>NW_022437067.1:1273290-1324267 GCF_009761245.1 Sapajus apella | reverse complement strand
GAGCCCTGTCACTCCCAGCCCGCCGTCACTCCCAGCCCGCCGTCACTCCCAGCCCGCCGTCACTCCCAGCCCACCGTCACTCCCGAGCCCCGTCACTCCCAGCCCACCGTCATTCTGGAACCCGTATGGGGAGTGTCTGGTGGAGGAGGTCACATTCCTCCCACCCACTTTCTCCCACTAGCCCACAAACAGAGCCTTGGGGTGTGGGTGGGGCGCTCACAGCCCCCCACACACAGTCTGTCCCCACTCAGAACAAGGGCCATGTAGCCACATGAACAAGTGACATTGACTCCAACAGACGAGTTCCTTTTGTGCGGCGGCATTCTCACTGATGTGGTAAGGGTAAAACACACATGCGTATTTGGCTTACAAATCACGAACTGTGCAATTTTTGTGATTCCACAAGTTAAATACTCTTACATTTGCATTTTATTTTTTTAAGAGACAAGGTCTCACTCTGTCACCCAGGCTGGAATGCAGTAGCACAACTGTAGCTCACTGCAACATCTGCCTCAGCCTCCAGAGTAGCCGGGACTAGACACACCACCACTCCCAGCTGCTTTTTGTATTTTTGTAGAGATGGGTTTCTCCATGCTGCCCAGGCTGCTCTCCTGGGCTCAAGGGATCCACCCGCCTCAGCCTCCCAAACCGCTGGAATTACAGACATGAGCCACCACACCTGGCCTTGCATTTGTATTTTAAACTGGCATTACACAAGGAAAAGATAAATGGTAGGCCGGGTGAGGTGGCTCACGCCTGGAATCCAGCACTTTGGGAGGCAGAGGTGGGCGGATCATGAGGTCAGGAGTTCAAGACCAGCCTGGCCAGCATGGTGAAACCCCATCTCTACTAAACATACAAAAATTAGCCGGGCATGGTGGCGGGTGCCTGAAATCCCAGTTACTCGGGAGGCTGAGGCAGAAGAACTGCTTGAACCTGGGAGGTGGAGGTTGCAGTGAACCAAAATCATGCCGCTGTACTCCAGCCTGGGAAACAGAGCGAGATTCTGTCTCAAAAAAACAAAAAAAGGAAAAAAAAGATTAATAGTAACGCGTATGGTAATAACTTGTATTTCTAACTTTTTCCTACTTAAAATGATGCTGAGTAGCAACTAAAAATCACCACCACCAGTTGGGCGGGAATACAGAACAGAGACAAAGGGTTTGTATGTCAGCAGCTTCAGCTGCATTTTCCCTGCTTTCTGGACGAGGGACCAGGCTTGGCCCTGGCACTCCTTACACGGCTGGCCCTGGCATTCCTGGACTCACACTTGCGGCGGGGCCCTGGGCTCACTTCCGGCCCCCACTGCAGAGCCCCTGAATAACTCAAAGGGTTCAACAAAAGAGAGGCCAGGCTTCAACACAAGGTTAGAATTTTTCTTAGACAAAAAGCATCCCAAACTTGCTGGCTACATGGAATGGTTACCCCACCCAGGAACTGCAGGAGCCATGGCCACAGGGCGCCTTGGTGAGCAGGGACTCCACCACACTCGCACTGGCAAGGGGACTGGGAGGCAATCTTCTAACTGCCAAAAAAAAAAAAAAAAACCCTTCTGGCAGGTGCAGTGTCTCACGCCTGTAATCCCCGCACTTTGGGAGGTCAAGACAAGCAGATAATATGAGGTCAGGAGTTCAAAACCAGCCTGGCAAACTACAAATACAAAAATTAGCCAGGTGTGCTGGCAGGCGCCTGTAATCCCAGCTACTCCAGAGGCTGAGGCACGAGAATCGCTTGAACCCAGGAGGTGGAGGTAGCAGTGAGCCAAGATCACGCCACTGAACTCCAGCCTGGGCCACAGAGTGAGACTCCCATCTTAAAAAACACCTTCCAAAGGAAAAGTCTTAAGCCCATTTGTTAACACCTTCCAAATGCATGTCATAAAGCCGGCTGGCATCAGGGCAGATGGAAATTTACTAGACAGATGGGGACAAGTCCACATGGCCACACCAGCTGACACATGACACCCCCCTCCAACCCAGACTCTTGACCTGGCCACAACTGGCCCAGCCTCCGGATACGCCGGTGGGCCCAAACATGAAATCATGAAACTTTAGCAAGAAGAAACAGGGTTTTTTGTCCTGTCAATTTACAAAATAAAACCACTTATCAATTCCTACCATCAGAAAATCGCGCCAGGTGCATGTATGCTTTTGCATGTGCGGCACCAAAACTGCCTCCACACTGCACTGCAAAGCAGAGGGGGCCCTCGGTGGGAGCACAGACCCCTACTCTCCTCGGTGGGGCCCCCATCATAGGCCAAGGTGGGTCCCAGTGTCCACCTGGCATTCCTACAGCCGGGTCAGCCGTCCACCCCTCCCTGGAGCCCTCCCAGCCACCCAGAGGGCAGGGCAGCCTCACAGGTCGGTGCAGGGCGGGAGAGAGCCGTCACAATAGGCCACTCAGACAGCAGGTCCCCAGGGTCAGCAGCAGCTGGAACTCTATCACCCCCACGCCACTGGGGCAAGCCCACAAGGGAAGGGCTCCTGCCCTCCAGGCTCCTCAGCTGCACCCGCCCTGCTCCACAGCACAGAGACAAATCTCTTCCAGACAATCTCTACATGACACAGAGCCACAGCTGCCCAATTAGGTTTTAGGTTTCCATGAGATAACTGTCATAAAAGAGGTCTAAGAACGGCTCTGCCTCTACTGTGCTGGCCCAGGCGGGTCACCGAACCTCAGCAAGCTATTCTCAGGCCACCGCGGGGTGCAACAGGAGGGAACTCAACCCCACAAGGATGTCTCAGCATGGGTCCCAGGGTCAGGGGACTTATAGGCAGACCACCAACCTGAGGAACCCTCTGGAATCACCCGAGAGCCTCGGCCAGTGGAACAGTGAGGACGCCGTGTGGGGACAGGGGGGACGCCATGTGGGGACAGGGAGGGCGCTGTTTGGGTCCTGGACCTCTCCCAGGGCCAGCCTCTGAGGCCTCTGACGCAGCACCCTCCCTCTTGGGGAGGCCTGTGTGGAAAGGAGATGGACCCCAAGCCCCAGGCATTCAGAGACAGGGAATGACCAGAGAACAGGGTCTCCATGAGGTTGGGGAGGGTCTGGGTCTGGGGAGAAGGCGGCATGCGCCCCGCACCTGCTAACAGGCCTGGCCCGCCATGGGCAGACAGACGGCAGCTCTGGAGGGAGACAAGTGCCTCCCCGAGCCCCGCAGGAACGGGAAGCCACAGTGGCCCCCACCCGCCATCAGGTCAGCTTTGCTGCCTCGTCCTCCGGTCTCCTCCAGCCCCAGCTGACACCCACAATGTTTTCTCACCATGAAAACCTATACAACATGGCACCGGGCCTCAGCCCGAGTGGACAGGTCTCCCCAGCCCTCGGGGCGGCTCAGAGCCAAAGCAGTGCTGCCTGGACTTCCGGCCCCCGGGCAGCATGGCCGTGCACTAGCACCCCACATGCACTTGTGGGGCAGCCCCTGAAGCACCCTGGGCTAGAGGGCCCCTCAGGGCACCCACAGCCACAAGCCTGTCCTAAAGATGGAGACACAGAGCCCAGGCCGAGAAGCCCAGGCTTGCAGTGCCACACCTGAGCAGAGGGAGCCACCCCAGCCCACAGCGGCAGCACCGTGGCTTTGGCCCAGCCCACGTGGCTGCAGGAGGATCACGGGACGAGATCCACCCTAGAGGGCCAACACCGCCCCCAGACCCTGCCCTCAAAAGATGATGCCTCACCTCCTCACCCCATCTTCACAGAGATATACTCCCCAGTTCTTCTGAGATCCCAGTCCCTGCCCTGTCAACGGGCCTGGACGGGCCCTGGGCCAGCAGCAGGAGCTGTGCGCTGGGGAGATTGGGCGGAGCGCAGCACAGGATGGGGAGCAGTGTTCCACAATGTTTTCTCACCATGAAAACCTATACGACATGGCACCGGGCCTCAGCCCGAGTGGACAGGTCTCCTCAGCCCTCGGGGCAGCTCAGAGCCCCACCTGGAAGAGGTGTGTCGGCTCCCTCAGTCCCCAGGCTGGGACCCAGGATCCTCTCAGGATCCCTGACAACGGTGGTTGCAGGAAGGGGGGCCATTCCCATGGGGTCCTCTCTAGTCGGCCAGGATGCCTGAGTCCCAGAGCCACAGGAGGGCCGTCAAGTGAGGGTCCGAGACCGGCACAGGAGGGATTCACTGAAGTCACTGGGCCTGCACCAGGGTGACAGGTCGGGGGCTCAGGACCAGACCCACCCTTGCAAGTGCCACTAGCAGCATATGCCGGGTGGCAAGGACAGGACCGGAGCCCTGAGAGCCGGTGTCCCTGGAAACCGCTCCTTCACTGGGAGTGCAACCTCCTGTCCTTTTCCTGGGTGGGGTAGAGGGTGACCAGCAGCCCCCACTGGTCTACGAGGGGCCCCCATAGGCTCACGAGGGGCCTATCATGAGGGTGGAGGGCTGAGAGCCAGAGGGGGATGGGGGGCAAGGCTTTCGGTGGTTCGGAGGCCTTGCCCGGGTGCCCCCAAGCCCAAACACCACCCACCGCCCTCTATGGGACCGAATACCACCCACCGCCCTCTTATGAGACAGGGCTTCCTGTTTAAACATCTCCACCATCGCCTGTCTTCTCAGGCATCTTCAGGTTTCTCTTTAAAAGGTATGCGGTGGGTCAGGGAAACTGAGAAGTGGCCCCTTCCAAGAGCATTCTGAGGGACCTGAATGCCCAGTCACTGCACTTACAGCCACTTACTTCCAGGCCAGGCTTCTCCAATGAGGGTAGGGGCAACCCCTTTGCAAGACGGGGCTGTCAGACTTCCTAGAGAGTGGCTTCAGTGGAGGGGAGACTCAGTAGTTTTGCCCACCCTCGGCCCGTGCTAGTCCTAAATGGCTGAGGAGTGGAGGGTAGGGCTGGGGGTGGGGGCCAATTTAACTCATCTTCTAACAAACCCTATTTTAAAGCCACCGGGTCTCACACCAGCTGCCTCACTGGATGCCCACACTGGTCTAAACTGAGGAAGAGGCTGGGCGCACAGGCTCACTTCCGTAATCTCAGTGCTTTGTAAGGCTGAGGTAGAAGGACCGCTTGGGGCCAGGAGGTAGAGCCTGCAGTGAGCCCCAATCATGCCACTGCAGTCCAGCCTGGGTGGCAGAGTGAGACCCCGTCTCTAATAAAAAGTAAGGAAGAAAGAATGGCTCTGTCTGTGGGGCTGGGCCATGCCTAGTACCTGGGTGGGCAGGAGAAGAGTCTCCCCCACCGGACTCCCCACCTCAGCCCTTCTGCGTCTCACCCACTCTGCTCTCCCCTCTCCCACCCCTCCCCCTGCAGCTGGAGCTGTTGTCAGAGGAGGGGAGGCATTTCCTGTGTCCCCTCCCCCTAATTCCCCTACATTCTTGGCAAGCCCAGAGGAGGCCTGAGAGAACCAGAGAGAGATGGGCGGGAGTGGGCGAGAGGCCGGGAGGGAAGCCAGGCCCCACTACACACAAGACTTGGAGAGCATGGCCAGGAAGGAAATGGGGGAAGGGACGATTCGATGCCCCAGAGGGGCCGGAAGGGGCACCCGCCATCATCAGAGGGGGGTCTCTGCTGGGCATGGCCACACCTCTTCCACCCCTCGCCTGCCTCCTCAGGGGTCTAGTAGGCTGCTGTTCTGCAGAGGACACAGAAGAACTGCCAGAGGGAGTCCTGCTCAGAGGAGATGAGGAACAGACCCCTCCAGGGCACGTGGCCAGCCCCAAAGAACTGACTATGCTGTGGCAGTTCAGGCACCCAGTAGTGGTGGGCAGAAGGGTGTTGGGGATAAGGTTCAGGTGGGGCCCAGGTGCCTGCGCACCCCCCTCCCAATCCCCTGTGGTGCTGGGACGATGCTGTCTACTGGACCCTGGCATTGAAGTGCCACCTTGATCTTCCTCCCCAGACTGTGAGCTCCAGAGGGCAGGGCAAGGCTGTGGCCGTCGCTCTAGCCAGTTGCTCAGGGTCTCGGTGGCTGCTGGGTGCTCGCCTGGACTCTGCCCTCCTGGCTCCTGGGGTCCCAGAGGGGCCTTGATGGGCTGGGCCCTCCACCTTTGCATCACTTGTGGCTCTGCCCTGCTCAGACAGCCATGCCCACAACCAGTGGGGCGTGGAGGCCAGCAGTAGTAGCACGTTGAGACCCAAGGCTTGGAGCAAGGACATCTGGGAATGGGGGACACTGGGCTCCTAAGGACCATACTGTGGCTCCACCCAAAGTGCCTGCCACCAGACCTCGCTCACCTCAGGGCAAAGCAGGCACCCAGCAAGCAGAAGCCACCGGGAGTGGGTGCTCACTGCGTGAGTGCATGTGTGCCCACAGTACTGATGTGTGTGTGCACGTGTGCCTGTGTGTGCCGATGCGTGTGAGTGCATGTGCACCCACCGTGCTGATGTGTGCGTGCACGTGTGCCTGTGGGTGCTGATGAGCACGTAAGTGCATGTGTGTGCCCACGGTGCCGATGTGTGTGTGCACTCCATTTTCACACTGCTGATAAAGACATACCCGAAGAAAAAGAGGTTTAATTGGGCTTACGGTTCATCACGGATGGGGAGGCCTCCCGAATCATGGAGGGTGGTGAAAGGCACTTCTCACATGGCGGAGGCAACAAAAAAATCAGGAAAAGCAAAAGCAGAAACCCCATCAGATCTCATAAACTTATTCACTATCACAAGAACAGTAGAGGGAAGAAGGGCCGGATGCTTCAATCACCTCCCCTGAGTCCTTCCCCCAACACATGGAAACTCTGGAAGACACAATTCAAGTTGAGATTCGGGTGGGGACACAGCCAAACCGTATCACCATCTCTACCACAAATAAAAAACTTAGCCGGCATGGTAGCACGTGCCTGTAATCAGCTATTCAGGAGGCTGAGGCACGAGAATCACTTCAGCCTGGGAGGAGATAGAATGAGACTCCATCTCCAAAGAAAAAAAGAAGTTTTAAGTTTGAAAGGTTTAAGCAGCCTTTCTTTCCAAACAAACAACTGCTAGCACAGAGAGGAAAGACCCCTTCCTACAGCCCTGAGTGAGGGGACTCGCAGCTCCAGGGCACCAGCCAGCCCAGCTCCCTGCAGCAGCCTCCTGGGTAAGGCCCCATCCCTGTGGGAAGCAGCGCCAGGGCTCATCAACACCCATTACAAATGCATCAGGGGCCAAAGGCGCCCTCGAATTCCAGAACCAAAGAACCCCACAGACGGGCTCCTGAACACGCCGCCAGGAACAGAGCTGCGAGCAGGGGCTTCTCATCAGGGTTCCTAACAGTTTCTCCAATCAGGAACCCGGGGATGGCCACACCTGCGTATTTACAGGGGAGGCCGCTGCGTCCACTTCTTGGTGGGACACCCCAGGTGGGGGTGCGTGGCCTAGAGTCATCCCCAGCCCCGCACAGTGAGACCTGACCATTTTCTGTTTACAAACAAAAAGCTTCATGCTTTCTCACCACCCGTGCACAAAGCTGTCTCTTGCTTATGGGGTCTCAAACACTCCAGGAGGTAGCCCAGGGCCTCTGGAGGCACAGACACCCTACAGGGCCCTCAGCCCTGGCTCCACCACCCGAGGGCCACAGGAGCTGGTGGCCCAGGGCCAGGAGAGCAGCAGACATGCACTTCCGGCTTGCTGACCTCCCGGAGGGTCCAAGCCAGTCAGGCCGCCCTTCCTTTGGAGATAAGTATCAAACCCCAAGTAAATGGCCTCTGAGTGCGGCAGGCGAACTTCTGAGAGCTGGGTGGAGCCAGGAACTCCTGGGATGGCTGGCCACAGCCTGGCACGCTGTCTCTTCACGCGTAGGTAAAAGCAAGTGGAGCTGCAGTGGGGGCCTGGAAGGGAGCCAGGACCACCTCTTTCTGCTAAGTTTGGCTGTGTGAATAGCAGCATCCACAGGCCCTGGGCTAAACCACAAGAAATGTCAGTTCCCGATGTCTTCTCCCTATTGGAGCAACGGCCCCCTGTGAACCAAAAGAAAAGACCGGCTTGAAAGAGCACAAGGAGAGCGCTCAGTTCTCCGCGGCTCTGAAAGGCTGCCTCCCCAGGACCAGCCCGATTCCCCTTCAGGAGCATGGGTCTGTAAGAAGTCCTGCCGGGCAGGGAGGGTGGCCAGAGGACACGGCCAGGACCCAAGGTACACGACGGGGCCTGCCAAGGACCCTCCCTCCCAGAGCCAGGGGCTAGGTCCAAGGGGCATTTAAAGACAAAGGTTTATGGAAAAACCAAACTCTCCCACATCCCTCCATCCTGCCCCCAGGCCCCAGGGCTCAGGGTCTCAGACAAAGGGCAGAGCTGTCCGCACAGGCCAGGCCACCCAGATCACCTCAGAACACCTAAAGAGCGCTGGAGGCCAGGCCAGCCCCACTGCTCCCTCACCAAGAAGCAAGCAGGAAACCTCCTCCTCCAGTGACAACCCCAAGCCCTCTGGCAACAAGAAACATAGGAGCCACCAGCAGCACCAAGAAGGAACTCACCTGAGCGGAGCCATAGGCCCCGCCGCTGCTCCGAACACTCAGGGACCTGACACTCCTTCCAAGACAGGATCAGACCAGACCCCCCACGCACAGATCTTGGCTGGGTCCCCAAGGCCAGCCACCATCTCTAGAAGCTTCTCACACGGGTGCAACAGTCCTCTTAGGGTGGGGGCTCTAGGACAAGCTTGTTCAGCTGGAGAAGCACCTGGCACCATCCCCATGAGGCTGCGTCAGCTTGGGTGGGTGAAAGGTGCCCCGCCTCCACCTGCCATCAAGACAGGCTGACACATATGGCCTGGGGCTGCCTGGAAAAACCAGCAGAGAACAAGGAACAGCGAAGGCCCCAAATAATTGGGGTGCCCATGCCCACCCTCATAAGGGTCTCGTCTCCTCTGCTGAGAGCAAGGAGCCAAGAGAGGCCCATGGCAGCCAAGAAAGTGACCAAAGATGACAGGAGCAGAAGCCAGCCTTCATTGCTCCCTCCCAGAAAGTGGGGTTCCCTCACCCCAAGCCCCACAGCCTGGCCCCCATCATGGCTGCTATTCTCCTAGGGTCCAGCACTGTAGCCACACTGTCCAGAGGCCTCTTCAACTCCCAGCAACCAATTATTACGGGCCAGGTGGCGGCGTCCACCCCACTACAGGGTCCAACCTGGATTTCCACTTCCAGAAACTTGTTGGAGGGATGCATGTGGCCAGGTGTCACTGAGATGTCCCGCCATGGGGCAGGAGTGGACACCACCCAGGTGGTCCCTGGGGAGGACTGACCACCCATACAGCAGAGCACGCACAGTCCCAACTAGGACATGGGCCCTCAGGGGGCCAGCGGACCGAGTGAAAGGCCGTCCCTCACCGCCCTCAGCACCCACGGTGACCTGTACCCCACACAGTGCAGCTGTCATGGGTAGACTCAGCCCGCAAGCCCAGCATCTGGGGACCTGGCTGAGATGCAAAGGGAGGAACGGTGAGCCACCAGCGCCAAGACTTAGAAGGCCCAAGAACTTGCTGGAATCAAGTATCTGTAAAGGCTGACAAAAAGTTTGTCTTTATTTAACCAATTAAAAAACTGCCACAGAAAAGCGGGCAAAGATCACGAGCAGAGCTCCTCAAAGGGAAAAGGAGCCCAGCCTCGAGGCAAAACCAGCCATTTAGAAAGCACTACTTTCCTGAATCCCCCTTACCTGGAGGTGCCTGTGTCAGTGCCTGCCCACCTGTGGTGTCACCAGACCCCGGGCCAGGTCTGGATCTGGACACGGCCTGCAGGACCTGCACACATGCATCTGGGGGACCAGGGCGTCCATCCTGGTGCTGCCGATCAGGGAGATGCCACCATCTTCCAGCCAGGGCAGTGAGTGAGAGGGCGGCGGGCACTGAGGCATCCCCGCCGCCGCCACCACCCAAGAGCACGTCTGCCCACACGGCCCATCCACGCCCGAGGGCCGCAGAAGCACATGGTCTACAGAACAGACGAGGGGGCCAACGTGTTCTCAAGGCCCACCACGGCCTCAGCCCAAAGGCTGCCCACAAAGTGGCTTCAAAGCCCTGCACCAGCATGCTTAGTGTGACACCGGGAGGCCTTGGTGTTTTCTCAGTAGTGCTTGGAGAGGCTCGGTGCATGTGGGAAGTGCCTTCCTCACGATGAGAACGCCTCGTGGTCCCAGGGTCAGCACATGCAGGCAGCGGCCAGGGAGCCGGGAGCCAGACTCCAAGCACTCCTGAGAAAACACCAAGGCCTCAACAGCGAGTCGGGTCTGATCAAACAGGCCACGTTAAGGACACCATTACAAGACGTGGTCGCATTTAAGGAGCACTCAATTACAAGGCAGAAACAGGACCCAGTTCACCCTCCATTATGATTTTTTTAAAGTCACAAAGGGCTTCCCCGAGGCTTGGCAGGAAGGGACAGTGTGACACCGGGAGGGGCTGCAGTCACTGTCAGGCCTCCAAGCCGGGTCCACACTCCGGTCACACACTCGTCACTTCTCTGTGGATGTTCTTACTGCCCACCAGGCCAGTCACCCAACCTCAGGCCACAGCACCTCTGCCCCGGCTCACAAGGCTGGGGAGGACTGCTCCAGGCAGGGTCACGGGCATCCCTGGCTCAAGCTCACTGACGGAGGCACGGCCAGGTCCTCCCATTTCCATCGCAGACAGAACAAGGTATGGCAGCCACCCTGTCCCGCTCTCCCCACACTAGGCCGAGCAGTCCCAGCTCAGTCCTGTGGCTCCCAGGATTGCGGGAGGACTGTCACCCTCTGACTGGGACAGGGACCCCACAGCCGCTGTCCTTCTGCACACACTTCCGAGGATTTCCTGCACAGGCGGGAGGAGGAGGGCCAGGAGAAGCGCAGCACTTGGAGAAGGTAGCATGGCCACGGCCTGGACACCCCCAGGTGGGTCTTGGCCAGCCAAAGACACCCCCTCAGTCTGCTCCCGAGATGGAGGGCCAAATGGCCTCGGAGGCCATCTCGGGAAGAGCCCTGTGATATCTGCACTGAACGCAGGTGGTGCCTGCCAAATGTCCCCTGGAGGAGGGGGCACGGCCTGTGTTTTCAGGTGCTCTCTGGAGCCAGTTGATTACTTTTACTACAGCTGGGGCAGTTTCCCTGATTTAAGACCTGAGGTGCCTGCCACCTCCCCCCCCCCACTCCCTGGAAGCAGCCAGGTGCCGGCCACCCACTGAAGGGCATGAGGGGTGTGTGGGGTGAGGCTCGGTGCATATGAGAAGTGCCTTCCTCACGGTGAGAACGCCTCGTGGTCCCAGGGTCAGCACATGCAGGCAGCGGCCAGGGAGCCGGGAGCCAGACTCCAAGCACTCCTGAGAAAACACCAAGGCCTCAACAGCAAGTCGGGTCTGATCAAACAGGCCACGTTAAGGACACCATTACAAGACGTGGTCGCATTTAAGGAGCACTCAATTACAAGGCAGAAACAGGACCCAGTTCACCCTCCATCATGATTTTTCTAAAGTCACAAAGGGCTTCCCTGAGGCTTGGCAGGAACAGGGCTGGGGTAGCCTGTGGGGGGAGGAGGCCTCCAGACCACAGGGACACCACTGGCCATCCAGTGCTGCTGGACGTGTGGCCCCTGGGCCGGGTGCCTCCCCAACCTCCGACAGAGAGCTCCCGGGGAGGGCTTGGTCCCCTCTTTCTACCACGCTGTTTTGTTTGAGGAGGCAGCACCTCTGGATTCTATTCACGCTAAACCTGGAAGTCTCCGTGTGTTTTACTTCATTTTTAACGCCATTTTTAAGCTACTAACACATTTAACCTTGGGAGCTCGGCTCAGACCTTTCAGCTGGTTCTTAATCCCCGGAAAGGCCAGCCCTCGTGGAAGCGTCAGCCCCGCCCGTCTTTGCAGAGGGCAAGAGGTCATGAGAACGTAAGAGACAGCAATAAAAATCTGGGCAGTGACCTTTTGAACCAGCCTCTTTGCAGGGCTCGGGCCTGGAGAGAGAGCAAGGTGGCCTGGGGCGGGCAGGGGCCCCCGAGCCCCTCCGCTTGGTGCCCCTGCACCTGCCCACAGGAGCAGTGAAAGCAGCAGCCAGTGGCTCAGAGCTTCTCTCCCAGTCCCACAGGCCACCCACTGGCCAGCACCAGGTGCACCTTTAAAAACCACTTTCTGGAAGCATCGCCAGCCAACCCTCCCCAGGGTGTCAACCTCTGGAGCCATCACACAAATGTCAGAGCCTCTTGGCCGCTCAGCAACAGACCCGGACATGGGGTTTGGGGGAGGCCTGCATGAGTACTCAGAGGGTCCCCTTAGGCCACCAGAAGTCCCCCCCCCGGGACAAGGGCCACAATCCCCGCCCCGGGGCGGGCCTGCGGCGACAGGCAAGGGGCCCCAGGTGATGGCAGGGCTCAATGGGACAAAGGTTTCCGAGGGGCGAGAGCAGCACAGCACAAAGGCGAGCGTCTGGGGTCAGCCCAGGGCAGGGTGGCCGACACAAAGCCTCTGCCTCGAGCAGCCTGGTGCTGCAGCCCAACCTGCCGGGATCTGAGCGCTTCATCCCCACACTGAGAGTCCGTCTAAGGGACGGGACACTGAATGAGTCTTCATAAAAGGGGCTCCCAGGGCTGACACAAGCCCAGGTGCCACGCAGCCCCATAAGAGGCTCCCGTGGGGGACCTCTCCCGGCAGGGGAGACTGCCTGGGGAGCGGGGCGTCCCCCTGCGACTCCCCCAACACAGCAGACTTCTGAGGGGAGGGCAGCAAGTGTCCTTCAGGGAACAAACACCTCTGAAGCCATCAGGGAGGATGCAACAGGGCCTGGCTGGGAGGTGGGGGTGCCCAGGCCTCTGCACTTGTCAGGGACTGTCCTGGGACCCTGGGGCCACCCATCATGAAGAGCCCAGGCTCATGTGCACCCCAACACCCATCAGGAAACCCTGAGTTCTGGGGTGGGCCCAAGAACGCACATCCTCTAAGCCCTGCAGACCCTGTGGTCACTCCAGGGCCCACCCCAGTCATCCCCGCAGCCCAGGCCCACGGCCAGACGCTTGGGGCCGTCAGCTCTGTCCCGGGGAAATTGCCTGGCCTAGTGGTAGGGGCACCTGGTCCAGCCTGGGGTAGCCCGGGATAGGACCAGGCGCCCTCAGGCAGAAGAGGGGTACATGGGACTGTGTCCACCTCCAGGCTGGCCCTCTGCAGAGTCTGGCAAAGGGGCAGCAGGGATGTCCCACAGCCAGATAGCCTTGCCCTCGCCCCCAGTATCTAGAGGAAGGGAAGCGGGAGGGGCCAGCCAGGTCAACCTCCAGTCCCACCTCCAGTCCCTCTGGAGAGCAGGGACGGCCTGAACTTTTCACCTTCGGTTCAGACACCCGGGGAAAGGCCATGAGGTGTCTGCCCGGGAGGCACCAGAAGCGTGGCCTCCTGCGTCGGCAGCCTGTTTCCCCAGCACCCCGAACGCTGCACACTGCCGGTTTTACAATCGCCAGATGGCAGCCCAGGAACCACAGGCCTCCCATCACCCCGTGACCGCCTGACCTCTCGTAAATGGAACAAAGCCCAGGCCCTGTGGCCACACCCCCAGGCTTGTGAGGGACCAACACAGGGGCTTCAGGTCACCAGGGTGGCGTTCAAGATAGGCACTGTCGAGGGGCTGCCTCGGGCCCTCGCGTCAGGGTGCTGTGACCAGCATCTCTCAGCCCCTACTCCCACACCAGGCCTGGAGGGAGGTGGGAGCTGAAGAGTACCCCCAAGATGACACGCAGCAGGCCCAGGACTGAACCCAGACCCAGCTCCAGCCGCTGGGCTTGCCTGCCTCGCTCCAGCTCTGGACAGACCACCTCTGCCCCTCTCTTATAGCAAGCTGCAGGCCACACTTCACTGCCTGGCGGTAGGGGACAAGAGACCAGGGCATACCACCGCTGGGCAAAACTCCAACCAGTGGGGGACATCCAGGGACAGGCAGGCTTGTCCGTCAGCAGCCTGGTGGCAGAACTGCCAGACCCTCACCAATCACAGGCACCACCAGCCCCACCAGACCCATGCCAGCCACAGGTAATGCCAGACCCACGCCAATCACAGGCACCACCAGCCCTGCCAGACCCATGCCAGCCACAGGTACTGCCAGACCCACGCCAATCGCAGGCACCACCAGCCCTGCCAGACCCATGCCAGCCACAGGCACCACCAGAACCACACCGCTCTGGTCCAGAGCCCTGAAGCAGCTTCCCGCCAGCCCTGGTCCCAGTGCACAGCCGTGTCCCCACTGTCCCTGGTGCCCAAGGCCGGCTTAACAGCAACCAACAGGGAAGGAAGGAGAAACGTGTCCAAGATCAGCCATGAGGCCAATTCCAAAGTTGGCTTCTGCCCACAAAACAAATCTCTAGGGCAGCAAAGCTCCTCATCACCCCGAGAACCAGGTGCCACTAGTGTGAGCCTGGAGTAGGGACAGACCCAGCCTACAAAATGGCCTTGCTTCAGGAAAGCCCAAAGACCGCCGAGGACGGACACCCCTGACAGCGGAGCGCATCCTGCAGTGTCCACTTGGCCTACTGGTGACACTGTGTGGGTCCCACAGTGTGGTCACTTTCAAGTCAATGCTCACATCACTGCAAAACCCACTGTCTCTGTCTTACCGGCCCCAGAGCCACCCTGCTGGCTCTCCCCGGGCATGGCCAGAGGCGCCTCCTTTCCGGGGCTGAGGTTACATCAAGATTCAAACAGCCGGGTGCAGTGGCTCACACCTGTCATCCCAACACTTTGGGGGGGGCTGAAGCAGGAGGATCGCTTGAGCCCAGGGTTCTAGACCAGCCTGGACAACATGATGAGACCCCATCTCTACCCCAAAAATACAAAAAGCCAGACGCAGTGGTGCGTGCCTGTAGTCTCGGCTACTCATGAGGCTGAGGTGGGAGGATCACAGGAACCAACAAGGCTGAGGCTGCAAGACTGTGCCCTGCACTCCAGCCTGGGCAGCAGAGGAGCCGGGCCAGACCTTGCAGAAAGAAAGAAGCAAAGAGGGAGAGAAGGAAAGGAGGAGGGAAGGAAAGGAAAGGGGGAAGAAGAGGAGGAAGAGGAGAAGGAGGGATCAGAATACAGCAGCACAGCAGCTAGGGCTCCCCGGGTGGGGCCAGAAGGCACAGTAGCTGTCCCAACCAGGCCCCGCACCCACTCCTGTCATGGCTTCTCCCTCAGCTGAGCCACGGTCCCCGGGTGCACTGCTCTGCAGCCCTCCCAGGCCAGAGGAAAAATCCAAGCCTCATCCCTCCGTCAAAGCTGAAAATTGGGTGAAACCCCCGCCACGGTAGGGAAAAGGGGAACCTGTCAAGCCAGCCAAGAAAATTCACCTCGTCCCAGGACCAGCAAATGTGGCCATGGCTGTCCTGTGGTGACGGCTCCTCCCCAGGCACCCAGACACACTCCCAGGTGGCTTATGAGCCCCAGGGCACCTGGCTCCCGATGAAGAGCAGAGCCCCCTTAACGACTGGCACACAGGGTAGAGCCCGCAGGAAGCACCTGGGCCCCAGGCCGAAGAGCACAAGGATCCCACATCCAGCCAAGGGTGTGAGGTTCAGCCACCCAAACCCTACCCAGAGCCTGGAGCCCTGAGCCCACTGAGACGGCTGCTCCAGCAGCCCCAAGAGTTGCTTGGGGAGGGGTGAGGAGGCACACTGGGAGCAGCAGGGAGGCAACACCCAGCCCCAGGGACAGGTGACAGCAGCAGCAGCAGGCTTACAGAGCCAGGGCCCTGCCGACAACCCAGGGGCACCTGGTCCAGGGCCGACAGTGAGACAGGCAAGCCCGGGCATGGGTGCCAAGCATCTGACCACGGGGGTGGGCACCAGCTCCAGGCAGTGCTGTCGGGAATGCTCTGGCTGGTGGGAACCTGGTTCTAAGAGGGGTGGTGGCAGCCCAGCCACGACCACCACGCAGGACCTCTCCAGCCTCCCACTGGAGGTGGCCTCGGGTTCAAGCTGTGACCTGGAACCAAAGTGTGACTTTCAAACAAGTTTCACAGGGAACACAAGGCACTCTGGCTCATTTGGAGACCCTACAGACAGCATGACCATGGACCTGTGTCCTGAACAGTCTGGAAGCAGAAAGCCCACACATCAGCCTCACACACCTCAGGACGCCCCGGCTGAGTTTCCCGAAGCCCTAAGGCCGCTACATCCCTGCACTGCCGAGTGCACATCGCCCCCACCGCTGCCCCGTCCCCACAACCAGCCTTTCCAGCTTCCGAGGAGAGCAGAGCGCAGCGCTGACCACATGGCCCCTAATGCCCCACTCCCCCAGTGCCCTCGGGCCTGGCCCAATCCCAAAGCTGTCCACCACACCTCCCCCAGTGAAAGGAGGCTCTGGAACAAATGGGGTTTTAAACGTGAAGAGGCTTGCCTCCCGACGGCAGGAGAGGACGCGCGCAGTTGCTGTTGCACTGCTCCGGCCAGAACGGCACCATCAACACACTCCTTCCTAGCTCTTCACAGGCTCAGACTGCCTGGAAATGTCTGCAAACACACCCCAAAACTCAACAGTACCCTGGCTCAAGCTGAATTCTGAGTGGTACTGGGTAGTCCCCTTCCCTGACGGCTGGCCCCAACGCCTGCTCCTGCAGATGTTGCGAAGAGGACACCAAGCTTGTCACGAAACCGGTTGCGCGCTGGCTCGATGCAGTTGCTCGCCTGAATAGTCAAAATCATGGCACTTTGTTCACAATCAATTCCGACTAAAACTGAAAAGGCGGTGATGACGATGTTAACAAAATGAATTTAATGTAGCCAAAATTATTGCAAAAGGAAAACACATCCGCTCACAATGGATGTGCCAGTCAGCACAATTCCGGCGATGCTTTTAAACCTGCTGCCATGGAGCGTGGTTTGCTCACCTTCCTGCCTGAAGTAGAGGCTACCCTGAGAGCCTCCAGGCCCTGCCGTTTCAAAATTTCCAGTTACTTTTGCTCTTTGCTGTCTGAAATTCAGCCCTGAGCAACTTTCTCTCACAACAAGGGCCTCAGCCTGGGGGAAAGCCCCTGAGCTAAGATGACTTGAGCATGGTGACATATTTTATCTCATTTTTCAAATGGAGCGAATGAAGAGAGTGACAAATGAGAGAAGCTGAGAGTCATTCCTCCACCTGGATGCCAGGGCCTTCCTGCAGCCAGCATGAAGTCACAGAGACCCATCACCCTCCTCCCGGGAACAGCCAGAAACCCAGACTAGATAGGAGGCTCATGCCTGTAATCCCAGCACTTTGGGAGGCTGAGGTGGGCGGAACACTTGAGGT
Organism: Sapajus apella; assembly: GCF_009761245.1. Taxonomy (NCBI): domain Eukaryota; kingdom Metazoa; phylum Chordata; class Mammalia; order Primates; family Cebidae; genus Sapajus; species Sapajus apella. Next base: position 1,307,146 of record NW_022437067.1, on the reverse strand, counting down.
CAGGAGTTCGAGACCAGGCTGGCTAACATGCTGAAACCCCATCTCTACTAAAAATTAAAAAAATTATCTGGGCACAGTGGCATGTGCCTATAATCCCAGTTATTTGGGCGGCTGAGGCAGGAGAATCACTTGAACCTGGAGGCAGAGGTTGCAGAGAGCCAAGATCGCGCCACTGCACTCCAGCCTGAGTGAAGAGCGAGACTCCATCTCAAAAAAAAAAAAAAAAAAACTTTTAAGCAAAATTTTAGCAAATAGAACTCAAGAGGCCGGGCACAGTGGCTCACGCCTGTAATCCCAGCACTTTGGGAGGCTGAGGCGGATGGATCACTTGAGGTCAGGGGTTCTGGACCAGCCTGGTCAACATGGTGAAACCCAGTCTCTACTAAAAATACAAAAAATTAGCCAGGTGTGGTGGAGGACACCTGTAATCCCAGCTACTCAGGAGGCTGAGGCAGGAGAATCGATTGAACCTCGGAGGCGGAGGTTACAGTGAGGCAACATCATGCCACTGCCCTCCAGCCTGGGCCACAGAGCGAGACTCCATCTCAAAAAAACCCAAAAAACTCAACAATCTTGTAAAATAATAATACATCATGACTGAAGGGGGGGTTATCTCAGGAATGAAAGATTGGTTTAGCATTCAAGAATCAGTCAATATAATTCATCATTATTAGTAAACCAAAACAGAAAGATACCCACACCGTATTAATAATCTCAATAAATGCAGGAAAAAAAATCTGACAAAATCCAAGATCCCTCCTGAGCAAAGTAAACTAGGAACTGTATTCTAGGGACTTCCTGTGACTAACAAAGGGCACTGGTGAAAACCTAGCCCACAGCATCACAATCAATGGTGCTGACTGCACGCCTCCCAGAGCAGGAGGAAGGCTGTCTGCCCACCACCCCCATTCAAACTGTCCTGGAAGGACTGGTGGGTGCCTTTAGGGAGGACAAGTGAAAGGGCATCCGGACTGGCAAGGAAGAAGGAAAACTGCTTTTATTGCAAATGACAAGTTCATCTACACAGAAAACCTGAAGGTAACTCAATAAATGCCACTAGAACTAGTGAGTGAGTTTAGCAAAGTTGCAGGCTACAAGATCAACACGTGAGAATTTTACTAGCCGCTTAAAATCAGTAAACAAATTTTTTTTAAATGCTATTTACAAGACCAAAAAAAAAAAAAATTAATACATAAGTCAGTCTATCTGACCAAATATGCTAAAAACCTGTGCACTAGCCAGGCGCAGTGGCTCACGCCTGTAATCCCAGCGCTTTGGGAGGCCGAGGTGGACAGATCACGAGGTAAGGGGATACCAGCCTGGCCCACATGGTAAAACCCCGTATCTACTAAAAATACAAAAATTAGCTGGGTGTGGTGGCGTGGGCCTGTAATCCCGGCCACTCGGGAGGCTGAGGCAGGACAATCGCTTGAACCTGGAAGTTGGAGATTACAGTGAGCCGAGATCATGCCACTGCATTCCAGTCTGGCAACGGAGCAAGACTCTGTCTCAAAAAAAACAAAACAAAACACCTGTGCACTAAAAACTACAAAATATTAAATTAAAAACAACCCAAATAAACAGAGAGCTTTCCATGGGTTGGAAAACTCAAGATTGTTAAGCTGTTCCCAATTTGTCTATGGACTCAATGCAATCCCAATCAAAACTTCACAGAAATTTTCACAGAAATTGACAAACAGGTTCTAAAATTCATATGGAAAAGTGGAAGATCTGGAAGAGCCACAACAGCTCTGAACAAGCACAGGGCTAGAGAGCACGAACATCACCCTGACTTCAAGAATAATTTGAAAGCTACAATAATCCACAACAGCATGGTGTTGCTACACAAAGACAAACAAGTGGACAAGTGAATCCACACCGCACAGCTGATTTCCGGTAAAGGCACAAAGACAATCCAGTAGAGAAATCATCTTGACAACAAACGCCATGAAACAGCTGAACACCCTGGGCAGGGGCATGAACTCAGGTCCACGGCTTGCATCACACACAAAAGTTAACTCAAAACGGATCACAGACCTAAGTATACAACTTAGAGCTACAACATTTCTAGAAAAAAACACGAGATAATCTTTGTGACCTTGAGTTAGGGAAAAGGTTCTCAGCTAGGAAATCGAAGTACAAACCAAAAGAACAAACTGAGGCTGATGTGGTGGCTCACACCTGTAATCCCAGCACTTTGGGAAGCTGAGGTGGGCATATCACTTGAGTTCGAGTTCGCAACCAGCCTGAGCAACACAGAAACTCTGTCTCTACAAAAAATACAAAAATCAGCCAAGTACAGTGGCGTGCACCTGTAGTCTCGGCTACTCAGGAGGCTGAGGCAGGAGGATGACCTGAGCCTGGGAGGTGGAGGTTGCAGTGAGCCAAGATCATGAGATCCAGACCCTGTCTCCAAACAAAAAAAAAAAAAGAACTGAAAAACTGGACCCCACAAAAATCTTGCAATTCTACTCTTCAAAAGACACTGCTCAGAAAAAGAAAGCCACGGACAGGGGCAAAGTCTACATAAAGCATCAATGTGAAAAGCTGTGTCCAGAATACATAAGGATCTCTCACAAGTCAACAGCAAAGCAACAAACTCAATCTAAAATAATTGGCAAAAATCAGAAGGGACATTCTACCAAAGAAGACATATGGCGGCAAATGAGCACAGGAAAAGCCACTCCACACCCTCAGTGATGAGGGCGGCACAACTGAAGCCACGAGGAGATGCTACCGCAGACCCACCGGAACGACAAACTCCTCAAGCCCACCCACCGCGCGCGCTGGTGAGGACGTGGAGCAGAACGCTCGCTCGCTGCTAGTGGGACGCAAAACGGTGCAGCCACCTTGGAAGATAGTCTAGCAGTTCCTGAAAGTTAAACATAAGCACAAATATATGATCCAGCCCATTCCACACCTAGGTATCTATCCAAGGAAATAAAGCCGTGTGTCCCTACAACAACTTGTACCCGAATGTTCGCAGCCGCTTTCTTTGTGACAGTCGAGAACTGGAAACACTCCACTCGTTCCAACAGGCAAATGGAAGAACAAACGCGACATCCACGCAGGGGAACACTGCCCAGCACACGCAGCGTGCCGAAGGAGCCCAAAATAATCACGCTGAGGGAAAGAAGCCAGACCAAAAGAAGAACATATTGTAGGATTTCATTTCTACAAAGCTCCAGGGAAGGCAGCTCATCCATAGGCCCGCAAGCAGACTGCCGCAGCCCGGGGAGAAAGCACACGGTGTGGGCAGGAGATGTCCAGGTGACGGGCAGGTTCATCGCCGGGACTGCAGTGAGAGTTTTACATGCATGCATCCAAAGTTACTGAACTGTATGCTTTAAATACATGCAACTTATTATGTGAACTGTACCTCAAAAAACGGTTTTAAAAAGTAACCACACAGCAATCACCCCAACTGCACCCTTTCCATCCCAGGGTTCATTTGTCCTATAGCTTTAAACAACCTCCACAGCCCAAGACAATGGTAAACTGGCGGCATGAGACAACCTAGCCTCTGCTGTTGACCCCAGACACGCCCTTTTTCCTGCTAAAGAGTTTTACAGAAACAGGGCTGCGCTACATTACAACGGTTCTTTCTCGAGATCGGGAGCCTGCGAGCGCGTTCCGTAAAGGACCGAGTCGCACGCAGGTTCGTAGGCCACATGGTCTCGCTCACGCCTACTCAGCCATTCTGCAGCTACAGACAGCACCCGCGAGGGTGGGCGGGGCCGTGCACCGTAACACTTCACCGACAGAAGCAAGCAGGGGGTCCTGGAGGGGCTGCAGCCACCAAGTCATCTGGGAACTTGCTCAAAATGCACATTCTCAGAACCCTACCTCAGGCCTGGGAACCCGCAACTGGGGATGAGCCCCACAGTGCGTCCTCCGAGAAGCCAGCCCATGATTCCAGAGCTTGGGTTTGAATCACACTGGTCTAGAAAACCGGCCAAGTGATGAGCTGATCTGATCTGAAAGGAACACACATGAGGCAAATGCTCAAGGGCCAGGCACTGCAGTGCCCGCTCGCAGGTGGGGCCCCAGACACTGCAGAAAAAACCTTACTTCCCTGATCCAGCCACTCATGGGGTGGGCGGTGGGGGGGAGAAAATGACACTCCTGATAAACCTGTTACTCCATTTCCTGACTGACAAGTTTCAACTCTTAAAAAAAAAAAAAAAAACTCTCAAAAGCCTCGGCTGTTTCATGCCATCACAGCACGCCTGCACACCACTGCCCGATCCTCCCTCGGGGCGGTTCGGCCTTGGCATCTAGCATGGGGGCACCTGAGCTGGACCCCCACACACCAGCCAAGACCACCCAACGCTGCACATCCAGGTTTAAAGGCCAGGAATCCCACGCGTGCATCACACACCTCATCACGAGCTCAAACACCACGTTCCAAGAAGGTAACGTCTGGCTGTCCGAAGACTGCTTCAGGTAAAAGTCGCAAATAATCAGTACTGCCATATTTCCCTTTATAAAGTACCTCTTCACACTCTTCTTTGCTCAATGCTTAAAATGCCAACATTTACTTAACATGTTTTCAGGCCGGGCGTGGTGGTTCATGCCTGTAATCCCAGCACTTTCGGGGGCGAGGCGTGTGGATTGCCTGAGGTAGGGAGCTCTAGACCATCTGACCCACATGAAGAAACCCTGTCTCTACTAAAAATACAAGATGATCCAGGTGTAACAACACATGCCTATAATCCTAGCTACTCAGGAGGCTGAGGCAGGAGAATCGCTTGAACCCAGGAGGTGGAGGTTGCAGTGAGCTGCGATCGGGCCACTGCACTCCAGCCTGGGCAACAAGAGTGAAACTCAAAAAAAAAAAAAAAAGCAAATAAAAATTAAAAATATAAAAATCTTTGCAATTCCAGAGAAACATGTCAAGAAGATATAATAATTCAAAAGCATAATGAGGAAAGAAATGCAGTTTTAAGATGGAAGAGTAACATCGCTTCCACCCCATTCTCCTCTCAAAAAACCGCCAGAAGCCAAGCTCTCAGATGAAGGAGGCATTGTCTGGAGCTCAGGCACACACAGGGCAGGAGGCGGCTGGGAGGAGGCGGCCAGGGGCCAAGCAGCTGCAGAGGCAGACGCCAGGGAGCCACACTCTGGCACAAAGCGCCCCCACGGGAGACGAGGCCTCGCAGAAGCAGGATGGGGGGCTGGTACGCACATCTACATAAGAAAGTCCTCGGGGATCCCAGGTGCCCTCCCCCTGCAGCCACTGGCACATCGGCCTTGAGTGACCAGATGGTCGAGAACGGCCCATGTGGGGAAAGTGCCCCTTTAAAGCCAAGGTCCAAAACCAACCAAAGGAATGCAGAGGAAACCAGCAAGACAAACTGTGAAGAAAAGCATCACATCTGTGCAGCACTAGGAAGAAGGTATGGCATTCACAAGTCACAACAGGTGGGAACTTTTACAGAAGAAACAGAGAAAAACAGGACATCTCAGACACAAAAACACAATCATAGAAACTAAAAGTAGCCAACAAAGTGCTGGATGATAAGGCGGAGACCTCCAGCGAGTAACCCTGAGAGGCAAGGAGAGAGCAGGGAGGCCACAGCAACTGAAGCACCAGTGCCAGGAGGGCCAACGTCAGCCCTAGGGATTGCCGGGCAGGAGATGCTTCCGGCGCCATCCTGAAGATCCAGGCACGAGCCTCCTGGTAATGAGGGCCTGGCAAGGGCCCAACAGGCACTAGCACAGTGCCACACAAGCCACCCCAAGGCATCTGACAAGACTACATTCTAGGTGCCAGATCCAAGAGGGGTACTGAAAGCTCCTAAAGGACACAGGTCACATGCCAGAGCCCAAGGGAGATGGCAGGGGACTTCGCCATGGGGACACTGGAGGCAAAACACTGAGGAGAGCCGACAAGCATCCTCCTCCAGCCCGGCACACACGCATGCCCAGTTACCTGGTCAGCCACACAACATCCACAGCACGTGCGCCCAGGCTCCCGACTGCACAGTGCAGTGCGGTCACTCAGATAAAGACGAACTCAGGAGGGGAACCCCCTAGAACCCCACACCAGGAAAATGCACAGAAACACCCAGGACAGGAAGAGGGGGCCAGGTGGCCATCTGCCTCTGGACCACAGAGGGATGGCCAGGGAAGAACGCTGGAGCAAGGACGGAGCAGCCAGAGATCTTGAGAAAACCAAGCAAGGGGGCGAAATACAAGACGACACCAAACTCCAAGAACACACAGTGGAGAGGAAATGACGGCGGGCACGCGACTCCAGGACAGCGGCACAGACAGGAAATGAAGTAAAGACACAGAGAGGTTCAGACAGGAAATGAGATCAGCACACAAAGAGTTCCAGACAGGAAGTGAGATCGGGACAAAGAGTGGCTTGGCACAGACAGGAAATGAGGTAAGGACACTGAGAGCTTCAGACAGGAAATGGGGTGAGGACACAGACAGCCCCAAACAGGAAATGAAGTGAGGACACAAAGAGTTCCAGAAAAAAAGTGAGGTCAGGACACAGAGTTCCAGACAGGAAATGAGGTCAGGACACAGAACGTTCCAGACAGGAAATGGGGTGAGGACACAAAGAGTTCCAGAAAAAAAGTGAGGTCAGGACACAGAACGTTCCAGACAGGAAATGGGGTGAGGACACAGAGTGTTCCAGACAGGAAATGGGGTCAGGACACAGAACGTTCCAGACAGGAAATGCCGTCAGGACGGAGAGTGGCACAGACAGGAAATGAGGTCATGACACAGTGTTCCAGATAGGAAATGGGGTGAGGACAGAGAGTGTTCCTGACAGGAAATGAGGTCAGGACACAGGGTGTTCAATAGAAAATGAGGTCAGGAGGCCGGGCGCGGTGGCTCAAGCCTGTAATCCCAGCACTTTGGGAGGCCGAGGCGGGTGGATCACGAGGTCAAGAGATCGAGACCATCCTGGTCAACATGGTGAAACCCCGTCTCTACTAAAAATACAAAAAATTAGCTGGGCATGGTGGTGTGTGTCTGTAATCCCAGCTACTCAGGAGGCTGAGGCAGGAGAATTGCCTGAACCCAGGAGGCGGAGGTTGCGGTGAGCCGAGATCGCGCCATTGCACTCCAACCTGGGTAACATGAGTGAAACTCCGTCTCAAAAAAAAAAAAAAAAAAAAGAAAATGAGGTCAGGACACATAGTGTTCAATAGAAAATGAGGTCAGGATACAGAGTGCTCGACACCAAATGAGGTCAGCACACAGGATGCTCCAGACAGGAAATGAGGTCATGACACAGTGTTCCAGATAGGAAATAGAGTGAGAACACAGAGTGTTCCCAACAGGAAATGAAGTCAAGACGCAGTCTTCCAGACAGGAAATGAGGTCATGACAGTGTTCCAGACAGGAAATGAGGTCAGGACACAGTGTTCCAGACAGGAAACAGGGTCAGAAGACACCACTGAGTCATATTAATCAGCCCAAAGGACAGATTTATCAAAACTCTAGACACAGTGGTATCAGCACTTGGGGCTTGGCATCAACAGAAGACTATGCAGCAAAAATGGGGAGCGTCCCTGCCTGTGGAAAGTAGGGGAGGACAGAATGGGGATGCTGGTTGTCGTCATTCAGCTTTTGGCATGCCATGGTCTCCTTAGCTAAAGATAAGAGACAGGCTGGCGCAGTGGTTCACGCCTATAATCCCAGCACTTTTCGAAGCCAAGGCAGGTGGATCACAAGGTCAAGAGATCAAGACCAGCCTGGCCAATGTGGTGAAACCCAGCCTCTACTAAAAATACAAAACTTAGCTGGGCACGGTGGCACGTACCTGTAGTCCCAGCTACTTGGAAGAACTGAGGAAGGAGAATGACCTGAACCCGGGAGGTGGAGATTGCAATGAGCTGAGATCGTGCCACTACTCTCCAGCCTGGAGACAGAGAGAGACTCCATCTCAAAAATAAATATAAAAAAAGATGAAAGACAAAAGAAAGGCCACGTGGTGAGGTGACAGACACTAGAGAGAAGCTTGCCTAACAGGCGCGTGGGGTGTGACACCAGTCCACATCACGCACCACACGACTGAGAGGTGACATTGTGGGGCAGTGCCCAGCCGCATCCCTTAGAGGCCACCTGCACCCAAGTGTGCAGCACAGGCGTCTGCAGGAAAGAAGTGTTGTCGTGGCTATCTGCAACCTCAGAAACCTCCCAGAGCTCATCTGACCGCGGGGACCCCAGAGGTGTGCGGCAGGGGAGCTGTGCACCTCAAATGTACCTGCCGATGGCCCATGCTGTTCCACCAGCAAATCCCCTGCCTCCCCCCCACCCCCACACACACAGTCACCACAGTCTGGCCGAGACTGTGATAACTTTGGGAACAAAGAGAAGACTAGAATTCAGCTCCTCCCTCCCAGTCCACTTTGCCCCTCCCCAGAGACAGTGGTGACGGCCACAAGACTAGGCACAAGGCCAGGCAGGTAGACCCCGGACAGGCTGACAGCTGGAGGCTGTGTCCTCAATGCACCCAGACTGAATAGCAGTAAATTAAAAGAAAAAGCAGTCCAGTAGACATCCAAGTAGGATCTTGAGCCTTCAGGCAGGGATGGGTGAATCCTAGGGTGAGGCAGATGGGGACATGTCACGCTGGAGACTGCAGTGCAGCAGAGTCCCCAGGTGCCCTGTGACACGAAGACCCATGGAGAAGAGATGAGCTGAGCCCTCCTGCCCGCTCCCACAGGCACCATGCTCAGGGACTGGCCAGGCCAGCACTCCCACAGGTGCACCAGTAGGCCGTGGCCGCCTCCAGCTCGGACCTTCCAGATTCTTCAAAATCAGTGTCTGGAGGGGAACAAGCAGCTCCCATGTGGGCCCAACACCTCAGAGGAGCAGCGCCAATCTCAGCCTCTCATGGTCACTGGAGCCCACCTGGAATGCCTAGAATGACACCTTCTGTCCAAGAGCCACGAGGCAGTGCCGGACAAGCACCCACAGCCCGAACGCCGGCTGCGTGGCCCTCCCCACCACGGTCACACAGCCAGGGTTTCTCAAGGAGCCCGGAGCCCTGGCTCACCTCTGGCTATGAGACGGCTGCCCACAATCCAGGAACGGCTCCTTCCACAAAGTCAATCACGAGGTGCCAAGCAACCTTTCTCTTAGGAGACGGGCGTCCAGAAGGACCCAGAGCCTTCTCTTCCAGCGGCAGGCACACTGGGGACACCACTCTGGCCCAAGATGTGCACAGACCAGCAGAATGCAACCCTCAGCCAAGCTGGCGTTGATGCCCAGCCCCCACATGCACCTCCCCCACCATCACTGTGGGCTCTCAACCCTGGCCGGCCGTGTGTGCACAACATCCCTGAAGGCCTCGAGCCATGGTCACACCAGGGGATGGGCACCTGCAGCCTCATTCCCAGGGCCTTTGCGGGCAGCAGCCCCAGTCCCATCCTCCACCTGCTCACATTGTTCCTAGCTGTTGGCGCTGGGGGACATGTAGCTCATTTATTAAGTGCCCACGTGTTGGGAAGATATCCTCAGGAACAAAAGTAAGGTGGACCTGACAGAGGCCAGCAGCCCTGAGACAGCGTATGTGCAAGGAGGGCTAAAAGAAACATGAGGCTGCGTATCCTGTTCATTCTGAGGATGACCTGCACTCACAAGCAGCCTGGCTTCTCCCTGGGTTGTAAACAAAGGGATACATCAAAGCTCAGGAAGCCGCCTTCATGGATAACTCCAGACCCAAAGCCTGGGAGCCTCCCAGCTTCTGCCCGCTGGGGCTGGAGCTGGACGTATCGGCCTGGGTGCTCCGGACTCAGCAGGGAGGCCGTGCTACAGGCGGTTCTGGAGTCACACGACAGCTAAAGCAGCTGAACCAAATCGCATTATGAAATATTTACTCCAACTTAGCAATTCTCACTATTTTCTTTTTTTTCGGACAGGGTCTCAGTGCTGTGGTGTCCTCTGGGGTCACTGCAACCTACACCTACCAGATTCAAGCTATTCTCATGCCTCAGCCTCCAGAGTAGCTGAAATTACAGGCACCTGCCACCATGCCTGCCTAATTTAGTATTTTTAGTAGAGACCAGGTCCGGCGTGGTCTCAAACTCCTGAGCTCCAGTGGCCTGGCCGCCCTGGCCTCCCGAAGCGCTGCAAGTCCGGCGTGCGCCGCCGCACCAGCCTCGCTTTCTTCTGGTCGCGCTCTGTATTTTCAATCTTCCAGGACGCACTGGGACCATGGGAGGCTCTTCCAGAAGAGCTAGACACCACCCTGGCACTGGCCCTGAGGGAGGAACCTGTACCACAAGCTTGGGGACAGCTGTGAGGATAGCCAGAAAGGCCCATGAGCCAGGGCCCAAGCTGTACCTGCTCTGTCGTCACTGACTGCTGGGCCGCCGGGTTTGTCTTGAGAGAGGAAATCAAGATCCTCAGCAGCTCAGACACACGAAGCCCTCCACAGGTCAACACGCCATGGGCCCTGCAGAGGTAGCAGTAGCAAGTGGGACCCAGGCCCAAGCTGCTTCCCAGGAGGCTGAGAGCAGCCCGGCACCGGGACCAGAGCATGGGGCAGCCTCGCCAGCAGGCACGGCACCCTCCTGGGGCCCAGCAGATCCTCAGTCGAGCCAGTCCACGGCAAGTCTGGTCTTGGGACACAGCCCCCACCCCCACTCAGTTTTTCTCACCTTTCATGGAGCAGCTAAAAATGAATGGACCCGTTCTTTACAAGACTTTTGAAAACTTAAGGTAGGATAAAGTTTGTTATTAAACTGGAGAAGGGGCAGTTTTCAACCCACCACATCTGAAGGACACCCTCCTGGCCCTCAGCTCCTCCTCCTCCTTGTATCTCTGACCAGGGTGTGCTACAGAGACCTGGCAGGAAACTCCAAGAATCCTTCCCACAGGTGTGCAGAACACTGGCAAAGACCAGGGTCACTCCCACGTGCCATGGCGCGCCTGGGCACAGCCACTGCCAGGGACAGTGAAATGTCAACTGACACAACAGCTGCGGAGGCCTCCAGAGACAAGGCCAAATAAGCCTGCTCAGCCTTGCTGTGCCCGGAGCCACAGGGCAGGGAGGGAAGCAAGAAAGGGAGAAGCTGTGGGTCTGTGTCACCGGTCACAACCACCAGACCCGGGAAAATGGTCGACATTCACGTGGAAAGAAATATTTTGCCGTTTATTTTTATAGAAAAAGCCAGTGTATACAAACACAACTTCACAGCTGAACCTGTGGACATGTCGCATACACTGGGTTCCACCAGTGACATGGAGCAGGTCCCCCACTGCCTGGCACCAGCCCCCACATGCTGCCCACACAGAGGCGGTCACCACTGAGCAGGCAAGGGCTCTGCAAGGAAGAGGGGGCAGCTGCAGCTGGGGACAAACCTCAGTGGCCCACACCACCTGCGGACCAGGACAGGCTCGGACATGCCACATGTCACTGTGGTGGGATGTGAGGACACTTGAGGCCCGGGAAAGCCCTGCTGGCTCTGCAGGCTCTGAAAGAAGACATCAGCAGGGCCCGGGCGTGGGGGCAGGGACGGGGCCGGGTGTGGGGACCCAGGCCTGTAATCCAGCACTGTGGGAGCCCCAGCGATAGGACGGCTTAAGCCCCGGAGTTTAAGACCAACCTGGACCACAGAGCAAGACCCCATCTCTACAAAAAATAAATAAAAGGACATCAGCAGATACCGAGACCAGTGAGCAGCCAAGAGCAGGACAACTTGGGCATCAAAGCTGTGACAGAATGGGCAACAAGAATGACTCTGTCCAACCAGGGCCTGCAGCGCTCCTGGATGGCAACGGCAGGCAGGAGAAGGGCAATGCTCCTACCGCAGCAGCAGTGCCAGGAGTGCAGTCAGCATCCGTGCCACCATCCCTAAGACAAGCAGACTCACCAGGGATCCCGGCCCACTGGGAGAAAGTTCATGGGGGCAGGGGACTTTCGGGGTCCAAAGTCCCCCTCGGGGATTACTCATTAATTACCAAGGGAGAGGCTTCCTGAGGAGAGCACAGGCCACTTGCTCCTGAGGCCTCCCACACTTCAGACAGGGCACTGGCCCCCAGGGGCTGCTCCTACCCACTTGCCAGTCTGAGCCCTTCTAATGAGCGGCCAGCTGCCCAGGGCAACAAGGCCCAGAAGAGTCAGCTGAGCCTCCAGGCAGGTCCCAGGCAGCAGCAAACCACTGAAAAGAGCGTGGCAGACGCAGGCTGAGAGTGGCCAGGGGAGCTGGCTTCTCTGACTCTGTCACTGTGTCGGTCACACACCACATCTTACTTTTAGGAATTCAGACTGAGGGCTTAGCAGGAGGACCCCACTGAAACGTTCTTGCAAACGATCAGCAAACAGTTGCAAAAACAGTCATGTGGCGAGCAGCCAGTGCCAGCAGCAGCCGAGCTAAGTGCATGGGGACTCACCACGTCTTCCTGCAAAGTCACCGCATGGAGGTATGGTTTCTCAGAATAAAAAGTCCCAAACCAAGGACAGGCAGCAGGCTTGCAAACGGACCACTTCCTGCTCCTCCGTCTGCCGTGGACAGTGGCACACCTGGGCAGCAGTGGCCACCCCACACTCGAGGGCACGCCAGGAATGGACATCGGGTTCTGGGACAGCCAAACAGAGTGCAGCATGAGGGCTGCCCAGCACCACCCGGGCTCTCCATTGAGCAGGGAGATGAGCACCTTTAAGATACGTTGAGCGGTTTCTTTAAAACAGGTGGCCAGGGCTGGGCATGGTGGCTCACACCTACAATCCCAGCACTTTGGGAGACTGAGGCAAGTGGATTACTTGAGGTCTGGAGTTTGAGACAAGCCTGGCCAACATGGCAAAACCCCATCTCTACTAAAAATACAAAAATTAGCCGGGTGGGCACCTGCGATCCCAGCTACTTCGGAAGCTGAGGCAGGAGAATTGCTTGAACCTGGAAGGCGCAGGTTGCAGTGAGCCAAGGTCGTGCCACTGTACTCTGGCCTGGGGGATGAAGTGAGACACCATCTCAGGAAAAAAAAAACAAAACAGGTGGTCAAAAGCATGCCAACCACAATAGCAGCAAGACACCCGAACAAACTCCAGCAATCCGAAGCATTCTGAACTATCACAAACTCTCTGACTGTAAAAACATCTTTAATTCCAGGTCAACAACCTGGTTCATAATTGACGAATCCAACAAAACCCATGGCCCTGATGACAGGGGGCAGGACAGTGAGGCCCAGGAGGCCCTGATGACAGGAGGCGAGCTGGTCAGAGTGGGGGATGCCGTGAGCTGTCTGTGCTGGCTCTTCCCTTCCCCACACTTCCAGCCCCAACAGCAGCAGGGCAGGAACCAAGCACCTCTCGGCGGGCGCCACTCACTGAGTTGCCCTCATTTCTGGAAACATCTCACCCCATAAGAATCACCTGGGGTCGGTTTCAGCTCACTCAGACCACCCCACGGGCAAGGGGCCTGCCGCCAGGGACCACTGAAGGCAGAGACACTTGAAAGGGTCCCCCGGCCTTGCTCTCAAACAGCCCTCGGAGTACCGAGGGCTGAGCTGAGAAGTCACTCCCATTGCCGGGCCCCTCCTGGTGGCATGGCTGCACCAGCAGCCAACGACAGGTGCACCCGGCCCACACACTAGACCTAGAGCCTTGCACATCCTCAGCCTGTGCTCTCAGGGCTTCCAGGACAGTGATGACCCCCAGCATCTCCATGAATGAGGCAGGGGACACGTGGACCCAACCATAAGGAGACCCAACACGCAGGCCCAGGTCAGACACACCCTGTGTGCCCAATGAGGACGCTGCCATGGAAGCCAGCCTCCACCTCAGAGCCGGCCATCAAGGCAGCAGTGTCAGGTGGCACCAAGGACCAGCAGCTCGACTGCATGTGCCCCAGCCTGACAGCCTCGCCAGCTGCCTCACCCACTCCAGGCGCTTTGCTAAGCACCTACAGGCATCCATCAGCTGACCAACAGGCTGCTGGCTGTGGGCACAGTCCCTGCACCAGTGCCCAGATGCAGCTCCTGAGATGGCTCCGTGGGACCCAGCTGCCTCTTCCAAACAGGAGAGGGGCCAATGGGAAACTGAGGCCTAGAAAAGTAAAGCGGCCCACACTCACAGAATAAAAAAGGAGCCCAGCCATGCTCCTAAGCCCTAAGCCATGCTCCCTCTCTCACGCTCCTAGAAACTTCCACTTGCCCGAAATCATCAAAAAGTACACTGACCACTATTTGCACAGAGAAGACGAGAGAAGGAAGGACAGTGAGTTCACCAAACCCAGCTGCAGTGACTTTCACTTCACGTGTGGGCAAAGGGAAACCAGCCGGTAGAGCCGGTGCCTGCCAGAGAAGCTGCCCCACGCCTTTCTTTAAACAGCTTAGAGCTCCGCCCGCCTCAGGTCAAAGGCCGCCTGTCCAGGCCCGCCACTGCCAGGCTTACTTTTGAATCCGACCAGGAGCGTCACAGTTGCACTGCCCCAGTGGCACAGGGGCCCCAGCGTTATTTGCAAAACAAAAAGTGAGGACCCTCCACTGGAGAGCCACCCTGCAGCGCCCCTCATTAATATTCAACAGTTAGGACAAAGAGGGACAAAAGAGCAGAGCGGGTCACCAAGCTCTGAACCCACCCCAAGTCCCAGCCTGCTCCTGATTCCAAGATGGGGCCTTTGGAACCAGTAACGGAAATGGCTGCCAGCCAGGTTGCGTCCCGGCAGCCCCAGAGAGAAGACACGCAGTGTGGGCACCGCCTATCCAGGTCAATACAGAGCCCAAGACCCGCCCCCCCCACCAGAACCTGGTGATCTCAGGGCCTGCAAAGGTAGCTAGCTGGCCAGGCCCCTAGTGCTCTGGGGAAGACACGGGGGCTGCTCCAGAAAGTCCCCAAAAGCACCAGGGTCCTTCCACGAACTCGCTAGAGAGGCACCGGAGCACAAGAGAAGACACGACCTTACCCAGGCCCCCATTATCACCAGCAGAGCCAAACAAGTCAGCATGGGGCCGAGACTGGCCCCAGCCCACAGGCCCTGGTCAAAGAGGCAGGCACGCTGCATCCAAGGGCCATCCCAGCTGCAGGGATATGGCACGTCCAGGGGCAAAGGAAGAAGGCCGAGGTGGGCAGCCAGCAGTCAGGCCCCTTCCCTAAAGGCAGGCTGGACTCAGGCCAGATCAGCTGTGTGCTCCCCAAGGGAGCACCTCTGCGGCCCAGGAAAGAGGAAGAGCAAGTCCTGATGCCGAGGGCAGGCCCTGGGGCTCCTCTCCTATTTTCAGGGAAAAGTCAAGGCCAAGCCAGCAGATTGCCCCAAAGGCCCCAAGTGGCTGGGGCAAGGGGGTAGACTTCCCGCCTGGTGGCTGCACTCCAAACCCAGGGAGGCATTCCTAGAGGCTGCCAGGAAAACAGCACCTTGTCCTGGGTCCCCCACACCACCGGCAGCAGGCGATGGGATTCCACAGGGAGGAATGTGGTGGGCTTGTATGGTGGGAAATATCATTTTCAGTGAAGCCATCATTTTGCTAAAAGAACTTTCTCCTGGATCTGGCAGGACATAACTTGAGAGAGAGAAGAAAAGAAACTGGAGAAGCAAAATGCAAACAGCCCCCACCCCCAGCCCAGACCCTCTCACTGCCCTTCCCAGGCCCCAGGCTGAGGCTGGCTCCTGACCCAGGCCCTTCCCTCTCCGGCTGCACACACCCATGCACACACATGCCCACAGCTCTTGCACAGGCCTCTCAGAAAGCAGCAGCAGCAGCCTGGGCACAGTGGGCAAGGTAAAGGTCCCTGAGGCCCCAGGGCATTCCTCTTTGCTGCCACAGGCCAGGCACACAGCAGACACTCCTTCACGGAACAGCGCCCCGCTCAGGCCTGACTGCCGCACACTCACTCTGAGACTCTCTCCCACAGTGGCACTCACAGCCCTCGGCCTGGCAGGTCACTGTCATCTCTGCATGGCCCAGGAACCCTTTCCATGAGCACCACCAGTCCCGGCAGAGGCCCTGCCCAGCTTGCACGGGGAGGGCATGGAGTCAGACTCGCAGACAGCACTGCACTGAGGCTCACAGGGCGGCTCCTCTTAGAAAGATGAATCTGGCGCCGAGACACTCCTGCTTCCTGAACCACCACAGCCTCCCTGAGGCAGCCTCCAGCAACAGAGGGAGGAAGAGACCACGGTGCACGCAGCAGACAAACAGGAAACAGAAATTTACAACAAGTGGAACAGGATCACTAACCAGAGTAGATAAAGAACTAGACTGAGCTAAAGCCACACACAACTTGACTCAAAAAGGGAAAAGGGACTCAGACATTTTTCGAAGAGAATAAAGATGGCCACTGAGCCACGGAAAATGCTCAACGTGCTAATAATCATCAGGGAAATGAGAACCAAAACCACAACAAGATGCCACCTCACACCCATTAGGACAGCTGCTGTCAGAAACAGAACAAGTACTGGAGAGGATGAGGAGCCTGTTACTCAGCACTGCTGCTGCGGTGGAAAGCCCTGCAGCTGACAGGGCCAGGCGCGGTGGCTCACGCATGGAATCCCAGCACTTTGGGAAGCAGAGGTGGGCAGATCACCTGAGGTCAAGAGTTCAAGACCAGCCTGGCCAACATAGTGAAACCCTGTCTCTACTAAAAATACAGAAATTAGCCGGGCGTGGTGGCGGGCATCTGCAATCCCAGCTACTTGGGAGGCTGAGGCTGGAGAATTGCTTGAGCCCGGGAGGCGAAAGTTGTAGTGAGCTGAGATCAAGCCATCGCACTCCAGCCCCGGTGACAAGAGCGAAACACCGTCTAAAAAAAAAAGAAAGAAAGAAAAGAAAAATAGGGGTTGGGCATGGTAGCTTATGCCTGTAATCCCAGCACTTTGGGAGGCCAAATCGGGATGATCGCTTGAGGCCAGGAGTTAAGAGACCGGCCAGGCCAACATGACGAAACTCCATCTCTATTAAAAATACAAAAACTAGCCAGGCATGGTGGCACGTACCTATAGTCTCAGCCACTCAGGAGGCTGAGGCAGATGAATCACTTGAACCCAGGAGGTGGTGCAGTGAGCCCAGATTGCGCCACCGCCCTGTGGCCTGTGCAACAGAGTGAGACCCCGTCAGGGAGGGAGGGAGGGAGGGGAAGAGGACAGGGGAGGGGGAATGAAAGAAAGAAAAATAGGGCCAGGTGCAGTGGCTCACGCCTGTAATCCCAACACTCTGGGAGGCAGAGGCAGGTGGGTCGTGTTAAGGTCAAGAGTTCCAGACCAGCCTGGCCAAATAAAAATGTAAAAATTAGCCAGGTGTGGTGGCGCACACCTAGAATCCCAGCTATTCGGGAAGCTGAGGCACAAGAATTGCTTGAGCCCATGAGGCAGAGGGTGCAGTGAGCCGTGATCACACCACTGCACTCCAGCCTGGGCGACAGAGTGAGACCCTGTCTCAAAAATAAGTCAATAAAAATGGAACGACCAATGATCCAGCAATTCCGCTTCTGGGTCTACACCCAGAAGAACTGAAGGCAGGGTCTCCAGAGGTCACTGTGCACCATGCTCACAGAGCATCATTCACGACGGCTAAGCCGTGGAAGCCACCCAAGTGTCCAAACAAAATCCACCCAGACAACAGCCTGTGATTCGGTCTTAAGGAAGGAGATTCTGACGCAGGCTCCACATGACGCAGCCCGAGGACATGGTGCAGAATGAAATAGGCCGTCAGAAAAGGACCGATCCTGTGTGATTCCACTCAGGAGACCCCTGGGAGTCACCAAACTCAGAGAACAGGAAGCAGAAGGGTGGGTGTCGGGGGCTGGGGAGGCAGAATGGGGAGTGAGTGTTTCATGAGACAGGGGCTGTGTGGGAAGGTGGATGATGGCTGGGGGGGTGGGGGGGGGGGGGGGGGGGGGGGGGGGGGAGTGTGCTTTCTATTTTAGCTGTTCTGTTGTTGGGTGCATATACGTTGTTGTTAGATCTTCCTGTTGACTCAACCCTTTTATTGTTCTATAACCATCTTTCTGTCTCTACTAACAGTTTCTGAAGAAAAGTCTATTTCACGGGATACAAACGTAGTCACTGCTGCTTTCTGTTGGTCACCAATGGCATGGGATATCTTTTTCCAGTCCTTCACTATCAGCCTGTGTGTTCAACGCTATTGAATGGTACGTGTAACAGTAAACATTACGTCTATTCTGTCACAATAAAAAATGTAATATGCACAAGACAAGTTACAGAAAAAAATTCTAAAATAACAAAATGACCAACCTACCAGAACTCAAAGAAATACAAATTCAACAATGAGATTTTTCACCTTTCAAATTAACAAAGACACTCTATTTTTTTATTTTTAAAGATGGGGTTTCACCATGATGGCCAGGCTGGTCTTGAACTCCTGACCTCAGGTGATCCATCCACCTCAGCCTACCAAAGTGCTAGGATTACAGGCGTGAGCCACTGCGCCCGGCCCAACAAAGTCACTCTAAACGACAATCTTTTGTTTGTTTTTAGTTTTTCCTGCTGTCACCCCGGCTGGAGTGCAATGGCACAATCTCAGCTCACTGCAACCTCCACTTCCCAGGCTCAAGCAATTCTCCCACCTCAGGCTCCCAAGTGGCTGGGACTCCAGACACATGCTACCATGCCTAGCTAATTTTTATATCTTTTTAGTAGAGACAGGGTTTCGCCATGTTAGCCAGGCTGGTCTCAAAATCCTGACCTCAGGTGATCCACCTGCCTCGGCCTCCCAAAGTGCTGAGGTTCCAGGTGTGAGCCACCACGCCTAGCCTAAATGACAGAATCTTAAATTCGTCAGGAGGTGGGAAAACGGGCAGCTTCTTAATTCTGTAGACATGTAAACTGCACACCATTCAAAGAAACGTTTTGATAAAACGGCCCTACTTTCTAGGGGAATCTCAAAATCTACTGAGGAAATGAGGAATGTGGACAAAGATCTAAGCACAAATAAACTCATCCCACCTGAGCTAACATCCAAAAGCAATCTAGAGAGATGTATTGAGTGTGCATCAGTAAATAAACAGGGTACCCCACAGACAGGGTGCCTCCCCTCTGACCCACCACATCTACAAGAAACTCAGCACATACCTAGCAGCCCATATAGCCGAGAACGCGTTTACAGCCGACAAGACCGATGGACAGGGAGGGCTGGGACGCTTCGGAGGACAGCCTGGCGTGACCATGTGCCCTCTGACCAACCTATTTCCCCCAGTCCCATGCTCCAGACACACCTGCAGCTCACACACCTGCACGCACCATGATATGGCTAACAGCACTCTGCCCACTCGTCCCAAGGCACGAGAACAGCAGGAGCAAAGCTGCACTGTGACAGTGTCAGTGAGCCAGCCGGAGAGACAGGCACTCGGACAGCAGATGCACAGACGTGCACGCTGACAGGCTTCTGCCACAGAGCACAATAGCCAGCTGCAGAAAGGGCAGCCGGGGCACAAGGACAGTGGCCCGAGCACGGCAAGAGGGCAGGGTGGGGATGAAGCAGGCGGTCCTGCTCGAGTGCATCACCTCATCCAGCCCACGTGCGTCACAAAGCTTGTGTGAGATGTTTGCGCTAACATGTGCCCTGAAGCATCTCTTGCAATAACAAAACACAGCACGTGCCCTAGACACTAAATAAGTTCCAGAACCCTCAATTTCAATAATCCAAAATACCACAGGGCTGGCCCAAAAAGGCACCAGGCACCCAAGGGCACTGATATCCCAAAGGCACTGGGCGGAGCATGCCAGGCAGGGAACCGCGTTCCCGTGTCCTTGTGATAAACCAAGAACAACTCTGCCCTCACCCAAGTCTGGATTTGCCTTTTATACCCTTCTGTGCTATGTGAATACCGTGCTGGTGTGTTTTCCGCTTATTTCCTACAAGAGTGTCACAATGATATTCCTACAGAAAACAGTCACACAAATACTTGTTATGCCTCATTCAGGGAAAAGGGCAGACCATAGTGCATACAGAGAAAAATCCAATTAAGAAAAATACTTTCAGGCCAGGAGTGGTAGCTCACAGCACTTTGGGAGGCTGAGGCGGGAGGATCACTTGAGCCCAGGAGTTCCAGGCCAGTCTGGGCAACATACGAAGACCACATCTCTAAAATTTAAAACAAAACAAAACAAAACCCCAGCCAGACGTGGTGGCACTCTCCTGTAGTCCCAGCTACTCGGGAGCTGAGGCAGGAAAATCACTTGAGCCCAAGAGGTTGAAGCTGCAGTGAGCTGGAGTCACACCACCGCGCTCCAGCACAGATAACAGGGCGAGACCCCGTCTCCAAAAATAAGAGAAAGAAAAATCTTTCCGTCAATGTGGCAGAGATTATAGTGAGGGCAGTGACACGCACTCCTCAGCAGGGCCAGAAGGGGCCACAGTCAGCGCACCCTGGCTTCCCACGTTTCCAGCAGAAGAGCCGTGGTGCATTCCCATCTCTCCCGACATGTGAAGACAGGACACTGTACTTCTCCCCAACCCCCAGGAACAGAGAGAAGGGGTCACCCTCTGCATTCTTCTTCACTGTTCTGAGGTTCTCTGATGAGCACATACCAATTGCTACTCTGATTATTCTCCTGATTAGACATGCATCGAAAAACGTTCACATACATTTACAGAGGCTGGACATTAGCGGCTGGGGGCCGCGCTGAGGGGCACGTCACGTGAGGCAGGTCCCCAACAGCCTCCAGGTGAGGAGGCTGGCCCTCCTCCCACCCGCCCTGCTCTCTTCCAGCCTGCTGCCTCTCAGCACAGCCCCTTACAGCACCATACACACTCACACAGGCACACGAGCGCGCACATAGAGGCATGCAGGAAGACCCTCCCATTGAACGCGCTGCTGTCCCTGGGTCCCAAACAGCAGCAGAAGAGCCCTTCTGAGACAGGAGGGACCGGAACATGGGCTGGGGTCCAGAAATTCCCCTTCACTTCGTTAGACAAGTTAATGGGTCATGGTTATCGTTGTTGACAATTCCATATTCCTTATGTGTAGACAGTGAAACGCTTCAATGTGAAATAAGATGATGCCTGGGATTTGCTTTAAAAAATTACAGTCCTTCCCTCTCAAAACAGGAGCAGGAAGTTGGATGAAACAAAATGAGTGAGATGTGGATAATTGGTGACCGGGATACATGGGGTGCACTGAGCTAATCTCTCCACGTCAGTGAAAGCTGGAAATTTTCCACACAGGACGGCACTTTTAAGTCCACAGACATATTTAAGCCACCAGTTCATAACGACAGCAAAAAGAGAAGTGTTCCCTGCTGGTCCCGCAGACAAGTGTGAGGGGACCCTGGGCCCTCTGTGCCCTGGGGTGAAAGGAGGGACCCCACAGGGACCCGCCTTCCAGGCCCACAGTGTTCTGGGCTTCCTCTCCCACATGCCAACGTTGAGGCAGAAAACAGCAAAGGCCAGGGATGCGGGGTGACCACAGAGCTCCCGCAAAGCCCTCGCCTGCAGCTCCAGTGTGAGCCCTGCACTGCCCACCAAAGCTCACCCAGAGTGCCCAGGACGTCTCAGGGTCTGGGCACAGACAAGGAGCCTTGGGGGGGAGGGAAGGGGCTGCTTCCCTAGAAGGGTCGGAGGACTGTGGATGGCCCCACACAGGGCAGCACAGGTTTTCCTGAGAGCTGTGGCTTCCCGCACCTCTGACCTGACTCCTGGACCACAGGATGCTGCGCTTCTCCCCGTCCCACCAAGGGCGAAGTCTGCCTCGAGGGGCGGCGTGGTGTCCGTGTCTGTGCCACCGCTCCCCTAGATCTACAACTGTCTGTGTCCTCCTAACAAGGACAGCGCATCACTTCTAAGAACCCAGGTTTTCTTGTTACTGCCACACGGTTACTTCGGGCTAAAGACAACTCTGCTTCTTCAAATCCACTTGATTTCTTCTTCTGGGCGCCTTAGTGGAACCAGAAACCCCTGCCCGGCAGTCCCAGCCCCACAGCCTTGCCCCCGCCCAGACATCCTCCTGGGGCCGGGCAACACTATGGACAGCACACAGCTTGCCGCCAACGCACTCCTGGCAATCTAGAGTCCCAGACACAGTCCTGCCCGTGGCCAGACCAGCCTGGCCCACATTTCTCCAGGCTGCTCCAAGGCTCCTGGCCCTCCCTCATTCCTCCAGGCCCAGGCCTCCCTCCTCCCTGGCCTCTCTGCCTATGGCTTCCCACCCCCACCAGTGCCGCTTTCCCAGGCCTGTGGCCATTTCACCCTCCCAGAGGCCTCCTTGGCCAAGGTCCTAGAAAGTGGAGCAGAGCCTGAAGGACAGCAGCCCCTGTGGTGGGGGCCGCCCTGCGGGGTCCTGGCCGCCACCATCAGACCCTGGGGCCACACCTCACTCAGCAAACCAGGACAAGAGACCCCACAGACGCTCCTGAGAGAAAACAGATCCTCCTTTATCTAGAGTCCGTTAAACACCAAAGAAGTCACAACACAATAATGACGTTGAATGGGAAAATCCCATCTACACTAGAGGCATACAGCTCAGGCCGGGACTGAATGGGATGGGGGCACCGAAGCCACGTGGACCCCCACAGGATGCAGCCGTAGCAGCAGTGGGGAACAGAAGCAAACCCAAACCCATCAGAAGGGGCCAGCCTCACCCCCCGCCCAGGCACACCAGGATGCCCTGGAGGGTGGATGAGCCTGGACACAGGCCTCACCCAGTTCAGGAGCCGAGGAAGCTGCTCTGGGAAGCCTCTCACCGGCAGGAAAGACTTCAAGGTGAGTTCCAGTGCTCCTACTGCAAGCACAAGGCCTGCGCCAGCCCCAGCACCACCAGCAAGCCACCACCAGGACAGGCCCCCGTCACCAGGGTTCTGTGATCCCCAGCACGTGAGCCCAACCAGGTCGAAACCCTTCCTGACTCCATGCAGGTACACGGTGTGTCCCCGGACACGGACGCCACCTTGGCTGCTGGACCCACATGGGGAAGAAGTTTCGCCCCGTTTCCCCAACAGGAGCCCAAGACCACGGCCCAAGGCAGGTCCCCAGCCCCCGGCCAATGACAAGGAGACACCGAGAGCAGCTTGACTCGACGCGTCGCACAGAGGCGACCCAGGAGTTTACCTTGTTTTCACAGTTTAAAGAGCTTTATAAATTAAGATGAAACCCACTAGGGTCAGGCAAGCTGGGCGACACTCACGGCATCCAAGAATGTTAGCAAAAATCACAGTTTTGATAGTTCTGCAAAAAAAAACTTAGCAAATTTACAACAAAACTGTCAAGTAATTAAGGCAAGGCACTTCACACATGAACTTAAACTGCTAATTAAAATCCCCTCGCTTAATTGACTACATTTGCATATCATTCAGCTTGGGAGTATAATTTTTTTAATGGTTTGGGCAACAGGGTTGTAGCCAGGAAGTGGGGCGGCAGCAGGTGAGGCAGAGTGAAGGCGCTGCCCGCGGCACCTCCAGGGCACCAGCCAGGTTGGGCCGGGGGCTGCACCAGGCCGGGTCCCCTCCTCCCTCCAGGTCCACACGGGGGTCCAGGGAGGAAGCAGCGGGGATCTCACAGACGTCACGCCAGCTGTGGAGATCCTGGGCGTCCCTAACGCAGAAAGCAGCCTGGGCAGGCTTCAGTGCAGGCACACAGAACACCTCCCTCTCCAAGGCCCAGCCTCAGGGGCCTTAGTACAAGGACAGCAGAAAGGAGAGGAGACAGCAGGCCTTCTGCAGCCTTACCAGCACGGAGGCCTGGTGTGGGCCAGCCCGCTGACAGCCACTCGGCGACTGCTAGCCCACAGGACACAGGTGGCAGCGCAGGTGGCCTCGGTGGACGCGCACACGTTCAGCAGCACACACGCAGTGTTCAGAGCTCCGCGGAGGGTGGCTGAGCTGCCCAGTCCCGTGTGCAGCTCCTCCCACCCGGACCAGGGGTCAGAGCCCAACCCCCATGCTCACCCTCACCAGACAGGCAGGAGTCACTTGCTCTGGGGTCCCAGGCTCCTGCTACCTCTGCAGAGGGCTATCTCGAGGCTGTGAGTGCCCAGCCCCCATCCTCAGGGGTCAGAGCCTGTCGGGGCCAGGGAGGCCTGACCAGGCCAGGGAGGCAGAGCACCCTGTGCCCAGAGGCCCCACCAGCACCATGGCAGGCCTGTCCTGGGTACCGTGCAGGTCCACGCAGGGCCACCAACCCTTCAGGGCAGCACATGAACAGCATGTCTAGGACAAAGAGGCCCAGCTTGGCCCAGTCGTCTGGGGAACCATAACAAAAGAGGGCCACAGGCAGCTGGAGCTGCCATCCATGGCCACGTGGAGGCTCCCAGGCCAAGGGAGCCTGAAGGGAGGCACGGAGACAAACTGCTCCCCAAGAAGGCCTCAAGTTCTCTGCGCACAAGCAGTGAGGCCTAACTGCTCTCAGACAGACCTCTCGGGGCTAGCCAGGGAGGGAGGGAGCCAGGGATGCCTGCCCTGGAGCGCCTGGACTGTGGGCAGCCACACCAGGTGGGGATCCAGGACTGCCCAGCCTAGCGCCTGGCACAGAGAAGCCCTTGACAGCACCAGGTGCGAGGGCACAGGGAGAGACGCCCGCCATGCAGGGGTGATCAGCCTCTCAAGGCCCATTCGACTCCTTAAGTAACCCGTCCTGGGAGGGTCAAATGGGCAACCTCAGGCGGCCCACAGAAGACGCCAGCCTCCCACGGTCCTCAGGGCTGAGGCGTTCACACATGTTCTGCAGGACAAGCTCAGCACCCAGTCAAGCCTGGCCTGCACGCTAAGGAGGGTCACATTCCCTCAACAGGGCAGGAAGGACCCAACCTACAGGTCTTACTTCCAAAATAAAGAAACCAGGCCGGGCGCGGTGGCTCAAGCCTGTAATCCCAGCACTTTGGGAGGCCCAGGCGGGTGGATCACGAGGTCAAGAGATCAAGACCATCCTGGTCAACATGGTGAAACACCGTCTCTACTAAAAATACAAAAAATTAGCTGGGCATGGTGGCGCGTGCCTGTAATCCCAGCTACTCAGGAGGCTGAGGCAGGAGAATTGCCTGAACCCAGGAGGCGGAGGTTGCGGTGAACCGAGATCGCGCCATTGCACTCCAGCCTGGGTAACAAGAGCGAAACTCTGTCTCAAAAAAGAAAAAAAAAAAAAAGAAACCAAGAGCATTTCTGCTTCTGGGCAAAGGTGCATGCCCCGTAGTAAAAGCAAGAATGTTTCCATGTTATTTTAAGGGTGAGAGCCTGCGTCAGACTCTGCAACATCTGTGCACCCAATGGGCCTCCTCTCAACAGCTGGACCAGCGATTCCCAGCAGGGAACACCCCAGCCAGGGCAGAGGGAGAGCGGTCTGCAGGCTGACAGCCGCTTCTCATTCTCATCACTTACAGGTTCACTCCTGGGCAGAAGAAAACAACGTAATTAGCCAAGACACCTGACTCTGCGTGCATCTGGTCTTCTCTGTAGGAGAAGAGTGACATCAAATGAAGCCGCCGGCGCAGCCATGGCTCTCAGGAGCTACAGCAGCCCAGGAGCACCGCAGGGAGCACCTGAGCCACTCCAGATACAGGCAGGGCACAGATGGAAAGATAGACGCAGCACCAGTGCCGCTGGACACCTGCTGGGTGCTCCCCAACCTCCCACAGCCCCTCACCCACTCCTGACACACTTCCTGGTAAAGACAGCCAGTTCCCAGGTGCCCCGATCACAGCACAAGAGCTGTCATGGAGTCACCGTCACCTCACACATGGTCACCTCACACATGCAGCTCCTCCGGGGTCG
Source organism: Sapajus apella (assembly GCF_009761245.1). NCBI lineage: Eukaryota > Metazoa > Chordata > Mammalia > Primates > Cebidae > Sapajus > Sapajus apella. Next base: position 1,281,521 of record NW_022437067.1, on the reverse strand, counting down.
GATCAGGCTGGGAAGGGCCACACAACAGCCCAGTCAGTGCCCTGGGTCCTGGAGTGGAACCCTTAGGACAGAGACAGAGCCTCTGGTTTAGGTGGCACCATCCCCTGCCACCCATGTCCACCTGAGGCCACCAGCCTGAGCTGCGTTTCTCTGACACAAGCAGCACCGTGGGAGCTGCAGGAAGCCTAGAACAGGAGTTGCTTCCTTCTCAGGCAGCCGCCAAGGCCCCAGCGGAAGCCCGGTAGTCGAGGCAGAGCTGAGAGCTGGGAGGAGCATCAGCGCGCAGCCTCACCAGCCAAGGGTAGCACTCCAGCACCTCCCAAGCCCTCAACATGGACCCAGGGTACAAGTGGTCCCACGTCAGAAGACAGTGAACCAATTTCTTCGAACAGTGAAACAACGACCAGGCGCCGTGGCTCGCCTGTAATCTCAGCGGTCCAGGAGGCCTAGGGGGTCGGATCACAAGGTCAGGAGATTGAGACCATCCTGGCCAACATGGTAAAAAACCCTGTCTCTACTAAAATACAAAAAATTAACCAGGTGTGGTGGCGCATGCCTACAGTCCCAGCTACTCAGGAGGCTGAGGCAGGGGAATCACTGGAACCGAGGAGGCGGAGGTTGCAGTGAGCTGAGATCACACCACTGTACTCCAGCCTGGCGACAGAGGAAGACTCCATCTCAAAAAAAAAAAAAAAAAAAAAGGGGGGGGGCACAGTGAGAGAAGAAACAGCATTCCCCTTCTAGCCAGAGAACGGAGCTGCCAATAACGTTACCCTGACTACCGGGGCCTGCAGAGCTCCAGTCATTCAGTGAGTTACTGAATCTGGTCCCCAAAGTGGGGACCCAGACGTGACCAGGCCACCCCCCCCATCCTAACCCCTGAGGCTGACAAAACCACCACACACACGACGACCCCCACGGCCAGTGAGACAAGGCCCCCAGCAGAGGCAGCCCGAGCAGGCCCGACCAGGGCTGGGTGTGCCACCGACTCGGCCCTGCAGCTGCAGCACCGCCAGAGCACTCCTTCCATATTTATGAGTCAAAAAAGAAAATCGGGGACGACATCAACGCGCACCAAACAGAATCGCAGCCATTTCCCAGGCTCCCGCCAAGATGCCTCTCAAAGTCCCCTTTATCCATTTCCCCCCAAACAAAAGACAGGAGCATTACTCAAAGGAACAAGCACTTCAAGCAAAGGCCTACGAGACACAGGCTGAGGGCCACAGGCGCCAGGCGCCACCACGCCACCTCCAGGCCACGGCCAGCACAGGTGCTCGGTCCATCTGGTCCTAGTCTGGATTTTACTATTGTCCCCACAATCTCATTTAAAATTCACAAGAGTCCTGGTCCTTCATTTTCATACATAAGCAGGCTCATGTGGCGGCATGTCCCAGAGCTGAAGGCTCCCTGGGCCCCGCAGATAGGCCACCCCAGCAAGGCAGCCTGGAAAAATATCAAGTACCGCACAGAGAAACCAACACGCAGGCTCCGGGAAGCGGGGCCCTTCTGGAACTCTCTCATATTCACAAAGCAGCAGCACCTACGAACAATCATTTCTCATGGCCCCCAGGCCCCGAGGGGAGCCAGAGCTTCCTAAGGGTCATCCAGCATAGCACCTGGTCTGCAGAGGACAACCAGGCCTCGAGAGGTCAGGTGGGATGGCCAGAGGTGATTCCTCCATCCCACCGGCCCCTGGGATGCCTTCTGTGGCAGGACCCACTCCAGGGCCAGGGACGGTGGCTCATGCCTGTAATCCTAGCACTTTGGGAGGCAGAGGCAGGCAGATCACTTGAGGTCAGGAGCTCCAGACCAGCTTGACCAGCATGGTAAAACCCCATCTCTACAAAAAATACAAAAAAATTAGCTGGGCATGGTGGCACACATCTGCAATCCCACCTACACAGGAGGCTGAGGCAGGAGAATCCCTTGAACCCAGGAGACAGAGACTGCAGTGGGCTGAGATTGTACCACTGCACTCCAGCCTGGGCAAGAGAGACTGTCTCAAAAAAAAAAAAAAAAAAAAACCCCACTCCAGACCACAAGGGTGACAGCCAGGGCAGGGCAGGGAGGAGCCACCCTACCGCCTGCTCTGGCACTAGGGGGCCAGGTATAAAGAGCTGGTCCCCGGGCCACGCCCCACTCCATGACCCCCTGGCCTGGTGACCACTGATCAGGAGGGAAGAGCCCTTGAGAATGAGAGCGGGCCTCTTTTCCAGCTCTCCCAGATATTAGGGAAATAATTCAGCCTCTGTATTTTGACTCAAAACAAAGAAACTTTTAAAAAACATTTCAGTTGAAACTTGCATAATTCTTCCAGTGGAGAAATTCTCCCTCAACTTTCGCAATCCTTAGAAAGAGACACACTATTGCCACAGAGCCCGGCCCCGGCGTGGACACCTCCCGCCAGACGGTCAGGGCCCAGGCCCCGGAACCGCCGCCTCCCCTCTGGAGGCCCTGCCGGCGGTGAAGACCTAACCTGTGCTGGAGCTGCAGCCCCACAACCCGAGAGACTCCGGGGCGGGGTTCGGCTCACACTTACCCCAGACTTCCGCGCTCCATATCCTGTCTACCATCACCCGGAGACTCAGACAGACAGACATTGCACAAATCAGCCACAGAGACGGCTGAGAAACAAGATGCTGACAGAGGGCTCCCCGCCTTACACCATGACCCTGCTGCCCCAGAAGGCAAGGGACCCAGCCCAGATCCCAGAGGGGTCCCAAACAGATGGACAACAGAGTGTGTCGGGAAATGACCACCAGGCTCTGCTTCCTGCAGGGGCCACTAGGGACAGCCACCCATGCTCTCCCCGGTCCATGCACAGCTGCCCAGGGTGGGCTGCAGTCAACAACCACTGTCGAGCTGCTGTTACCCCCACCTGAGAAGACCCAGCAGCCGGCCTTCTTTCCAGAACCTTCAACTGGGGGGCAGACCAGCCCAAACCTGCAGACCCTGGCCTTCTGCACAGGGACCAGGGCCTGCCCAGGAACCTGACCCCAGGGCCTGGCCCAAGACCACATGGAATCCCACAAAAAGCTGGAGAACAACACTCGCAACAAACACATTCTTCCCAAGGAAGCCAGCAGACAGGGGGACAGATGGCCCCCGAAGCGTCCTCCGGACCTGAGGGTGTTTGGGAGACCACAGCCCAAAACCCACACGGCCGCTGCGCTGAGTGAGCGGCATCCCAAAACCAACTCCTGATGCTGTCCCTGCCTGTGAGCGGCTCACCTTAAACAAGCAAAACACAACTGCCTCCCAGAGGGTCTCTGAGCCCGGCACCCCTGCCAGGCCTGTACACTATGAGTGCTCACTCCCAGAACAGGCCTCAAGACTCCAAGCTTCCAAGCCTGATCACCCGGCTGAGTACCTGCCTGAGGAAACACAGCCTAGGACTGGGGCACCCACATGGTGACATGGGTCAAAAGGCCTGGCATGAGGGACCAGAAAACCCATGTCGCGGACCCTCTACTGCGGTGCAGAGTTTCCTTCCCAACCAAGCGACCCTCAGCCCACAGCCCACTAAGACCCACACCAGCCCACACAGAACAAAGGCAAGCCAGCCTGAGAGACCCCTGGGAACCTGGGCATCTGCAGGACAGAACGACAACACTCCCACATGGCCCTGATTCTTCAGTCACGTGTCAATGAGGAGCCGCCTCTCACCGGGGGGCCCACTGCCCCTTGGAGCAAGATCCTCCTGTGGCCCAAGGGAGGCACCGCACCACCCTGTCATCAGCCCGCACGGAAAGCGCTTGGTCTGAGCACGACGTTCTGTGGGACAAGGGGCCGTGTCCCAGGCAGCAGGTCAAGCTGCAGCCTCAAACTGCCACATTCTGTCACCCTGACAGCCATCTATACAGACAAAAGGACGAAGTCCAATTGAGGCCTACAGCTATCAGACAGCCTGAAATGAAAGGGGGAGCCGACCGGAAAGGAGAAAGGGGTGGGAGCAGGGAAAGCTGAAGCTCCCCATCTCTTGGCCAAGGGCTCTCAGCGGCACAATGACTGATCTGTGCCCCTCGAAACATACAAGCCCAAGATCAAACGGTCAACCACCATTTACACTGAGACAGAGAGGGTAAGCAACTGGTCCAAGGTCATAAAGCCAGTGTGGGACCGAGAGGGGAGTTGAGACAATCTCCCCCCCACACACCCGACAAAGATGGCAGCTCCAGGGTCCTGGAGAGGGCTCTTGCCAAGCACTCACACAGCCCACACCACGGTCTTCCAAGATACAGCAGCGAGAAGCTGGCGAGACCTGACAACCACTGGACCGAAACGGAGGCCTCCTCCGCACCCCCACGATAGGAGGGGACACTGGAGGAAGACTCAGCCCCTCACACTGTCACTGTGTTGCTGACAGGCCAGGGTCTCAGACACAGCTGCCCTCACACAGGGTTTCCAAGGCGAAAGGGCAGTCCCGCCTCCCACTGTTTGGGACCCAAGAACATCACTGCCCTCTTCCACCTTGCATCATGGGTAGCAGAGTGGCGCTGACCCAGCCCACTCCCTTGGGCAGGAGACCCAGCCCCGCCTGGCCAAACACCTGAAAGGCAATTCTGCTCCCTCCCGCTCCGCAGAGGCCAAAGGCCCTCTGGGAGGAGCAGCCCCTGCAAGGAGTTCCAGTACATTCTTTGTTCCTTCTGCCCTCATCCTCAGCACATCAAAAGTATTAAAATAAGCTACAAAGGAAGTGAAGAAATCAAAACATATCCCAAGAATAAGCTGTCAAGATGTGAGTGGGAGGAGCCAAGGGCAGCCAGCTAGGGTGAGGGCGGGGCCTCCCAGGCCACTCCCTCTAGGACAAGCAGGGTCTGGGCACCGTGGGTCCACGCCCCCCAGACCACACTCCCTTCTCCTGTGTCGCCCCTATGCACACACACACGCAGACGGCTGTCCTGGGGAAACTTCAGGGGACCCTGCAGCCCAGATCTCCCAACCACACAGTCACAGAGCCCACGGAGCAGGCACTGAGCAAGGGCAGAGTCCCTAGGCGCCAGCCATCCCTTGTCAGGAACACGGGGCAGGAGGCGACACGGACAGGGTAGGTGCCCCACCCCCAGGAGCATAAGGAAACCCCACAGGAGCTGGGGAACATGCAGGGAGCCAGGAGGAGGCCACCACTGCCAGGGCCGGTCTGTGGCCACCACTCAGGCCTGGAGACGCCGGGCGCTCAGACTGAGCATATCTTCATCATGGCCTGGGAATTGCTTTTTAATTGGAAAATGAGATTTCAGAGCAGTGCTAGAGAAGACTTCAAAAGGGAAAGGTGGCTTGGAACCATCCACTGAGAATGACCGGGGAAAGCCTGTCTGGCGCGTCTCTATGGTGGCCTGAGGACCCCGGCGCTTACAACCACAGCGCCTGCCACAGGGAGGGAGCAGCTGGGTGACCTGGGCCCTGCTGGCCCCCCAGCAAAGCTCAGGAAGACACACAGACCACAAGCACACACATGACCCACAGTCGGACAAAAACAGACACACCCTGCTCAGCCGAGAGTCTCTGCCTGCGGCTCGAGACAGTGACGTGAGTGTGCCCCAGCAGCTCAGGCCTTGGCCACAGGTGACCCACTCCGCAGCCTGCCTGAGCCCACCACAATCCCCCCGACACGTGGCTTCCCCCAGCCACAGGCACTAGCGAGGGTGGACCACTCCAAACAGAATGGCCCGCAGCCCACAGGGAGCGCCATCACGCCCACCCCACCCAACTCCCCGTGTGACACGAAAGGCCTCAGCCTGCTGGGTCTGTCAGCAGCCCTGCCAGGAGCATCCTTCCCCAGCCCACAGGTCTGCAGGCAGCTGCACCTAAGCCCTGGCCTGGCAGGGCCAGGGCGCCTCTGAACACGCACGCGCACACACACACTCTCCACAGCCCCCTCCTAGCAGAGGCGACAGTCCCTCGCTTCCATCCACAGCCCCTCCTCCCCACGATCTGACACTCTGCTGGAGGGCCGCCCAGAGAAAACCGGGCTGGAGCATCTATTCACAGATTTCGAAAAAAAAGTTTGATGCAATAGCTGAATTAATTAGGCCTCCCAAGAATAGCTGAGCCAATGCAGCATTCTGTGTGTGCAGTTTAATAAGCCTGGATATTTAAAAAAAAGTTACAAATGCTTGGCGAGGTATGCAACGGAAAGTTCCTGAGGACCCCACCGGGTAATGTCGGTGCCGCCGCGTGGCCTGGGAGCTGCCCACGCTGGATCCCACAGACCCTCCAACTGGCAAACAACAAAGCTGGGCCGACAGCCTCCCTCCCCGGCGTGTCCCTCTCTGCGTTTCAGAGGGAGAGAAGGAAACGGGTGAGTCCAAAACAAATCGCAAGCAGCCAGGAACTCCAGCACTCCGGCCCAGGAGCCTGCTGACCAGGCCCTCAGCTGGGTGCCAAGTGGACCTCACCCTGCACGGGGGACTCTGGGATTTGCTCCCTGGCAGGCCCAGGGAGACCAACCAGCACAGCGCTGGGGCTGCCAAGTCTCGGCCCCCTGCCACTGCCGCTGGACACCTGGCTTCACTTTGTGTCTGTGTCCCCAAACTTCAGGGCACCAAACGGAGCAGTGCCAGTAACAAAACCAGGCCTCGCCTGGCCCGAGCTCTGTCTCCTGGGGCTCAAGCTGGGAAGCTTCGGGATGAGGGCAGCCACCTCGCCCCAACCCCAAGGAAGACCTGGGCCTGAGGCATCCGGCCGGGGCCCGGCTGGATCGAACTTCCCTGACCTCGGGACAGGCCGCTTTCTCGGCAGCACAGGAGGCCTGTGCCTTCCTGGCCTATCTGGGTAATGGCTGTGGGCCTTTCCCACACACCAAGCCTGGCCCCGCACCCCACCGCCACCAGCTCCGCCCAGGCTTGTCCTGAGGAACCGGCAGGAGGGCTTCCTACCAAACCCACTGGCCCTGCCCAAGGGAACGCTCCGAATTTCCCCTAAACAAACCAAAGCGTTGAGACAGGAATGAGGCAGAACACAGGTCCCGGCCTTCGGAGCCCGGAGACCATGGCCCAGGAGGTGCCCCCCTCACCCAGCGCGCCCGCCCCACCCCGCGCCCAGGCCTGGGGCCACTCACCCTGGGCACCCGCCGCTTGTACTTGCTGCCATAGTCGAACTTCTCCTTCACGTCGTCCAGGCAGCGGCCGAGGCGCGCCTGCTCCTCCTTGCCCGTGTAGTCCTGGCTCAGCAGGATGTAGGCCCGCCAGTTGGCCGAGTCGAAGCCCCAGTGGCAGGTCCGGTTCTCCAGCGCCTTGTGCGAGTGCACCACGAACTTGTGCGGCGGGTACATGAGGCGGCAGTCCAGGCACTGAATGCAGGCGGCGCTCGGGCTGCTGTACAGCTCGGGCACCAGCAGCCCCTTGCACTTGCCGAAGCACTCGTGGTACACGCGGACGCTGCGCTCGCTGAGCTCCAGGCCCAGCGCCAGGCTGGCGGCCAGCTCCTTCTTGCAGGGCGGCGGGTAGGCGCCGCCGTAGAGCAGCGCGTTACACAGGCGCTCGGCGTCCGTCTTGGTGATGAGCCCGCACGAGGGCGCCGAGAAGGGCAGGATGCCCATGACTTTGAGGATCTCCAGCTGGTCGGCCGTGCAGCGCGAGCAGTAGATGTGGAGCTCGTCGCACACCGAGTTGATCTGCTGCAGCGAGAAGTCGCGCAGCACGGAGTTGAGGATCTGCGGCAGGCACAGGCGCTTTTCGCCTCCCACCACGAAGCAGGAGATGGTCTCGCCCTCCAGCACGGTCTCGCAGCGCTCCGTGGAGCGGTCGGACGGCATGAAGAAGGGCCCGGGCAGCACAGGCGGCGGCGGCTGGATGGCGGGCAGGTGCAGCACGGGCGGCGGCTCGGCGGCTGCGGGCACCGGCGCGGGCACCGCGGCCGCGCCCGCCTCCTTGGCGCTCTCCTTCTTGTAGGCCTCCTGCGCCCAGCGCGCCGAGAAGGCGGCCGGGCCGCCCAACGAGCTCATGGAGCTCAGGTGGAACTGCTCCAGCGTCTTCTGCAGCCCCGGGTGCGGCTGGAAGCCGCCGCGGCCGCCGGCCGCCGCCTCCATGGTGCGCTCCGGCTCCCCGGGCCGCTCCCGCTCCCGCGTGCCCGGGCACCCCCGGCCCCCGCCGCCGCCCCGCGCGCCCCGGCGGCGCCCGCGGCCCCGACCCCGGCCGCCCCCCGCCGTCGGCTCACGACCGATCACGGCCGCGGCCTCGCCCGGGGGCGCGAAGGGGAAGGCGGGCGGGGCGAAGGGGTCCCGCCGCTGG
>NW_022437067.1:1268022-1268290 GCF_009761245.1 Sapajus apella | reverse complement strand
GGCCGGGCACGGTGGCTCACGCCTGTAATCCCAGCACTTTGGGAGGCCGAGGCGGGTGGATCACGAGGCCAAGAGATCGAGACCATCCTGGTCAACATGGTGAAACCCCGTCTCTACTAAAAATACAAAACATTAGCTGGGCATGGTGGCGCGTGCCTGTAATCCCAGCTACTCAGGAGGCTGAGGCAGGAGAATTGCCTGAATCCGGGAGGCGGAGGTTGCGGTGAGCCGAGATCGCGCCATTGCACTCCAGCCTGGGTAACAAGAG
>NW_022437067.1:1249616-1267922 GCF_009761245.1 Sapajus apella | reverse complement strand
AAAAAAAAAAAAAAAAAAAAAAATGTGTCTTGTATAAACATATCGACCCTCACTCTGCCCACCAAGAGGAGGGATACCTCAGCGGCAGTAAATACACCAGGAGCCCATTCTTACCTCCTAATGTTCATTCTCTGAAGAGAACCAAAGTTTGTTTGTTTTTGAGACGGAGACTTGCTCTGTTGCCCAGGCTGGAGTGCAGTGGCGTGATCTTGGCTCACCATAACCTCCACCTCCTGGGTTCAAGAGATTCTCCTTCCTCAGCCTCCTGAGTAGCTGGGACTACAGATGTGTGCCACCAAGTTCAGATAATGCTTTGTATTTTTAGTAGAGACTGGGTTTCACTGTGTTAGCCAGGAGGGTCTCGATCTCCTGACCTTGTGATCTGCCCGCCTCAGCCTCCCAAAGTGTTGGGATTACAGGTGTGAGCCACCACGCCTGGCTGGGAAGCAGAGTTCTTTAAAGAGGTGGCTGACTCCAGGGCTGGGAAGGGACGGACAGTAAGGACGAGAGGCAAGGCACGGTGGGTCACATGGAGAGGGCACTGAGCCACGGCCCCTGTTTGCCAAATCCGACCAAATAATGACAGTAATAGATAGTAATGATAGTAATGGGTTATAATTAGCAAATAAATTAGGAAGCCATGAGTATCTATACATATTTTAATATTTATCAAAATTAATATATTAATGAATTGAAAGGTTAAAAAAGCCATCTGCCTAGTATCAGCTGGGCATGGCGGCTCACGCCTGTAATGCCAGCAGTTTTGGGGAGGCCAAGGTGGACGGGTTGCTTGAGCCCAGGAGTTCGTGACCAGCCTGGGCAACATAAAGGCCCTGCTTCTACAAAAAAGCTAACAATTAGCTGAGCGTGGTGTGCAGCCCTGTAGTCCCAGCTACTTGAGAGGCTGAGGCAGGAGGATCACTGCAACCCAGGAGCTCAAAGATGCAGTGAGCCATCATGGTGCCTCTGCACTCTGGCCTGAGCAACAGAGCAAGACCGTGTCTCAAAAATAAACAACAACAATAACAAAAATTAGCCCTGCATGATGGCATGCACCTGTGGTCCCGGCAACTCAGGAGGCCGAGGCAGGAAGATTGCTTGAGGCAGGAAGATTGCTTGAGCCAAGGAATGTGAGGCTTCAGTGAACTAGCGTAGCATCAGTGCCCTTCAGCCGGGACAACAGAGCGAGACCCTGTCTCTACAGAGGGAGAGAGAGGGAAGAAAGAGAGAGGGAGGGAAGGAGAGAAGGGGGGGGAAGTCGGGAAAGAGGGAGACAGGGAGGGAGTGAGGGGGAAGGAATCTCCCCCACAAAATGCTAATTCGTCACAAAGGGAAAAAGAGTGTAAGTTCCGGTGGAGACACGGACCCCACCTTAACTGCTATCACAGCGGACTCCGCGGTACCAGGTGAGTCAGAATCCTGCCCCACCTGACGGGCAGGAGGAGCAGACCACGGCGTCACATTTGTGCCCTTCCTGCAGAGATGCATAACCCGCATCTGTCTGCGATGAGACCTCAGGCAGGGCCACACGGGGAACCTTCTCCAAAAGGCCTGGCCTGGAAGCTTCAAAGAACGGTCAGGGAAAAGCCCAGGAAGGTCCGGACCGATGGGGACAGAAGCCAAGATGACAGCTCAGTGCAAGGTGTGGACCCAGGCTGGTCTCTTTACTGCAAGGGACATAACTGGAACAGACAGAAAGCCCTGAGAGGGGTCTGGCCCCATGTGATTTCCTGCCCTGGACCGCTGTGTTGGGGCGTGTACGAGAATGTCCTTGCTTTGGGGTGTGGTGGAGCACCACACCAGCAACAAACCCTCAGATGCTTCAGGGGAAAAAGTTCCGGTACTATTCTTGCAACTTTTCTGTAAGCTTAAGATTGTGTCAAAATACAAATTTTCTTTTTAACGATGTTGGGAGGAGGAGGCACACGTTCTCCACTAGGCCCTGCTGAGCCTGAGCTGTCGGGCAGGCTGCGACCTCGGCTTTTGACAGCCGAGGAGTGGGGCTCGGTGAGGGTGGGGCCGGGAGCACAGGACACCAGAGCAACTGCTACAACTCCAGCCAAGATGGCGCAGGGTCCCCATCTGAGTCCAACACAGACTCATGCTGGATAAAATAGATTTTCTTTTTTTTTTTTTTTTTGAGATAAAGTCTTATTCTGTCACCCAGGCTGGAGTACAGTGGTGCGATCTCGACTCATTGCAAACTCTGCCTCTCAGGATCCAACAATTCTCCTGCCTCGGCCTGCCGAGTAGCTGTAATTACAGGTGCCTGCCACCGTGCCCAGCTAATGTTTGTACTTATTTAGTAGAGATGGGGTTTCACCATGTTGGCCAGGTTGGTCTTGAACTCCTGACCTTACACCCACCTTGGCCTCCCAAAGTGCTGGGATTACAGGTGTCAGCCATCGCACCCGGCCAGATTTGCTTTTTAAATGTTCTGTAAAAAGGCACAAGGAAGGAAGCTGTGCAGAGCTAGAAATGAAGGCAGCACTCAAGCCACAGTGGTAAGCAAGGACGGAAACCAAGCTGCCAGCCTGAGGCTTGGGCCTGGTCTTGAGTTCCCTGAGGGCTACTGGTTAAGGCCAGCGAGAGAGAGTCATGGTCACAGGACCTTTCTGAATGGGATCTGGAGCTGGGCTGCCATCATGACAATAACAGCTAAGAAGGGTCTGTCCCAGTCCAGGAAGGGGACATCAAAATTTCTGCCCACCAACCTAGACATGGAGCCCAGAGAGTGACTAGCCCAGGCTGAGACAGAAGGACACAGCGCTCCAGGAAAACAAGGAACCAATGGGACATAGGATGCAATTGACTAGATCAAACGCTGTGCAGAGGGCTTGTCGGAAGATGTAGGTGGGATGGGCCATAGGCACAGAGGAAACTCAGCAGATGAAAAAAGAAAGCCAACACTAACTCCAGGAAAAACAAAGAGAAAACCTAAGCAGAGTTCACTACTTGACTCGGCGGTGAGTTATAATACCTAGATATACTAGTGTCATTGACTTAAACAAAAATGATGAAATTGCTCATTTGGGAAGACAGAAGAAGAGAAGGTGGGGTGGAGCAGAGAGCACTGGGTAAGAGGAAAACTCTCATTCTCCAGTAACATTTCACCACGTATAAAGCTGCTAAACCAAGAAGGAGCAGCAGGAGCACACAATTTAGAAGTATGGAGAGAACTAAAACCAAAACACGGGCTGAAAGCTTTGGAAGAGGCTGATGCCAGGGCAGTAATGAGGCACAGAGGAGGGCTGGGGCCTGCTGAGTGCTACAGGTTGAAACTGTACTAACTTTGGGGGTTCTTTTTGTTTCTTTTATCTATATACCTGTGTTTCTTTGGTAACTACTAAAATAAACACACCAGAATTCCAAACTAAAAATAAATAATAGGTTGGGTGTGGTGGCTCATGCCTGTAATCCCAGCACTTTGGGAGGCCAAGGCGAGCAGATCACAAGGTCAAGAGATTGAGACCAGCCAGGCCAACATGGTGAAATCCCGTCTCTACTAAAAATACAAAAATTAGATGGGTTCGGTGGTGTGTGCCTATAGTCCCAGGTAGTTAGTTGACTGTGGCAGGAGAATCACTTGTACCCAGGACGCAGAGGTTGCAGTGAGCCGAGACTGCATCACTGCACTCCAGCCTGGACAACAGATTGAGACTCCATCTCAGAAAAATAAATAAATAAAAATAAATAACAAAGAAAAATGAGCACACATTCCCATCAAAAGTCACCATCATCTGGGACATTGAAAAATACTTTGAACACGTCATCAATTAAAGAAGGAATCAAAATGGAAACCACAATGTTTTAGATTGATGATGGAAACAGTAGGCCGGACACAGTGGCTCACGCCTGTAATCCCAGCACTGTGGGAGGCCGAGGCAGGCGATTCACGAGGTCAGGAGTTCAAGATCAGCCTGGCCAACATGGTGGAACCCATTTCTATGAAAAATACAAAACTTAGCTGGGCGTGGTGGCACGCGCCTGTGGTCCCACCTGCTCTGGAGGCAGAAGCGGGAGAACGGCTTGAACCTGGGAGGCAGAGGTTGCAGTGAGCCCAGATCCCACCACTGCACTCCAGCCTGGGCAACAAAGCAAGACTCAGTCTCAAAAAATATATATAAAAAAAAAAAAAAGGAAGCACTGTGGCTGAGAATTCCTGGATGCAGCTTACTAACGTGATACGTGGAATTTTATAGCCTTCAGGTTATGCCTCAAAAAACAAGAAAGTGATTTTTGCCAAGTGAAGAATCTACAGCTATCTTAAAGTTTCTCCTTTGTGCTGACCTGCAATTTCTTTTTTTTTGTTTTATTTTTTTTTTTTGAGACAGAGTCTTGCTGTGTCTCCCAGGCTGGAGTGCAGTGGCGTAATGTCGGCTCACTGCAAACCTCTGCCTCCCGGGTTCAAGCGATTCTCCTGCCTCAGCCTCCCAAGTATCTGGGAATACAGGCATGCGCCAACATGCCTGGCTAATTTTTTGTCTTTTTGTAGAGACGGGGTTTCATCATGTTGGCCAGGCTGGTCTTGATTTCCTGACCTCATGATCCGCCTGCCTCAGCCTCCGAAAGTGCTGGAATTACAGGTGTGAGCCGCTGCGTCCAGCCAGTTTTCCAGCTCAGGAAGCTGCTGCAGTTCTGTTTGCCCTCCCTGTGTTTCTCGTGAGCCATCCTGCCCAGGAGAGCCCTCGGCTGCCATGGGGTCTTCTGTGAAGTCAGTGGCCTGACCTGTCCCAGGCCTGCTGGGCTTGGGTGGCCTCGGCATGTGTCAGCCTCCCTGTGGTGGTCTTGGAGCCAGGGCCTGCTTCTTGAGGTCACTTGAGGTGATGCTTGGGAAGTGCTGGGCAGGGCACCTGCTCCTGGGGGCCATGGATGGTCCTGCCCTTGTGGCCATGGGGAATCAGAGGGTGAGACCACGTGGCTGGCCAACCACCTCACTCAGCACCACGGCCCAGCACCTGCCCTCTCTCCACAGGGAAGAAGCCAGGTCAGGTGGCAGTGAGGTCACCCAGCCTCGCACAGCCTGGGCCAGGCATTGGGCGATCCCGGGACCCAGGTGTCTACCCAGCCCCACCTAGGGCGCACACCCAGAGTGTGACAGGGCCCAGCCAGGCTCCAGGCAGGGAGACAAGGCTGGCTCTCAGGCTCCTCTTCCCGCAGGAGCCCCCTGGCAGCCCTGGCCCAGCGGCACAGGGACCTTGGGGGCTGAGGGCGCAGCAGCAGAACGGATGGGCCAGAGGGAGGGAGGGAGGGAGGGAGGGAGGGCACAGAGCCTGCCTCTGAAGATGCATCCACAGCCTGTGGACAGCCGGGGGACACTGGTGAGGCCCCGCCTAGGGGGCCGAGTGCTGAGCTGAAGAGTCTGCGTGGGCATCAGGCCTTGCAGCACTCACCCAGTGGACCCTGTCCTGGGGACATCCTGTGCCACCTGCTCATGGCTGCCCGGGGCTGGCGCCACCTCCCCCGCACCCTCAGCACTTCACTGAGCCCGGAGCCCCAGGGCCAGAGCTCACTCTTGACTTAGCTGAAGCGGTCACGTGTAAAATGGGGGACAGAGGGAGAGCGGGGGACCTGGCCACAGCCTGGGCACCATGCGCATCCTTCAAGGCCCTGGCCACTGTCCTCTACCCGTACGCAACACTGAGCACCACAAGGTGGGCCCAGGATGCAGGGCACAGAAGGGCGCTGTCCTTGCCCACACGGTTTCAGCCAGCACTTCCCAAAGTGGGGGCCACTCCCCGCGGCGCTTTACAGGGGCCCGAGCTGTGGCACTGTTGGTCAAAATGGCAGAACCTCTGAGTCATCACAGGCACTGTTGACACGGTACCTGTGGGCCAGGCCTGGTTTCCCGACTTGCTGAGCCAGGTGGCATTACTGCCACGTGCGCACCGGAGCACTCGGAGGCTCAGGGCTGCCTGGGACCTGCCGGAGCCCTCGGCTTGCTGGTCGACTGGCTGGTCCAGGTGTGAGCTCAGGTGAGGGTGGGGCCTGTGTGAGGGTCAGACATCAGGGGCCCGGTGCTCCCAAGGGCAGCGAGGGGCCCCTTCATGCAGGTCCCACCCTTCAGTCACCCACGGCACCTGCCTGCAGCCTGCTACTCAGAAGGGCTGCAGCCTCCAGGCTCAGGCCAGGCCATCCAGGGAGTCCGCCCCTCACCTCCTGCTTCTGTCTCTGTGTGGATGCCCCCTTCCCCCCCCCCCCCCCCCCCTCCCCCATCCTCCCCCTCCCCCATCCTTCCCCTCCCCATCCTCCCCCTCCCCATCAGCAGCAGACACAGTCCTGGCCACTGTCTCGGCCATGGCCCCTGGGCCGCCCTTCCTGAGAGCAGGGTCTTCCCCACACTGGGCTCCCGGCACTGCCCTCGGCCCCTCAGGGAGTCCCCACCCGTCCTGCTTTCCTGCTTACAAGCTTGACGCACAGTCCAGGACCCTGCCAGAGACCCCTGCCAGTGCCCTGCCCCCCCACCATCCCCTCCTCCCAGTCATCCCTCCCTGCCAGGGGCTGGCTGCCTTCCCAGGAATGGGCAGTGAGCTGACCAATGGCCGGCCTGGGCCCGGTGAGGTGCCGCTGTGCCAGGCCCTGCTGCTGGTGGGGCACAGGTCCCCATGCCAGGCGCCCCTTGGCACTGTGTTTGGAGGGGTGGCTCCCTCTAGGCTGGGGGCATTGCCCTGAGGACCGTGCTGTCACCCAGGCCCCAAGCGCTGCCCAGAGGCCCTTACCACGGCCTCCCTGAAGCCCTTGCCCCTCTCGAGGCCTTGGGTCCCCTTCCAGGAGTGGAACGGGGCTGGGCCTGCCCCAGTGTGGGGGCCTGTGCAGCAGGGGGAGGGGAAGCCCAGGGTGGGGCCGGGACTCCAACAGGGAAGGGAGGAAGGGCAGGGGTGGCTGCGGGCACTAGGTCCAGACCCGCCTCAGGGCCGTCGTCAGCGCAGCATCCGCTGGGGCCACACTTGGAGGGCAGCTGACATTGGGGGAGCTGGCACGGCCTCCACCCACCCACCCCATCAAGGCCCCAGAGCTGCTCCCGGGGGTCCTGGGTGACTTAGAGAGGCCCCTTCCTCTGACATCACAGGCATGCTGGCGCTTGCTGGTGGGGGTGTGGGGTGGGCCAGTCACCCATAAGCCAAGTGACCAGCACAGCCACCCCAGGTCTAGCCATATGTGGCACCACCCGGCCTTTGCTCCCTCCCAGGCCCCGCCCACCCCCTGCCACAGTGTGGGGCCCTTAGGTTGCAAAGGCCCCAGGCCCCTCTCTCCTCAAGGCAGGGCCGGGCCGGCTCCTCAGAAGCCTGAGCCGCACTTGGCTTCCCGAGCAGGCCCCTCCCGCCCCTGCCGTCATTTCTGGCAGGCCGTCTGCGTGAGCTCACGCGTTACATAAGGCATGCAAGCTATGTCTTGGGGGAAGGAGCTCCCCCTACAAAGGCCTCTATGTCCCCTCACCCTCTCCAGCCACGAGCCACCGCAAGACAAGGGAGGCCTGGGCATGAGAGGTGAGACCCGTGCCCAATTCTCCTGCCACCCTGAGAACAATGGTGTGTGCCAGAGAGAAGGGACGGCAGCTCTCTGAATATTCCAGGATTCAGCACCCACGGAGTGGCGGCGGGCAGACCCAGCCCAGCAGCCTCCACGTGAAAAAGGAAAGGGTCCCTGCCTGCTCGGGAGAAACTTGGTTGCTGTAGTGGGCTGTTGCCCCCCGCCACCGAGAGTCACCCTCAGGACCCCCCAGAACAGTCACTCTCCCAGAATGAGGCTTCCCTTCTCGGGGCTGGGAATCACCTGGACCCCTCCCGTTCCGGGTGCTCCTGCACCATCCGAGGGCTCCTGGGTCATTCTTGGGCCCTGAGCCCAAGACAGCTCTGCCCAGGCTTGAGAAGCCGGGAGGAAGAAGCCGGGCAAGGCCCGCCGTCCCCCTGTGAAGCCCTGCCTGGGAGAGACGAGCCCCACAGACGCTGAGAGCCAACACCGGGCAGTGTTTCTTGGAGGTGGCACTGGGCTGGGGAGCCCCTCACAGCCACAGGGGTTCTCAGAGGACTCCGCCATCTGGGGAGAGGGGCCCAGAGCCCCCGGATCCCGTACTGCGTGCCTGTGGCCTGGGACTTGGGGGGACCCATGAGGACGCTGGGACCACCAGAGGACGCAGCTGAAGGGAGGTGCAGACAGTGTGTACCAGCGTTTCTGGGGACCGAGCCCAGAGGAGCAGGACAGCCACCTTCTGGCCTGGAGGAACAGCGGGGCAGGAGCCCTTCCTCAGGCAGCCGCCCCTTTCCTCCTCCGAAACCAGGGCAGGAAAAGAGCCTTCAGCCGAGGCCAAGAAAGCCCAGCTCTGTGCCCTCCTGCCCCTCCAGAGGCCGCCTGGAGGCCCGGGGCTTCGGCCTGGACGACGCCTGGGACGCTGAGCGACTCACAGGCCACCGCCGCTTCCCCTTTCGCTCCGAGGAAGGAACAGGCCCTGCAGAGCAGCCCTCGGGCTAAGGCTCTGGTGCCCAAGCAAAGGCAGGCAGCACGCTTGCAGACGCCTCCTGCTGGGAGCCGGCCACGCCCGCCACACCCTGTGCGGGGACAAAGCTCCCGGTGGCTGTGGCCGGGACACGCGGCGTGCGGGTGGCTGCAAGCCAGCAGCCCCGAGCGGCCCCGCCCGCTGGACTCCCGGCATGAGAACTTGCATGCCTCGCTTTTCAGAGACTCGGCTTCTTGGAACTTACACCCTCTTGGGTTTGCTATTTTTACCCACCCTGAGCCTTCCGGTCTCCATGGCGATGCCTCCAAACAGCAGATTCCAGGCGGCAATGACGTCATCTCTCCCTTTCCTGCCGCCCAGGCCTCTGAGGCAGTGCTGCCTGGGGCTGGGGGGTGGGGGGCTGCAGGGCTTCCCTGGCCCCTCCCATACCCGCCTCGTGCTCCCCCAAGCAGAGACCCAAGGCCTGTGGGCCCCGGCGGGGGCTCTCCTGACTGCGGCCTGCCCGTCTGTCCTCGGAGGCAGCGTCCTTCCTTCCCTCTGCCCCCCGGAGCAGTTCTGCAGGAGCCCTCCACCAGCCCGGCGGATTCAAGGCAAAAGGCAGCCACCCTTCTGCTCCGGATCCTGGGGAGGGGGCTGCAAGCTGGCCCTCAGACAGCAGCCCGCCTGTCGGGGAAGCCCCTCGGCCCCTGCATCGGAAACTTGCTCTCAGCTGGGCAAGTTTCAGTGGCTCATGTCTGTAATCCCAACACTTCGGGAGGCCGAGGCGGGTGGATCACCCAAGGTCAGGAGTTTGAGACCAGCCTGGCCAACATGATGAAACCCCGTTTCTAATAAAAATACAAATATTAGCCAGGCAGGGTGGCGGGCACCTGTAATCCCAGCTACTCGGGAGGCTGAGGCGAAGAATTGCTTGAACCCGCGATGGCGCCACTGCACTCCAGCCTGGACAACAAGAGGGAAACTCCATCTCAAAAAACAAAAAGAAACTTACTCCCAAGAGAGGCAGTGACCATGGTGGCAGGGGTCCAAGGAGCCTACAGAGTGCAGAGCAGGGTATGGCCTATAGCACGGCCTGCCAGGCGCCTGCTGTGGTGCCCGAGGGCATCCAGCCCCTGAGAGTGAGGCCGTCAGAACGCCCTGGCCCCAGGCAGCACAGCTCCAGGGTTCCAGCGTGGGCAAGGCAGGTGCTGCAGGGCCCGGCCCCACTTCCCGGTCCCAACCAGGCACCTGGGATGGAGGGCAGTCCCTATGCCAACGCCCAGGTCCCCCACAGCCATTGCCAGCTTGTGTCCCCACACTTTTCCCAGCTGTCCCTGCAACACCAGCCTGCTGTCTGCCCTTGGCCCAAACCAAGGATGGGGACACGCGGGACTGGACGGCCACTGGTGACCAGAGTGGTTGGGGGAGACTGCCCATTCCCAGGGTCACCTGCAGGGGAAGGGCCACAGCCCTGGGGCACAAGCACACTTTGCTGTGGACAGACACCCACAGAAGTGCCAGAAGGCTTGGCAGTGCCTTGCGAGGGGGACAGGTGCTGCCTAGAAAGCCCTACAGAGACCAGGAGGAGCCCGAGGAGCCACCCCACACGGCCCCTGGGGCCCGCCACCTTGCTGGAGGGTGCTGGGGTCCCACTGCCTAAGCAGGGCCTGTGACTCAATCAGCCCCACCCCCACCTGGCCTCGCCCCCATCGCAGGAGTGGAGGGAGGCCGGCAGGGTCTGGGGCGGGGGAGGCAGCAGGCAGGGCTGAGTGGTGCTGTGGGGGGCTGTAGCTGCCAGCACAGGCCTGGTGACGGTCACAGCCGCCCTTTGTCCCACCAGGACCCACATGGGAAAAGAGAGCCCTGAGCAGGTGTCCCATTGGCCGATGTCAATGCTCCCAGAAACGGAACGGAAGGAAGGCGGTTTCGAGGCTCACATTCCTGCCTTCCCGCTCGATTTCAGGGACGAAGTCGCAACTCGCCTCTGTCTGACACGGGCAGGCACACTCGCAGGTCCAGGCACGAGGCAGGCAGGGAAGCTGCCCGTCTCCAGAGCCCCCGAAGACCCTGTCACAGACCAGGCGCCTGGAGAGCACCGCCCCAGGGTGCTAGGCAGGGCGTTTCCCACCGGCTCCCCTCCTGGCCCCCACCCTAAGGCTGGGTCCCAGGGTGAGGTCCTAGAAAGAGACCTTTTGAGACGGGGCCCAGCGGGACAGAGGCCTCGTGAGCGTCTGGGTGCCTGGGGCGGGTTCTGTGCTCCCCGGAGCAGATGTGGCTGCAGCAGGGATGTGGACACGGTGCACGTCCATGGAAGCGCCTCCTCCGACAAGCTCTGTCTGGACAGGAAGCAGGAGGGAGGCTGGGCGGCTGAAGGGTCCTGGGGGTATGAGCAGGGCAGGAGGGAGGCTCACACTGAGGGTGGGAAGCCCTGCACAAGTGGGGTGGCTGCACACCACTGGCACCCAGCAGCCCCCTGGACTTTGTACGCCTCGGCCCGCTGCCCTCCTGCTGTTGGTTCAGGCTCCAGCTGTCCCCGCCGAGCCCCATGGGAGGCCCCTGGCCTGAGCTCTGGTCAGCCAGGTGTGTCCTGCCTGACAAGGTCCAGTGGGTGCAGCCAGGGGGCTGGGCCCCGATGGCCGCTGGTGGCTGAGCGTGGAACTGGTTTCTTCCATGGAGTTGACTGCCTGCCTCCCTACAGCAAGCTGCCGACACACCGGAAGGAGCGCCCGTTCTAGAGAGCTGGCAGCTTCCTAGGAGAGCAGGGAAAGTCAAGTCTCCAAATATCGTCTGTGGGACAGGGGGTCCATGTTCTTAAAAGGAATAGCCCAGGGTAAGCCGGGAGGTGCTGAGTTGGAGGAGGACTTCCCACGAGGTCCATCTCAGCAGCCCTGAAATGGGTGAGGGATGGGCATTCGGGGCCGAGACCAGCAGTGCAAAGGCCCGGTGGCAGGAGGGTGCTTGGGTCCCTGCAGGACATGTGCAGTGGGTGGAGGACAGAGTGGTATGACAGGATGCAAGGGGTGGGGTGGCAGAGGATGGGCAGCACGGAGGCAGCACGGGGACACGGTGCCTGGTTGCTGTTGACTTCCAGCTTTGCTCCCCTGGGGGACCAGGCCTGGGGGGCTCTTGACAGGCGAGGGTGGAGCAGCTGCTGTGTGTGGTGAGTGGGGGCTGGGCCCTGTGCCTCCCCCCACTGTTGGGGCTCCTTGAGGTGCTTGAGCCCATGACTCCCCATCCCTCCACTTCCCTGCTGGGAAAACTGAGGGCCAGATAAGAGGAATCGATTCAAAACAGATGAGGTTGGTTTTTTTCTGAACATTTTGTTCCCAGTCCTACCCCTCGCCTGGCACGGAGCTGGAGTGAGCGGCTGAGGGGAGGGCCCTCGCCTGGCCAGGCCCAAGCCCCTCTGGGGCCCCAGCTGGCTCCTCCCAAGCCTGCCTAGGGACCTGCAGCCCACAGTCCTGCCCACTCTGGCCGAGCTTGGAGGTTACATAAACAGGCACATTCGTGACTTCAAAGGGTGAGGTGAGAGACTGGAGGGACCCAGGTATGGGCTCAGGGTGCTGGGGCCACCTGCACCACCAGCTGCCCCCTAGATGCTGCAGGGAGGGTCCTGGCACTGCGGGCCTGGCAATCCCCCCTGCCAGCACCTTCCACAGGCAGGTCCACCTCCAGGCCAGGCGCTGCCCGGCGGGCTCTTGTCGCCATGAGTAATATTTAACTTGGAAGGGCCTGTGGACAACTGCAGGGGAGAAGTTAACAAGTTTGGATTGCAATCTGCTTGCCAGGAGGGGGGCAGAGAGAGGAAGGGAGGGAGAGAGGGTAAAGTTGAGAGGAAGACGGAGGCAGAAGGCGGGGGGGGGGACGTGTGCTCCAGGGAGGCAGGGCTCAGAGGACACGCTGGGCCTGGGACCCAGGGCCGTGGGCTATGTGCAGTCAAGACCCTGCACTCCCACGAAGCCCAGGCCCAGGGCCAGGTGCCCATCGTGCCCAGGAGTGGGAGCTCTGAGGCTGACTGGATGTCCGACACCACCCAGGCATGGGGCTGAGCCCCCCAAGCCTCAGTTTCCCCTGCAGGAAACACCCTGCATCCAAGAGAGGCCTTGGGGTCCAGCCCGGGGCGGAAACCCCCACACACATGTGCACACATGTACACACACATACACACACGTACACACACATGCACATACACAGGCACGCAGGCACACACATGCTCACATGCCTACACACATGAGTGCGTGCGTGCGCGTGCGCGCACACACACACACACACACACACACACACACACACACACAGACGGCTGTTAGCAAAACGGCCCCGCCTGAATTGCTGAGGCCTCAACCCAAGGCCGGAAAAGTCCATGACGCTGGAGCCGGGATGAGGTCCCAGCCCAGCAGGCTGGGGGAGGGCGGTCGCACTGAGCCGGGACAGAGCTCTCCCTGAAGAGAGGCCTCCCGATGCACAAACCCCGGCCCTCTGGGGGGTCAGCGCCCGCAGGGCTGAGCGCCATGTGCCTGGCTGGGTAGTGCTCCTGCTAGGGTCCCCTTCTGCACTGCAGGAAACACGGCCACTCCTGTGGCAGTATCTGGTCTGCTGGGCATCTCCAGCGCCTGCCAGCCACGGAGCGCGTGCCCCCAAAACTGGGAGTTTCCAGTGTGAGAGTGGGAGTCTGGGCCCTGGTGGGGCAGAGGTGGAGTGGGCACAGGGGAAGGACAGCGCTGGGCCAGGGATCAAGAGCGCCCGGCTTTTCTCCTGCCTCCACCTCCGGCCGCCCAGACCACCTGGGGGCAGCTCCCTTGCCGTGAGGGCCCAGTGTTCTCACCTAGGAAAGAGGAGAGCGACTTTCACTGTCTTCAGCCTCTTCCAGCTCCAGCTATCAGACCACGCCCGAGAAGGCTGGGGGGGAGGGGGGAGGGTCCTCCTCCAAAGGGTCAAAGGGACAAGGCGCCCTGGATGCACAGGCCACGTGGGCCTGCCCAGATCTGCCCCCACGAGGACCCAGCTCTGCCAGCAGCCCAGGAGCCTGCGGCCCCAGCTCCATTGGGCCAGGCAGAACGTCGTACCCGTCCCTCACCAGCCCAGCCCTCACTACCCCCCAACTCACCTCCATTCCAAAGTACGGCACCTCTCTCTTTCCAATCAATTTTTTTTTCACAAATGTGGACTTTGACAGGAAGCACTCCTCCCCTGACCTTGCCGTGTTTGGGTTTGCCCCTGGGCAACAGAGTCTCCCTTCCTCCTGGGTGCAGCGCAGGTAGGTCACTGACCTGAGGCGGGGCAGAAGCTGGCTGCACGCGGAGCTGCACCTCCTGGGCAAGGGTGCTGGACCCTCGATCTCAGCATCACACTCACCCCACGGAAGGTGCTCAAAGCGACCTTTTCCCACTTCTGGGCTCCCTGCTACTGTCCTTTCACTGGAGTTAACTTCATTTTAGAACTCCTGGCCCAGGCCGTCATGTCACAGCTTTCCAACCCATCAGCCCACAAATCAGGCTGGACACAAGTAGACTGGAACAGGGCGCCTGGTGGCAAAGTGGGGGACAGCCGGGCCACTCCCTCCAAAAGGTTCCTCTGACGGGGGCTGTGTAGGGCTGCAGGAGACACACGGGGATCCGGGGTCATGGACTCTTAGAGCCAGGGTCTCCCAGACAGGACGGTCCTGTAG
Organism: Sapajus apella; assembly: GCF_009761245.1. Classification (NCBI taxonomy): domain Eukaryota; kingdom Metazoa; phylum Chordata; class Mammalia; order Primates; family Cebidae; genus Sapajus; species Sapajus apella. The sequence continues at coordinate 1,253,823 of NW_022437067.1, read as the reverse complement.
CCTCTATTCCTCCGTCACACTTTATTCCTCAAGGCGAACATCGACCCTTGCTGCATTTGCGGACAGGTGGGTGAGCACCGACAGGGAAGTGACTTGACAGGGAAGGGCGCGGCCCAAGCCATGCGAACGCGATAACAGCGCCCAATGCGGGGACGCCCCTCTCCTGCCTGGGCCCTGATTGGCAGGGCACCTGCGGGCCGAGCCCAGGGGTCCCCATCCCCCTGAGGCTGCAGACAGGTGGGGCGGGGCATGGGAAGCGCCAGGAGGAGGAGCGGGGGCGGGGCATGGGGGCGCCCAGAGGGAGGGGCAGGGCTTTGAGGGGCGGTTGTGGGGAGCCCGGGGGAAGGGGCAGGGATTGAGGGGCAGGGAGTGGGCGATGTCCGGGAGGAGGGCGGAGCTGGGGGCAGGGCATGGGAAGCGCCAGAAGGCGGAGCGGGGGCAGGGCGTGGGGGGGGGCCCCGGGAGGGGGGCGGGGCTTTGGGGGGCGGGTGGGGGGAGGAGGGGGGAAGGGGCAGGGATTGAGGAGCAGGGAGTGGGCGGTGTCTGGGAGGAGGGCGGAGCTGGGGGCGGTGCATGGGAAGCGCCAGAAGGCGGAGCGGGAGCGGGGCGTAGAGGCGCCCGGAAAGAGGGGCGGGGCTTGAAGGAGCCTGGGGAGGGGCGGGGCCTGAGGGCGGGGCGTGGGAGGAGCGTCCGGAATTGGGACTGAGGCTGGAGGGCTGGCGCGGGTCTGAGGTCGGGTGAGCTGGCAGCGCGGGAAACCGCAGGCAGCGGCTGGATGAGGCTGCAGCTAAGCGCGGATTTCCCCAGGACCCCGCAGTCCGTCATCCGCTAGTCCCGAAAGCGCTGGGCAGTGGGGTCAGGGGCAGTGGGAGGGAGTCCACCCGGCTGACGTCCTGCGGGTTCTCCGGCTCCTGGGCGCTGGGCGGCAGGCGGGGCCCTAGAACAGGCCACGGGCTGTGAGCTGTGACCGGCGTTGGGGGTCCAGGCTGAAGCCCGGAGGGACCCGGATGGCCAAGGCTCGCCCCAGGTGGCCTGGAGGCTTTTTCCTGGCCCTCCCAACCCCTAGCCAAAGGCTTTCCTTATGTGGAGAAGGGAGGTCACTATTTGGAGGAACTGACCGTCCCCAAGGCATGTCTCAGAGGGAACAAATCCCTCTGAGGAGGCGCAGGGGATTCCCAGGTGGCCTCTGCATGCACCTCCATTTAGAATGTGCCAGGCCGGGGCCGGGCATGGTGGCTCACGCCTGTAATCTCAGCACTTTGGGAGGCCGAGGCGGGCGGATCACCTGAGGTCAGGAGTTCAAGACCAGCCTGGCCAACGTGGTGAAACCCTTTTTTTCAAAAAAAAGGAAAAAAAAATGTTAGAATATGCCAGGCCGGCAGACCACAGGCAGCCCAGGCCTGGCTCACGATGCTGGCAGAACAAGCAGCCAGGTGCCTGGGCCTGGGGACACCAGCGGGACACTGGTTGCACATGAAGGCTGCAGAGTTGGTGACTATGGGCAGTGCAGCTGCTAGGTGTGTGCTGGGGGGCCGTCTGTGAGGGTCTGTGGAGGCCAGCAAGGGGTTTTCACAGCCTGGAGGCATATGGGGACCCGAGATGGCGGGAGCTGATGTCACCAGCTGCCCAGATTTGAGCTGGTCTCCCAGGCTGGAGGGGCTGCCCCAGGTTACCTGGAGAGCCAGGCACTTACTTCACTCTTGACCCCGACCCCCCATGGGAGGGGGTTGCAGTGAGCTGAGATCCTGCCTCTACACTCCAGCTTGGGTAACAGAGGGAGACTGTCTCAATAAATACATAAAAATAAAGAGGTGTTGAGGACTGCTTGAGCCCAGGAGGCGGAGGTTGCAGCGAATCGAGGTCTCCGGGCGGCAGCGTAGGAAAGCTCACATCCAGTGTGGCCGCCCAGTCATGACAAGCAGACAGATGCCCTGGGCCTCAGTTGGCCCATCTGTAAGTGGGGCCAAGCGACAGCACCTCCATCACAGGACTGGGTGTGGGGTGTGCAGGCCGGCCCCTGGAGGCGAGTGCTGTGGTGCACTGAGGCCTGAGGCCCGGCTCCATCTGAGGCAGCTCTGAGAGGACCTGCCCAGCTCCCAGCCCCAGCCTGGCATCTCCCCTCTGCTCAGACCCCAGGCGCAGCTGCATCCTGGAGTCGTTCTGAGAAATCCGGGAGCTGCCCACCTCCACCCCAGGCAGGGGGTACCAGCCAGCCCCAGAGCTGCCCACCTTCCCTGACAGGTGCACAGGTCAGCATCAGGCCGAGCCAAGAGCGAGAACCCGTGTGCTGGGCTGAGCTGGAGCAGCAGGGCGGCCTGCACAGTTGAGGCAGCCAGGAACGGTCAGTGCAGCTGTGCCCAGGCCTGGGCAGGGCAGCCTTGGGAGGGCACTGACTGCACAGGGGTGTCCGGAGGGCCTGCTCCATCATGGAGAAGCCGTGGGGAAGAAGGTGGTGGGAGCGGGGGCGGGGCTGGTCTTGGTGGCCACTCTCCAGCGACTCCCGATCCCAGCTGTGCCTGGGCCCCACCTGGGCTGCAGGCAAAGGGCCTGTTCAGAGATTCTGCTGGGCATCAGGCCACTGCGTCCAGCGGCCAGAAAGCTCCCTGGGGCCTCAGGACACTGGGCTGCCCTCTGGCCCAGGGGAAGGTTGCCAGGCCATGGGCAGGGAGAAAAGCAGAAGGAGGGTGGGAGGGGAGGAAAGTCTCAACCAGTGTCCCGCTCCGTTGTCCAGTCCCCAGCCGGCTGGGAGGACAGCTCCTAGCACAGGATGGACCCAGGGAGGAGGATGGACCTTCACATCACACCTCCCTCACACCACACAATTGGAAATTGCTCACACAGAAATGGGGGTATATGCCACTTTAGGAGGCCACGGCAGGAGGACTGCTTGAGGCCAGGAGTTTGATGAGACCAGCCTGGACAATATAGCAAGACCCTGTCTCTACAAAAAATAAAAGTAGCCAGGGCCCTGGTGCAGTGGCTCATGCTTGTAATCCCAACACTTTGGGAGGCCAAGGCAAGAGGATTGCTTGAGCTCAGGAGTTTAAGAACAACATGGCAAAACTCTGTCTCTACAAAAAAAAAAAAAAGTAGCCAGGTGTGGTGGCTTGTGCCTGTAGTCCCAGCTACTTGGGAGGCTGAAGTGGGAGGACTGCTTGGGCCAGGGCGGCAGAAGTTGCAGTAAGCTGAGATTGTGCCACTACACTCCAGCTTGGGTAATAAATAAATAAAATAAAAATAAAGAGGTGTTGAGGATCGCTTGAGCCCAGGAGGCAGAGGTTGCACTGAATCGAGATCTGGCCACCGCACTCATGTCTGGGCGACAGAGCAAGACCCTGTCTCTAAAACCAAAGCAGAAACAGAAATAGGGTCATTGACCGTGACCCAGCTGGGGCTTGCGGTGATGGGGTCTGGGTGGCACATACGGAGGGTACGGCTGGGAAGGACAGAGGCCACCTCCTCCTCGGCACCTGGTAGGGGAGAGGAGCCCTGGGCCAAGGCCATGCAGTGCTGGGGTTTGCGGAAGGCCCGGCGTTTGCACGGGGTCTCCTGGAGCCTGGTTCTCCAAACAGTCCCTGAGGGAGCACATGGGGGAAAACAGAAACAGAAAACTGCCCGTTTTTCGGCCATATCTTCCAGGTCACTTTCTCTCTCTCTCTCTTTTTTTGAGTTGGAGTCTCACTCTGTCACCCGGGCAGGAGTGCAGTGGTGCGATCTTGGCTCTGTCTACTGGGTTCAAGTGATTCTCCTGCCTCAGCCTCCCGAGTAGCTGGGACTACATAGAGGTGCGTGCGACCATGCCTGGCTGATTCTTGTACTTTTTGGTAGAGACGGGGTTTCACTGTATTGGTCAGGTTTGTCTGGAACTCCTGACTCCAGGTGATCCCCCCACCTCAGCCTCCCAAAGTGCTGGGATTACAGGTGTGAGCCACCGTGCCTGGCCTCAAGTCACTTTCTCTAAAAGTCAGCAGTTCTACCAGATGAACAGACAGGACCAAAGCCCCTGGCGGTGCCTTCTCGTGCCCTGCCCGCGGGTGTCCCAGTCCTCCCGGGCTGTACAGAGGTTGCTCGCTGTGTGTGTCCCTGACCCCCTGGGGGACGCGCAGGGCCTGGGCCACCTACTGTCCTTATTTTGAAATGCTGGGGCAGCGAGGGAGGCATCGGACGGAGCCACCCCATGGAGGCATCGGACGGAGCCACCCCATGG
>NW_022437067.1:1232497-1249606 GCF_009761245.1 Sapajus apella | reverse complement strand
TCGGACGGAGCCACCCCATGGAGGCATCGGACGGAGCCACCCCATGGCTCGCCTGTGAACGTCTGCACGTCATTCAGAAAGTTGAAGCCAATGAAGCAGGGTTGGAGCTCACAGCACACAGCTGGCCAGGCTGCCCACGGGACAAACCAAGCACAGTTTCCTACGACAAGTGGAGGCCTGTGCCCTGCAGGCCAGCTGGGTCCTGGAGGGTACTGGGACCAGCCAGCATCTCAGGGCATCAAGGGCTGTTCCCAGCCAGCAGATTTCCCACAAAAGGTGCTGAACGGGGGACGGGAACGATGAGTCCGCAGAGCCGAGAAGCCAGACCTTGAGGGGGACCCTGAAGGGGCCCTGGCCACCCCCTCCACCTGCAGAGGTTTTCAACACCTCCTCCTCTGACGGCTCTTTCCAGCTCTTCGCCCACGGGAGCCACTTCCTCAGCTCTGGGCATGGTGGACAGGAGTCCTAGGGCGCCCCGCCCAGAGCTGGCCTTCCAGCTTTCAAGCTGAACTTGGTGCGAGGCGGCTGGGAAAGCCGGAAGCCTGCTGTGTGTCTCCTGGGGCTGCTGTGAAAAAATGACCACACACTGGGAGCCTAAAATGATAATTATTCTCTGACAGCTCAGGCTGCCAAAGTCCAAAATCAGTGGCCTGGAGGGCTGCGCTCCCTCTCAAGGCTCGGGGGCGGCTCCTTCCAGCCCGGGCCCCTGGCATTCCTTGGCTTGTGGCCGCACCATCCCCCAACCCCAAGCCTCTTCCCCATGTCTGTGTCCAAATTTTCTTTTCCTCTTTTTTTTTGAGCTGGAGCCTTGCTCTTGTTGCCCAGGCTGGCGTGCAACGGCGCAATCTCTGCTCACCGCATCCTTCACCTCCAGGTTTCAAGTGAGTCTCCTGCCTCAGCCTCCCAAGTAGCGGAGACTACAGGTGCACGCCACCACGCCTGGTTAATTTTGTATTTTCTGTAAAGGCCGAGTTTCACTATGTCAGTCAGGCTGGTCTCGAACTCCTGACCACGTGATCCTCCCACCTCGGCCTCCCAAAGTGCTGGGATTACAGGCGTGAGCCACCGCGCCTGGCCCATTTTCCTTTTTTTCATAGGAACACTGATCACGCTGCACCCAAGGCCAGCACTAACCCAGTGTGGCTTAAGCTGATTTGATTAATGGGCACAGACCCTGCTTCCAGTCAAGGCCACTTTCTCAGGTACTGGTGGGCATAAGTCTCTGGAGACAGCACGCAACCCCCGGCACTCCGTCAGCTTGGTGTCTGTGACTCATTTTCCCCAGAGGACAGGCGCCCCGAGAGGTCTCCACTCCCTGGCTGGCTCCGTGGTGCCAAGCACTCCTCCAGGCTTCCCAGGGAACAGAGCACACAGCACCACCCTCCTGGGAAGACCAGCCAGCATCTGTGCTCACAACTCTCGAGCAGGACAGTAGGGTGGAGCGAGCAGCCTGGGCTGGGCTCAGGAGGGGACAGGGAGTGTCAGAGCAGGGTCTGGGGCCAATAAAAGCCCACCCCTGGGTGGGGGCTGAGGAGGGCAGGGGGCTGAGCCTCCAGGATGGAGAACAGGCTGTGGGAGGCATGAGGGGGAGTGGCGGGTTCTCTGGGTGCTTGAGGGGTGTTGGGGACCTCAAGAGAGGGCGGCTGGCCCTCTCTGGTCGGGGACGCTGGCCCAGAGACAGGCCATGGCTGGGTGAGGGTTCAGAAACAGGACCGCTGTCTCTTCTGGGCCAGGCCCCTCCTCAGCTGCCCTTGGCTGTCTGGCTCTCGAGGGTGAGGGCAGGCCTGTGCCATGACCACACCACTGAGGCTGTGAGGAGGCTGTGGGTACCCACGGGCACCAAGGCATACCCCTACTCCCACGCCCCCATGTGTGGGCCTGAGCACCCGCCCTGCTGCCCCACGGATCCTGCAACATTTCCCAGGCAACGGTCTCAACACAGCCTGACTGCTTGGCACTCCCATACCCCATAAATGCTGCCACATCTGACTCTGGGCAGGCGTGTCTCCCTGGCAGCCTCGGGCTGGCAGGTGTGGGGGAGCACAGCCCACTGCCTGGCTGCGTCAGAAGGCTGCCCCAGCCTTTGGTCATCCTTGCCAGCAGGCGAGCACTGCCAGGGCACCTTGTGTGGGTGCTGTGCCATTTTGCCACGTGGTAGGGTGGAGGCAGCCCAGTGCCTTGAGCATGTGCCCAGGCTGCCTGCTGGCCGCAGGTCTTGATCGGAAATTAGGAGGGGGCACCACCGCTGACTGCCCAGGCCTGCAGCCTCAGGGCCATCGCCGCTGCATTAACCTGATTTGCAGGTGTCAGTGCCGAGCAGAGACTCTGAGGATGCCAGTGGCTGGACACTTGTTCCTTCAAGGTGGAAGGAGTGAGAGAGGGCTGGCTCCCTGCCTGCGGCCAGCAGACCTCACCTGGCTTCTGAAACCAGCTCCATGGGCTGGGGCCCAATTCATGATCCATAGATGCGTCCTTTTATGCCACAGAGGGTAAGGGCCTCCCAGCCCATGGGTCTGCAGGTATGGGAGTAGGAGGGAGGTGGCTTCCATGCCCCCACCCACCAGAGCTCCTTCCACTCTGCCTGGGGCACAAACTCCCACGCTGAAACAGTCTTTGGTAAACATGAATTTGCATGTGTCAGTGCCAGCCAGAAATTATTTTCCAATAAAGTGAAACTCCCTGTCACCACAGCAGCAGATGGCTTGGAAGATGTGAGCCTCTTCATCAAGTTCAGTTTTGAAACTTCCACCAGCAGCATCACAGTGTCGTGCTGGTAACTTGGGGATGGCCAGGACAAGCTGTGTTTGTTGGAGGTGAACGCGCTCACTTGTCTGAGAGTCTTGAGTGGCCGGTCCCTGTCTGGGCTGTGCGGAAGGCTGTCTGGCGGGAGGGCATTGGGGGCAGGCTTCCTGACAAGCGGAGGCACCCGCCACGTGTCCAGAACAGAAGTCAACCCCAGTGCCTTTCTCTGTGGACTTATCCCCAGCTGTAGGTCACAGGGGCCTGCCCCGCCACCCCTTCCCCAGTGGTGACCTCGGAGGAGGGGAGATTACTGTGGAGTGGCAGATAACCCGGAGGGGAAGAGCCCCCAGGAGGACATCTGTGACATGTTGTGCTGCCTCTGCGTCCCCAAAGCACCAGAGGCCCTGCTTTCTGCCACACGGCACTGGCCTGGACTGGGGCCCCAGCTCCTCTTCTCTGGTGGCCAAGAGTAAATGAGACACCCTGGGGTGGCTAAGGCCAAAGGGGGTGGGGGCCCCCAGCTTCGGTGTTGCAGGCTGGAGCCAGGCTCAGCCAGCCCTGAGGTCCCCACAGGCCTGGGTCTCCTAGCATTGGGCCACCTGCAGTGAGAGCTTCCCAAGCAGCCCATGTCAGCCGGGCAGCGCAGGTGTCCTGAGTCTGGGCCACTCGAGACCCCTCCCTGCTCCCGCTTCCCTCTGCCCCTCCTGGGCCCAGTGGCTGCAGCACCTGCGTCAGGGAGCCTCGAGGGGCCAGAGGGATGCTGAAGACCCCCAGCAAAGCTCTAGTGTTTGGCCTCCCGGGCTTGGGGCTGGGTCCTCCTGCCCAGAAAGGCCCCTGTTCTGGAGCAGCAGCTGCACACAGGGGTCCCTCACATGCTCCTCCAGGACAGGGCAGGGCCTGAGGTCCCCAGGTGCTGCCCAAGGGATGCGGGCATGGCAGGAGAAGGGTTCCAGAGGCTTGGAGCCCATCTGGAGGCCGGCGGTTTCACAGCAGGAGGGCACTGGATGGTGAGGCCACGTGGGGGACCACCCCTGGTCCAACAGCAGGTGGGGAGCCAGAGCAGGGAGCGGAAGGGTGAACGCAGAGGAAGGGACGAGAACACAGTCCCCACGCCCAGCATGACCCAGAGACTGGAGCAAACCCTTGTGATCAAGGGCCTTCCTCCTGTCTGTTTTTTGAGACAGAGTCTTGCTGTGTCACCCAGGCTGGAGGACAGTGGTGCAATCTTGGCTCACCACAACCTCCACCTCCTAAGCTCAAGTGATTTTTGTGCCTCAGCCACCCAAGTAGCTAGGATTACAGGTGTGCACCACCACACTCAGCTATATTTTTATTTTTAGTAGAGATGGGGGTTTCTCCATGTTGGCCACGCTGGTCTCAAACTCCTGGCCTCAAGTGATCCTCCCGCCTTGGCCTCCCAAAGTGCTGGGATTGCAGGCATGAGCAACCACACCTGGCCTTTTTTTTTTTGAAATGGGGTCTCATTCTGTCATCCAGGCTGGAGTGCAGTGGCACAATCTTGGCTCACTGCAGCCTCCACCTCCCTGGGCTCAGCTGACCCTCTCACCTCAGCCCCACAGGCACACGCCACCATGCCCAGCTATTGTTTTATGTATAGAGACAAGGTCATGTTGCCCAGGCTAGTCTCAAACTCCTGGGCTCCAGCAATCTGCCTGGAGATTTGGCCTCCCAAAGTCCTGGGATCCCAGGCGTGAGCCACTGCACCTGGCCTTTCTCCTGTCCTAGGACGCTGCTGCCAGTCCTCCTGGAAGTCTCCAAGGCCTCTTGCAGACCATGGTGACACTTCCAGGAGAGACCTAGAAGCTTGGAGCTGAAGCCGGGCAGCCAAGACTGCCAGGGAGCCCTGGACACTGGTGTTTGGGAGCGCGTGGTCAGCTGGCGCCTGCCATGTGGTGGACATGGAGCCGTGGAGATTCCACAGCTGGGCTTCTCTGCCTGAGAGCAGGCCCAGTCACCAGGCACCTCCCACAGGGCCCCCTGAGACCACACTGCCTGCAGCAGCCTCCCCACATCCCCGGCAGCACTTGGAACTGCATCACCATTTGCTTACCCATGTTTCAGGGCCTGGGGGTTGATGCCTTCGTCTTGTTCTGCTGGGAGTCTCCGACATCTAGAACAGAAATGTGTGCTGAAGAAAACCACTCATGCAGGGAGCGGGGACCCCCTGTCAATCCAGGCCCTACTCCTGACCCCTGCCCTGAACACCCACCCATGGCCTCCAGGCCAGGGCCACCTGGAGGACGTGGGCCACTTGCATGACCTGGGTTCAGGGCTTGGCCCCACAGCTGAGTTCTGGAGGGAGGGCACAGATGACGAGGGGCTGGGAGGGGCCTGGTGGGGAGTGGGAACAGCCAGGGAACCCTGCAGGAGAGGTGCCCAGCATGGCCCCAAAACTGCTGGGGCTGGGCAGGGCAGAAACTGCCACGGAGTCCCAGAGCCCTGAGTAGTGTCGGGCAAAGGCCCCGACCTAATCCCTGTGGACCCCAGCCCGTCCGTGAGGGGGAGGCCACTTCAGGGCCCAATGGGCCCGAGGCGGAGGCAAGTGGCCTGAGCACAGCCAGGTGTGGGACGAGGGTGCCTGGGCGTCTGCTGCCACCAAGTGGCGGACTTTGAGGTCGCAGAGCCCAGGGTCCAGGCAGGAAAGCCCCTCAGCTGCCCCCGGGGTCCTGGCCCGGCTCAGGCCTCGAGGCCCCAGTGAGTCCAGCCTTGGTCACTTCGCCTCTTGTTTCTTGGCCAAGGAGCTTGAGCTCCCCGCCTTCTGTAAAGCGACGGCGGATTTCAGGCTTTATTTACTCCCGGAGTAGTCCTGGAAGGAGAGGCGGCGCCCAGAGCCGGAAGCGGGGCGGGAGCTGTGGGGTGCAGCCGCGAGGAGGCAGGGCCCGCGCGGGCCGGACGGCCGTGGGGGTAACGGAGGGGGCTCTGGCCCAGGGCTGCCTGGACGGGGAGGCGGGGCACGGGCGGGGCTCCCTCACCTGGCCTCCGCCCCACCCCAGGCCCCCTTCTGCGGTGCTGGACGAAGGAACCCCGGCCCCGGTTTCCTGCAGGCTGGGATCAGGGGCCCCCGGGGTTCCCACTGTCTCGGAGGCGGCCGCCTCACCGCAGAGCACCGGGGACGTGGCCCCGGAGGCCGGGGGCGTGGCCCGGAGGCCGGGGGCGTGGCCCGGGGCCGGGGGCGTGGTCCCGAGGCCGGGGCGGGGCCCGGAGGCCGGGGCGGGGCCCGGAGGCCGGGGCGGGGCCCGGAGGCCGGGGCGGGGCCCGGAGGCCGGGGCGGGGCCTGTGCTCACTTCCGTCCGGCGCGCAGCTTCGATGGAGGCGGCGCAGAGGCCTCGGCCGGGGCTGAGCCGTCGGAGGCTGCCCCCGGCGGGCGGGTGAGGCTGGGGGCCGGGCGGGGGCGCGGTCGGTTTTCCCGCTCCCGCGTGCTTCCCGGAGCCCCCGCGGGCCTCCAGCCATCTTCTCCCCGTGGGGAAGGCTCCCGCCCCCGGGTCCTCCCCCACCCCGCCATTCAGCTCCCGCCTCCAGCCTGAGGTTCCCCCGCGCCGCCCCAGGCCCTGCCCCATCATCGCGTCCCCCCTGAGGGCCCCCATCTCCCCCTTCTGCCTTCCCCAGCCCCTTAGCAGTCTCCCCCAGCATCGTCTCATCCTGCCGAGGACCCCACATCTCCACCCCTCCCCCGCTCCCCGACCCCAGTACCTCTCATCTTTTCACTGTCTGCTCTAGCAGGCCCTCCCCCAACCCTGCCCGCTACCTCCCCTAGTGCCCCCCATCTCCCCGCTCTCTGCTCCAGGCCCTCCCGGCCTCCCCCACCGTAGCATTTCCCCTGCTGACTACCCCATCTCTCTTTTCTGTCCGACCCAGGCCTTCTGGCGACCACCCCTGGTTTCTCCTGGGGGGTGATGAACGGGAGCGTCTCTGGGTCGAGCTGCTGCGCACCGTGAGCCCAGAGTTGAGCCTGGATCAGGAGTTGCCTCCACTGCCCGCCTTCCCTGGACAGGTATGTCCACCAGGCCCATCGGAGTGGCGGAGGGGTTTCCAGGGTGGGGACCACCGCTGGGGCAAGACCCAACAGCTCTGTGTTGCAGGAGCGCAGCTGCAGCCCGGGAGCCACTGAAGTCTTCACTGTGGGACCCAAGACCTTCTCCTGGACGCCCTTTCCGCCAAACCTATGGGGCCCCGGCCGCTCCTACCGGCTGCTTCGCAGGGCAGGAGGGCACCTGGAGTCCCCCAACAGGTCCACTCCCCAGCACCTGGCACCTGATCCCTGCAGGGCACCCAGCGTGGAGCCGCAGCCGTCTGTGGAGGGTGCCGCAACCCTGCGCAGCTGCCCTATGTGCCAGAAGGAGTTCGCCCCCAGGTGAGTGAGCCACCCCCGAGCCTGGCCGGTTACCCATCCCTGTTGGAAACCACAACCCTTTGGAAGGCCAAGAGGTGGCCAAGCTCAGCGCTGGCTTTTAAAGCCATTTCACACCTGGCAAGGTGGCCCAGTGCAGTGACCTGGCACGTCCGGTGGCTCTCTGTCACGGGTCTGGGGTCCACCTGCTGTCTGTGCTCTGGGGCCAGGGCAGGCTGGGGGCCCTCAGACAGCATAGGAGGAAGGCGGGAGCACTACCCCGGTCCACTTGGCCATCCTGGCAGCTGGTAGTGCCAGCATGCCCAGGCCCAGGCCAAGGGAACCCCTTTCCAAGGGTGGGTCATGGGTTTTAAAAATGAAGCTAGTTTTTTCTTTGTCTGGAGATACTTTTTCTTATTTTTGAAGTCCAATGTGTATTTCTATATATTTTTTAAGTAAAGGGGAATGGAACCCAGTTTTGCTGACAAGGTAACACAAACTGCCCAGTGCTGGCCTCATGTCTGGTGACCTCTGGGCCCTTGGCCTCCTGAACAGGTACTGGGGCCAGGGCCGTGTGAACGATGCTGGTTCGTGACTTTTGGTTGGGTTAATGGGCGGTAGGTTTCACATCTCACATGGCCAGGAGACTGGGTCCTTCAGTCATGACTGACACCCTGGTCTTCTAGAAGCAAAAACAGATCAGGAAGGCGAAGGGAGCAGAGTCCAAAGTCAGCAGCCAACAAAACAAAAGAACGGCTGGCGCAGTGGCTCATGCCTCTAATCCCAGCCCTTTGGGTGGCTGAGGCAGGCAGATCACGAGGTCAGGAGTTCGAGACCAGCCTGGCCAATGTGGTGAAACCCCATCTCTACTAAAAATACAAAAAGTAGCTGGGCGTGGTGGCGTGCGCCTGTAGTCCCAGCTACTTGGGAGGCTGAGGTAGGAGAATGGCTTGAACCCGGGAGGTGGAGGCTGCAGTGAGCTGAGATCGCGCCACTGCACTCCAGCCTGGGAGACAAAGCAAGACTCTGTCTCAAAAAAAAAAAAAAAAAAAAGTCCAGGGACAGAAGGTACTGTTGGGGGCCCTGGGGAGAAATTCATGTTCTTGGCTGAAGCCCTGAGATTGCTGATGCTGTTGGGGTGCTACCCCCTGCCCCCCGGGTAGGGGCTTTTGTCTGGATCGCCTGCTTTTCCAGATAGCTTAAAAAAAAAGACTTCCGGAGAAAGGAGATTCACTAGGGAAAAGTTGCTGTTTTGAGCATTTTAAGCCATTGCTGGAAGGTTGGCAGACGGCCGTGATTTTTCCTAAGTAGGCGTCAGTGAAGCCAGGTCCAGGCCTTGGTGTGTCTGAAATGCTTCAAGCCCATTTTAACACTTGATTGTAGAGGAGAGCCGGTACTTTGGAACCGGAACTCACCTCTGAGGCTGTGGCCATGGCAGGGGCAGGCTAGCTGGGGGACAAGCCCTCCCGTGTCTTCAGGAACAAGGGTTTGCATGGCCACCCCGGGATGCCCTGGGGCTCATGACCGCAGGACCCCAGCAAGGAGGCCGCCTGGCTGGAGTGAGTGGCCTAAAAGCTGGACTTGGCCTTGGCCCACCACCCTGTCCTGCGCAGGCGCCTCCTGCCTCAGCCCCCTGAGTAGCTGGGATTACAGGCGCACGCCACCACGCCTGGCTGATTTTTGTATTTTTAGTAGAGACGGGGTTTCACCATGTTGGTCAGGCTGGTTTCGAACTCAGATGACCTGCCCGCCTCGGCTTCCCAAAGTGCTGGGATTAGAGGCGTGAGCCACTGCGCCCCACCAGTCATTAGGATTTTAACAGCCCTGAGGCCCCTCACATTGCCAGGTGCCTGCCCACTCTGCAGCCCTGCCCCCCTGCCCACACACAGAAGCCACAGGAGGCTTCTGGGCTGGGCCCCTGCTGTCCTATAGCCTGGATGTACCTCGGGGCCTGGATGTGTCTGCTCAGCAGCCAAAGCCCCATGGACGTGGCAGGTCAGGCCGAGGCCTGAAGGCATCTCAGAGGGCCCCAACCAAGGGACACTGCCAGCAAACACCGGGAGAAGATGACCTTGGTTCAGATCTTAGGACCTTCCAGTGGCCACAGGGAGAGCATGTAGAGGTGGGGCTGGTTCCTGGATGGGCAGAAGCGGGAAAGTCTCAGACTGAGTGACTCTCGGGGGCTTCAGAAGGCACTGGGTGGGCTCTGCCAGAGAGAAGGCAACTGCCGGCAGCTGGAGCCAGCCCCAGGAGCGGGGATCCAGCTATGGTCTGGAGAAGGGGACTTGAGGGCCGCAATGGCCACACGGACGGGGTACAGGAGCCCCAGGAAGGGACACAGCAGAGCTCAGGCTGAGCGGTGCTCCAGGGACTCCTCGGACGTGCCTGGTGTGAGGGCAGTGGCTGTAGGGGAGTGAGGAGTGGTGTGGTGACAGGTGGACACAGGGACACGTGTCCTGTGACTTATCCGCTCAGCGGAGGTGTGTCCCCAGCAGCGGTGTTCGAGGGAGGATTACCTGAGGGGACGCTGACCACTGGGCCTCCAGCAAGATCGAGGCCCGAGTCTAGGCTGCAGCCACCCACTCTGCCCCTGGACATGTCCCAGGCAGCTGCACTAAGTCCCCACCCTGGCAGCACCCTCTGGGCATCATGGCTGGAAGGTGACTCTCCTGGCTTCCAGGGCCACGCCTTGGCCAAGCCTGGGGAAGGTCACTCCCAGCCACTCCAGTTGGGCTGCGATGGGGCCAGATGAGGCCAGGGATAAAGTGGCTGTGCTCAGACACCCTCCTGCCCTGCTGGACGTCCAGGGCGCTGACCCACAGGCCTCGGTGGCTTTTCTCCTGCCACCTCTGCCTGGCCTGCCACCCTGCCGGCGCCAGCGCCCTCCTGAGAGGTGCAGGGGCTGCGTGGGGCCTCTAAATGTGGTGGGTTGGCAGCCCGCATGCCGGCGACTGGGTCCTCCTCCGTGGTGAGGCTTGGTCCCCCCTCTCCGTCAAAAACAAATTCTCTGACTTGAGCTGCATAGCTGCTGCCAGCCATGTTTGCTTTTCCGCTTCCTGTACACGCGGTGGTGGCGTGGGCTCTCCCCGGCAGGCGGCTGCCCTCCTGGCTCTTCTCCGGGTGAGGCCGCCTGTCTGCCGGCTCCCCTGGCCTGCAGATGGGCTCCTGGGCTCTGCGTTCAGGCAGGCCCTACAATGAGCGTGTTCTCAAGCTGAGCAGGCGCCAGAATCCCGTAGGGGGCTTGTTCAGACACAGCCTCCCACCCCCAGCTCAGACGCAGGGGGCGTGGGTGGCCTGAGCGTGGGATCGAGGGCCTGGCCTGGAGCAGCGTCCTCACGGGTGGGGTGTGGTCTGCCAGGTGCCTGAGCCCCTGCGGTGGCCCCATCCCTTACTTCTGAGCAGCCGGATCCTCTCCAGCGGCAGAAGCAGGGAGGGCCTGGAGGTCCAGAGGGTGCTCCCTGCTGCCAGCACGCCGTGGAGGTGGCCTGGTGACCACAGCTCCTCCCTTACAGGCTGACCCAGCTGGATGTTGACAGCCACCTGGCCCAGTGCTTGGCCGACAGCACAGAAGATGTGATGTGGTGAGCACCTTCCAGGGAGCCCAGCGCTGTGTCAGATGCCTGGACACGCCCTCCCCCGCCAGAAGCCCCTCCCCCGCACCAGAAGCCCCTCTCCTACCAGAAGCCCCTCCCCCCCCCCAGAAGCCCCCCCCCCCGTCTCCAGCTTGCGCATTAAAGCAGGGTGCACCTGTCTGTTGTGATGAAACAGCTGCTTTTTTTCTGACATTTGGTTCAGGGCAAATTCACAGCAGTGAAATCAGAACCCGACAAAGTCCCAAGCAGGTCAGCCGACCCCTTCACCCAGCAGCCCCACTGAGGACGGGACAGGCTGGGGGTAGCTCGTTTTCCTGACTTTCTGGACAGGCATGGTTAGCTCATGTGCAGTCACGGTTTTGTTTGGTCTGTTGAGATGGTCTCGCTCTGTCGCCCAGGCTGGAGTCAGGGGTGCAGTCACGGCTCACTGCAGACTTGAGGCTGATGACCCTCCCACCTCAGCCTCCTGAATAGCTGGGACTACAGGTGTGCGTCCCCACGCCCGGCTAATTTTAGTTTTTTGTACAGATTGGGGGCCTCTTATCATGTTGCCCAGGCTGGTCTCAAACTTCTGGGGTCAAGCGATCCTCCTGCCTTGGCCTCCTGAAGTGCTGAGATTACATGCCTCAGCCACCGGCCCAGCTTCCAGTCGGTTTTTTTTTTTTTTTTTTTTTTTTTGGTGGAATCTCGCTTTGTTGCCCAGGCTGAGGTGCAGTGGTGCAATCTTTGCTCACTACAACCTCCGCCTCCCAGGTTCAAGCGATTTTCCTGCCTCAGCCTCCTCAATAGCTGGAATTACAGGTGCCTGCCATCATGCCTGGCCAATTTTTTGTATTTTTAGTAGAGCTGGGGTTTCAGTGTGTTAGCCAGGGTGGTCTTGATCGCCTGACCTGGTGATCTGCCCGCCTTGGCCTCCCCAAGTGCTGGGATTACAGGCGTGAGCCACCACGCCGGCCCTCAGTTGAGCTCTAATTCCTCAAAGTGAACTTGCAGCTGTAGCGAGTTGTGAGAAGTGCAGGCTCCTGCTCCGTGTGCTGCGGGCTGCGTGCCGGGAGCTCCCGTTCCTAGGTTGAAATCCTCACCAGGTGGCGGCACAGGAGGCCAGGCCTCTGCCGGGCCAGGAGGTCGGGGCGATGGCTCCCGTGAGATGAGGGCCCCATAATGGAGATCCGGGGGACACAGGCCAGACGAGGGCCTCCTCTGGAGCCAGAGTCTGCTTGAAGCCCCAGGTCCGTGGTCATGTGTTAGGGCTGCAGGGGCTGAGACTCTTGTGGGGGCTCCAGGGCCTCATCGCCACCTGCCAGGGGCTTTGAGGCAGCTTCTTCTGAAATGGGGAGTTTCTGGGGAAGGACAGAAGCAGTGGCTCCTGCAGACCTGTCAGCCACCGTCTGCTTGGCTCACCATGTGGGCGGAGCATGGGGACCGGCGTCCTCAGGGAGCTTCCTGTCCACCTGCTCAGCCCCCTGGTTCTAGAGAGCTGGGCTCTGCTGATTCAGCCCTGACCCCCGTCTTCGGTGGCTGAGAGAACAGGCTGTGGGGTGGACGTGGTGTGGAAACCAAAGATGAACACTTGGACATCTGTATTTTCCTTTCAATCACGGCTACAGATGGGCCTCGAAAAACATGGAAACATGAACACACATCACTGAGTGAAAGAAAACGCTGCACATTGCGATTCCAACCCGAGGGTGTCCTGGAAAGGGCAACACCATGAGGACCAAAAACATCAGAGGGTGCAGGGGTGGGGAGGCGCAGGTCCTCCGCATCAGACGGTGCAGGGGCAGGGAGGCGGAGGCGGGCGCCAGGGCATGGGTCCTCCATATCAGAGGGTGCAGGGGCGGGGAGGCGGAGGCGGGCGCCAGGGCGTGGGTCCTCCATATCAGAGGGTGCAGGGGCGGGGAGGTGCAGGTGGGCGCCAGGGCGTGGGTCCTCGAGGCCCCACAGTAGTGAATCCACACTGTCACAGGCCTGTGCACACCCATGGGACTGACGGTGCAGTGAGAGCCTGGCGGGGACTCTGGGTGTGGGGTGATGACAAGGGCACGCCCAGCAGCTGTCAGCAGTGCGCCCTGGTGAGGGAGGCTGGGCAGGGCAGGGCAGGGTTGCATGGGGACTCTGCACCTCCTGCTCATTTTGGTGGGAGCCTAAACCTGCCCTAACATAAGCCTACTTAAGAAAATGGCTTCAGGCTGGGTGCGGTGGCTCACGCCTGTAATCCCAGCACTTTGGGAGGCTGAGATGGGTGGATCACTTGAGGTCAGGAGTTTGAGAACAGCCTGGCAAACATGGTGGAACCCCATCTCTACTAGAAGTATAAAAATTTAGCTGGACATGGTGGTGGGCACCTGTAATCCCAGCCACTTGGGAGGCTGAGACAGAAGTGCTTGAACCCGGGAGGCGGAGGCTACAGTGAGCCACGGTAGCACCACTGCACTCCAGCCTGGGAGACAGAATGAGACTCCATCTCATTAAAAAAAAAAGCTTCAGAAACCTTTGCTTCTTTGGAAACACCTACCCTTTTTTTTTTTTTAAATTATTTATTTATTTAAGACGAGGTTCCACCATGTTGGTCAGGCTGGTCTTGTCTTGAACTCCTGACCTCAGGTGATCTCCCTACCTTGGCCTCCAAAGTGCTTGGATTACAGGTGTGAGCCACCACGTCCGGCCGAAACACCTACTTTTAAGTAAAATAATATAAGCATCTTCATTAAAGACTTTAAAGGATGTGCAAGACTTTGAATGACCTTGAGGTCATTCAAATGACATTCGGGGGAGTGTCACCCACAGGAGCCGACCAGCCACGGCTCCACAGGCAGCCGCCCCACACCGTGCCCACGCAGGCCCACCGTGCAGCCCCCGAGTCCCCAGAGTTTTCAGGAACCACTTCCAAAAGACACACCCTTGTGACCGGAGCCACTGGCAAATACCAGGATTCTTCAAACCACACTTCCGCACATCCTTCACTTTAATTTGTAAAACAAATGACTGAATATAAAAGTCTCCCTGTGACGGGCACAGCATTATTCACACATTTTGTACAAGAGCAGCCCACCTGCTAAGCTGCATGCTGTCGGCAACACGGCAGGATTTGGGTACGGGCCTCATGGTTCACAAATCGAGGAGGCTCACGGAAGGCGAGTTGCTTGTTAAGCACTTCTGGGACACACTGGGGTCTCTCCCACTCAGGGTGGGGTCCCGGCAGCCCCACTCCTCCAGCAGGTGTGACTGCAGCGGCCACAGGCCTGGCCCTGCCGCCTGGACATCCCACGCTGGCTTGGGACACCTGTGTGAGACCCACGTCCCCAGGGCTCCTGGCTCTGCCCTGGGGTTTCTTACTCCCCGTCTTTGGAGTTAAGTCCTACCGGCTAAGGTTGGGAGGGCGGCCGAAACGCGTCTCCACGTTCCACCCAGAAGCCCGAGCTGGGGGAGGGCGGGGTGCCAGGGTCTCGGGCCGTGGGGACGGGAAGGGGACGGGAAGGGGACAGCAAGGGGCCGGCAGTACGCCCAGCGCTGGCATTCTTGCCCTAGCACCTGGGGCCCAGGTAAGAATCCACGATGCTGTGCTCAGTGCAGGCCTTGGCAGCACCCTGAGAAACCTGAGTGTCGGGGGCGGCCAGGCTCACCTGCTGGGTGTGGCCTAGAGGCGCGGCGCCAACCTCTGACTTAAGATTTTCCCCATCCTCTCCTCCCCAAGCCACCAGCCGCACCATGGGATGGGGTGGCCCCGAGTCACGGAGGCCTGGGGTCTCTGCACCTGGCTGAGGGGTACATGGCAATTCCCACACCTGTGCACCAGGCCTCACTTAGAGGCACGAGGTGCTGTGACCCCCTCTCCCAGGGAGCCCAGAAGACGGCTCAGCCACACCTGGCACCTGGCGTCTGGCAGACCTGCCTCTAGAAGCCTCAGCTCTGGGCAGCTGTCCCTTCACCTGAGGAGTGGGAACACGGGGAGCGTGGGGGCCATCCTGGAAGCAGGAGGCCGCTCCGCTGGGAAATGCATGTTTCTGGGTGTCTGTAGGGTCACTGTTCAGCTTTAAGGCTGGGGTCCATCACAGGGACACCTTTTAGTTTTCCCTAATTCTGAGTACCATGCGACAGGCAAGAATATTTTCCAAAACGCAGAGCGTCGCCCGAGGCATCACGTAGGCACTGCTGAGTGTCAGCAATGCGGATTTAAGTTTTAGTTTTCCTTTCATCTTTTGGTTTACTGTGCTTTGGTGAGCCACGTATTAGAACTGCCATGATCTGGTTCCCGCATGGGTCCCGTGAGCTGGCTGGTCCAGCCGCCCTCTGCTTAAGGTGTCACTTCACCCTCAGGCCCCAGCGGCTGGGCCCACGCGCTGCGGGAAGACGACAGGAACTTACCGGAACGTAAGACACGGCAGAGTTTGTACAATTCTTCGCCGCAGCGGGTCCCCACAGGCACTTAGACCCCCGCCCCGCCATGTCCTGCTGGCTCCTAAACTGCCCCCCTACATGTGGGTTTCGTCTGAGCGTGGGGCAGGCGCCACTCACGGAAAAAAGGCATCAGAGGAGCTTCGACATCATCGGAACATTTTATTCCTCGGGACGCTACACGCTCGCTTTCCTGGCGGAGCAGGTCAGTGCACGGAGCTGTGTTTCCACGGAAGATGTGCACCTCCGGAACTGCGCGACAGCCCCTCAGCAGGGTCCCGCGGTCCGCCGCGACGCGGGCGCAGCAGCAAGTTCCTCCGGCGCGGAGCTGGCCTGCCGGGCCCAGGCACGAGGGGCCGTTCCGCTCCAGCAGTGCCTGCGACTTCCTCCGCAGTCTCGGCGCGAGCGTCCGTCCCCAGCTGCCCTCGGAGCCGTGCCCAGCCTGGCATGCATATGCGGTGGTGAAGGGTACAGTTAAAGGGTCAATCCCGCGTGTCCACAACAGAGACGCACGCAGCCTCACACGGACTCCTCCGTGGACAGCAGCAGCGGGTTGATATACTCGAAGCCTTCGAACTCCGACTGGTCAATCCTCTTTATGGTATCCCTGTGGGCAGGAAGGGTGGGGGGACGGCGGGGGGTGACCGTGTGTTCATTCCCTCGGGGGAGCAGAGTCACATTCACCTAAGATTCCTCCCCCACGCCCACTGGGGAGATGACGCCAGGAGGGTGTGCGTCAAGGGCGGGCTGGGTCAACAGCTGCCCAAGGTGCGGCCCCTCCATGGGGCTGCCCGAGGGGTGCTCCGGGGTCCCCGCTTCCCCGCCCCCAGTGGGCCTTACTCGTCGTCCGGGGTCAGCTGCACGGGCTCGCTGGTGAACTGGGTGTCAAAATTGTCCAGACCATAGTCGTCCGTGATCTGTGGCTGGAACGGAGGGAGCGCCTGCTTCTTCTCCAGCTTGGAAAAACAACGTGAGAAGAGTCAGCTCCACGTGGGCATCACCCCCACCAGATTCAGTATTTTGCATGCACTTGAATCACAAAATGAAATAGTAAGAAACTCAGCATTTCAATCTGCCTAGCATTTGAATGCTAAGTGATTTTTCTTACAACACAAAATATAGGAAATACCCAAAGTCAAAAAAAGTGTCGTCAAGCTAAAAAATGCCAGAAGTGTGGGCCATGCTGGCCACACATGGGACGGAGCGGGACCCGCAGGTACTCATGCGAGGCCTCCCCCAACCCTGGGGGTCCTTGTTCAGAGGGGCACCAACGTAACCGGCCAAACAAGCCGTCTGACGGTGTCCTAGAACCCTGACCATGAAGGTGCGGGACCTGGCCACGGCACCTGCCCACGCGGGCACCCCAGACCCGTCTGTCAGGAGCCTGCTGCTGGCCCGTTTCTGTCTATCCAGGCAGCGACTTCAGAATCTCAGGTGCTGCTTGCAGGAGGAAGCCAGGCAGGTGGGCCTGGGCCGTGGTGCAAGGCTCACTTCTGGCTGCTGCGTACCAGGCCTTGGTGAGGCGTCTACGCCGGGGAGGGCAGAATGCCACAACACACACGGGCGAGGACAGCAAAAGCCCTTAGCTCCCCTCACTCATGGCTATGTCGCAGCGACATGGCCACGCCCTCCCACTATCCCACAGTAGGGTCTGAATGCGTCCCCGATTCCCCGCGAGAAACTCATTCCCCAGAGCAACAGAGTGGGAGTTGGGGCCGGACGGGAGCCCACCCTCACAGACGACTCCTGCAGCTGTAAAGAGGGCGTGGGCCTGGATTCCTCCCTGCCTTCTGCCCCTCGGAGCAGGCGGCCTCCCTCCCTCTCCTCCGGGGATTGGAGTGTTTGGGCGCCACCTTGGAAGCAGAGATCTGGCATCGCCAGACACCAAGCTGGCACCATGACCTGGGACTCCCGGCCACCAGGGCAGAGAGACCTGTGCTCCCTGGAAATTCCCCGGGCTCAGACACTGTTACAGCAGCACCAAAGACCGCGGCATTCGCCCACTCACCCCCCCTCACTCTCCAACCCACT
>NW_022437067.1:1223938-1232487 GCF_009761245.1 Sapajus apella | reverse complement strand
TCATTCATTCATTCCCTCCCTCGCTCTCTACCCCACTCATTCATTCACTCTCTCACTCCCCCGCTCTCCAGCCCACTCACTGGCTCACTCACTCTAACCCACTTTCCCCCTCATTCCTCACCCGCTCTCCAGCCCACCCTCAAACACTCGTTCACCTGCTCACTGGCACTCCCCTTAGGTGTGTGCTCCTGTGCCAGGCCCGGCTTGCTCAAGGCTGAGATTCAGCTATAAGCAGAGCCCAGCCTGGTGGAGCCACCATTCACCAGGCTTGAGGGGAGGGCATCACGTCCGCTCTGCTCCCTGCGAAGCCTGGAGCCAGGCATGGGGCCGGGTGGGTGCAGCTGGTGAAAAATGCAGCCACCCTCCAAGGCCCCCATCTCCCTGCTGACTGAGCACAACAGCCCAGCTTATGGGCTGATCGCAGGGCACCCAGCAGCCACCTTCCCCCTGTGAGAGCCAAGGCTCCCAAGCCCAGAAATGCCCCCAGCGTGGCCTTGCTTTGGCGGTGCCCTGCCTCCTGGGGGCAACATTCCCCAGCAGATCAACACTGGCACCGCACGGACCCCGCCCTCAGGACCCTCCAGCCGTTCAAGCTGGAATCAACCTGTTTCTGCCTATTTAGGCCTCCACCTCCGAATCCAGGTGCTGCTTGGCAGGAAGATGCAGGGCTGGGGGCCTGGGTCTCGGATGGAGGCTGCCGGTGCAACCCCCACTCTCCACTGGGGGCCCAGGGCGGGCTCTTGGCAGGAAGATGCAGGGCAGGGGGCCTGGGCCTCGGATGGAGGCTGCCGGTGCAACCCCCACTCTCCACTGGGGGCCCAGGGCGGTCTCTTGGCAGGAAGATGCAGGGCAGGGGGCCTGGGCCTCGGATGGAGGCTGCCGGTGCAACCCCCACTCTCCACTGCGGGCCCAGGGCGGTCAAGAACACCAACAACAACAAAAGCTGAACTGGGAAGGAATCATGGAAAAAACCCTCAGAGGTTTTTGGGAACTTATAAAGAAATGCCCACACACATTCTACTAATGTGACATCTACTAGGATGCCAGAAAAACAGACAAATCCTTCGCACGCAAGGCTGGACATGGGTGAGGGCTGCAGCCGTCTGAACGCTGGGCCACAGCAGCTTCCACAGCCAGGCCACCGGCTAAGGAGACTGCTGAGGAGCAAAAGGGAGGGACAGGGCTGTCCCGGCAGGCAGGGGGGTCGTGCGCACAGAAGGGCTGTGGGGACAGGACGCCCCCTTCATTCATCAAGTACCTGTATTATTTGCCAGTAAGAAATGTTTCCTGATAAAATGTGAAAAAAAGGGAGCATTTCCCAAACGACTTTTCCTCCCTTAGTCCTGGGCTGCTTCAGTTTCCTAAGCAGCAGGGCTGGGCACGGAGCAGGACCCAGCTGGAGCTGCCCAGTGTCCTCCAGCCCCCCGCCCTGCCGGTTCTTTGCTACAGGTTTGAGGGGGCCTGTTTCCCTGACGGCATCCCCAGGGGCCAGCGTTGCCGCTTCTTGCTCAAAGCCCTCAGTGGGCATCTCTGCAGCTCGAACGTGGGCTGCAGGTCAGGGCCCACAGTGCCTGACGTGGTTGCCCACCGCCACCCCTGCACCCAGACACAGGCGCCCTGGCCTCACGGAGCAGTGTGTCTGAGTGCACACCGGCCCCGCGCCGGACTCTGGCAGTAGCAGGGGCCACCCCTATGGCCGTAACCACAGCAGGGAGCTGATACACAACAGGGCGTCTGCCCTGTGTCGATGGGGCCGGGGGCCTGAGAAACGGCCTGAGGGAGGTGAGGACTGGGGCCTGGGGAGGATGTGTGGGCAGGGCACAGTCGTGAAAAGGCCCCAGGGTGGGCATGTGCCCCATGTGCTGGGGACCGCAGAAGGATCACAAGGCCTGAGGAGGCTGAAGGGGAGGAGGCTTCTGGACACAGGAGGACACTGCTGTCCGTAGGGCCGGGCAGGACACTGGAGGCTTGGTGGGGTGGCAGGGGTGGGGTGGGATAAAGCAGCAGGGCTCGAGGGCTGGGCTGGGCACCGCCTGGACGGGCCCTGCAGGCCTCCAAGGGGTCAGCACGCCGGGGGCTGCTTTGGTCAAAGTCGCTGGCTGTATGGAAACGGCCCAGAGCCAGTTCTTGGCAATGATACGGGGAGGCTCCCAAGACCACCCTGCGCTGTTGGGGTGATGACCGGTGAGCACCTGGGCAGCCACCAGAGGCAGGCCTGGGCCCAGGAGGCAGTGCCCAGGGGGTGCAGGGGACTCCCGGCTCCTGGTGCCCAAACCACAGGAAACTCCCAGAGTGCCACAGGGTGGTGGCACAGCACACAGTTGTCTGTGCGTCCGAGTCATCAGTGTGTCTGAATTGTCCATGTGTCCGAGTGTGTCCATCTGAGTCATCCGTGCGTCTGCGTGTCCGAATTTCTGAGTCGTCCGTGCATCCGGGTGTGTGCGTCTGAGTCGTCCGTGTGTCCGGGTGTGTGTGTCTGAGTTGTCTGTGTGTCTGGGTTGTCCGTGCGTCTGTGTGTCCGAGTGTCTGAGTAGTCCGTGTGTCTGCAGCTGGTCCCCACATCCATTTTCATAAACACACTCAGGTCGGCCTTGTGGTAGCACCCCCCATGGGCAGGGAGGAAGGAGAACTGTGCACCCCATGCACAATTAGTGCCTGAAGCATAACTCACTGCTTACTTATATCTAGCTTATATATACAATTATACTTAGTCCCATATAATCTTTCTATTTAATCATACAGGTATCGTAGTCGGAGCTGTACTGACACATTTAGTGCTGATTTATAGACTCCTTCCATACAACCGTATAGTAGTTTGTACTAGGAGGAATGCCTGGAGCAGTCACAGAACAGACGCAGTACATGGGAGAACAGCCAGACCAGGACGAGAACCAAAGACCCAGGCGGTGGCGTCCCTGCCTGAAAGGGCAAACGCCGTATGGCAGGCCTGGAGCAGGAGCCTCTCCTCCTGATAAAGGAGTTGTAGCACCTTGCATCCAGTTCCTGTGGAAAGTCGGCCTCAGGCCTGAGATCCTGGAAGTAACCGAGGGAGAAGAACCCCCCTGGTGTGACCAGTCACGGCGGCTGTGCACCCTGTCAGTCTTTTCTCCCTTCTGTGCTGGCTCAAATCATCCTCCCATAAATATCTTAGAGAAGAGCACACGTCTGTCAGCTCCCACTGCACTGGCTTACAGCATCCTTCTATTAGAAACCCTTTGAAGCCTCCAGCCCCCAGATAAGAAGTGTTGCGGATCTCTCTCCTGGAAGGAGATGAGATGGCTGATCACTAGCAGCTCGGGATTGCAGCTCCCACTGAAAGAGCAGAGAACCAGAGGACGCCGCACTTTCAGATCAATTTTTGTTGCTCACACACCAGGAGATTCCCAGCGGAGGAGCCCCACGTGTTGCCAGCGCGACTCTTGAGGCCGGTGAGGCAGTTTTGCCACTGCCTTGGAGCGGCGGTTCTTGGTGCAGAGTCAGAAAAGCACCATCAATCTTAACACCGCTGTTTTGGCCGGCGCAGTGGGTTGCTCAGATTCTAGCGCCGGGAATCAACAAGTTGGACGTCTATTCAGAAACCCAACTATAAAGACGGTAATTATAAAGACCACAGATGGATAAATCTATAACGAAGGGAAGAAACCAGCCCAAAAAGGCTGAGAATACCCAAACTCAGAACGCCTCTCCCTCTACAGGGGATCACAGTTCCTCATCAGCAACAGAACAAGGCCTGATGGAGAAAGACTGCGTTCCATTAGCAGAAGCAGACTTTAAAAAGTGGATGATAAGAAACTTCTGGGAATTAAAAGAACTTGTTCTAACCCAATGCAAAGAAACTAAGAACTTTGAAAAAAGGTTTGATGAAATGTTAACAATACAGTAATACACAATTTAGAGAAGAATATAAGTGAATTAATGGAGCTGAAAAACACAACACGAGAACTTCGCGAACTATGCACAAGTTTTAACAGCCGAATTGATCAAGCAGAAGAAAAGATATTAGAGGTCGAAGACCAACTTCATGAAATAAAACAACAAGACAAGATTAGAGAAAAAAGGATAAAAAAGAACGAGCAAAGTCTCCAAGAAATATGGGACTATGTGAAAAGACCCAATCTACGCTTGATAGGTGTACCTGAATGTGACGAAGAGAATCAATCCAAGCTGGAAAATACGCTTCAGGATATTATTCAGGAAAACTTCCCCAACCTAGCAAAGCAGGACAATATTTAACTCCAGGTAATACAGAGAACACCACAAAGATATTCCTCAAGAAGACCAACCTCAAGGCACATAATCGCCAGATTCACCAGGGTTGAAATGAAAGAGAAAATACTGAGGGCAGCCAGAGAGAAAGGTCAGGTTACCCATAAAGGGAAGCCCATCAGACTCACAGCAGATCTCTCAGCAGAAACCCTACAAGACAGAAGAGAGTGGGGGCCAATATTCAACATCCTTAAAGAAAAGAACTTTCAACCCAGAATTTTACATCCAGCCAAACTAAGCTTCATAAGCGAAGGAAAAATAAAATCTTTTGTGAACAAGCAAGCACTCAGATTTCATCACCACCAGGCCTGCTTTACAAGAGCTTCTGAAAGAACCACTACACATAGAAAGGAACAACCAGTATCAGCCTTTCTAAAAAATGCCAAAAAATAAAGAACATCAACATAATTAAGAAATCGCATCAATTAATGGGCAAAACAGCCAGCCAACATTAAATGACAGCATCAAACTCATATATATTGTTATTAATTCTAAATTTAAATCAACTAAATCCCCCAATCCAAAGACACAGACAGGCAAAAAAAGCCAAGACCCATTGGTATGCTGCATCCAGATCCATCTCACATGCAAGGATACACAAAGACTCAAAACAAAGGGATGGAGAAAAATTCACCAACCAAATGGAGAGCAAAAATAAATAAATAGAAAGCAGGAGTAGCAATTTTTGCTGATAAAATAGACTTCAAAGCAACAAAGATCAAAAGAAGCAAAGAAGGACATTACATAATGATAAAAGGATCAATGTAACAAGAAGAGCTAAAGATCCTAAATATATATGCACCCAATACAGAAATACCCAGATATATAAGACTTATAAAGAGACTTGGACTCCCACACAATAATAGTGGGAGACTTACAGATCAATGAGACAGAAAGTTAGCATTGATATTCAGGACTTGAACTCAGATCTGGAACAAGTAGACTCAATTAACATTCATAGAACTCTCCACTTTAAATACACAAAATACACACTCTTATCAGTACATCACACGTATTTACAGGTTTAAATGAAATATTGGTTGGCTGCTTGTTAATTATTTTCTTCACTCATGACCCTGCCCCCCGCTTGTACCTAATAAATACAAAAAATACAGATGCTTCTGGGCATTTGGGGCTCTCGCTGATCTCCGCTCCCAGGTGGTGTGGCCCCCCGAGACCAGATGCTCTTCACCAGTTCTTCAGTGTCCTGTCTCCTTACTTCTCAGATCCTGCACTTCAGCACGGCATAACAGTCACCCCACGACACTGTGGGGCCCAACAGCCCTACAGGCCTTAAATCCCGGCCGAGGTGCCATTACTCAAGGTGTCCAGCTGGATACCCCACACCTGCCCCATACCGCACAGCATCGGGGGACAGACGGGTTCGCGGTGGCCAGGCCAGGGCACTGCTGCCTTTGGCACACTCTGGGCACGAGAATTTTATGGCCACACAGGTCGGCCCTGTGTAGTGGGGCTGGCACCAGCCCAGCTGTAGGGCCTACCCCTCCCCGTGAAGTCGTAGCTGTGATCCCCAATCCTGACAGCCTCCATCGCCCCACGCCTCCCACAGCCGCCTCCCGCCTGGTCCCACGGCTGCCCAGGCCCAGGTGTCCTTTCTGTGGGCCTCCTGTTACCCGCCCTCCTCCACATCTTCCCGTTTTCCCCTCCTCTATCACTGGCTTCTTGCACAGCACATGAAGTAGCTGGGTTCCTCCCAACGAGCTCCTAGGAATGTGCCTGTCACTCGTGGGAAAGTCCCGAGGCTCCCATGACACAAAGCATCAGAGTCCTTGCTCCTCCCTGGAGCCTCCCACTGGCAGCCCTGGACCCACGTCACGGACGTGATGGGGGTGGGAGGTAAACCGCTCCTGGCTCAGAGGCAGAATCTCCCCGGCAACGTGGCAGCAAACAACTCTCAAGAGGAACGGCTGTCACCACGCAAATGTTTCCATCCGTGGGGAGACGAGCTGGCGCAGCACTGCCCGGCCACGTTGGATGCATGGGGTTGGGTAGCCTGTGGTGGCTCAGCTGTTAACCCGCCACCCCCATTCACATCAGTGGGGAGCTGGGACCACACCGGGAAATCCAGCACTTTGAATCCCAGACTCCTGATACTCACAAGGAGTACGTATCAGGTGTTCCACAAACCCTCGGCCTTTGCACCAAGCACTGGGGGTCCCACAGCAACAGGGACCT
The DNA here is from genome assembly GCF_009761245.1 of Sapajus apella. Taxonomy (NCBI): domain Eukaryota; kingdom Metazoa; phylum Chordata; class Mammalia; order Primates; family Cebidae; genus Sapajus; species Sapajus apella. The sequence goes on along the minus strand of NW_022437067.1, from coordinate 1,226,025 downwards.
TCTCAGAGTGGCAGCCCCAGCCAGCAGCCCAGGACCTGCTGTCGGGACCCAGTTCCTGCAGGATGGGCATGTCCGTCACTCAGTGCTCACCCAGGACGGGCCCAGCAACTTCCCCATGGCCTTTGCTCCCAGACAAACTGAAGGGCTCAGCATACAGGAGACTGAGGACGCGCCTGGACCCGGTGGAAGATGGGGTCTGGACACAGTCCATGGGAGCCCCCGACGAGACGACGAAACGCGCCCCACCTCCTGGTACTCGGGGTAAGGAAGGTGCATCTGCCCTGCTGGTGGGCGGGCCATCGGCAGACAGGCCTCTTTACTCCAGGGCAGTGGGCAGGAGGGCCGGCTACATGAGGAAAGCAGGGGTAGGGACCCGGTGCTGCACACCTCAGTGGTCGCCGCTGACGGAGCAGTGCCGGGGTAGGCAAGGAGGGGCTGGGGTGGCTCGGGAGTGACTGTGACCCCGTTCCAGCTCTACCCTCGGACACTTGGGGGCGGGGCAGGCACCATGTGCTTTCACCATCCACCCCGCTGCTCCCACCGCCTTCCTGAAGTTTGAGAAGGCGATCCTGAGTCCACACGTGGGGACCAAGGCCTTGTGCCGGCCCCATTCCCACAGGAAGCTGACACCCACCGAGGGGCCATTCTCACGCTGTGCCCACTACAGCCCGTGGAACTGAGTCCAACACAGTACTGAGGGGCCCCAAAGGAACCAGAAAGCAGCACTGCAGGAAGAGGCGGCCCCTTGAAAGGCTAGACCAAGACCAGTGGGCCGGCAACTGTGCTCTGAGCATCTGCCCCAGAGAAACACACACGCGTCCACACAGAAACGCATCTGCCCCGGAGAAACGCACACGCGTCCACACAGAAACGCATCTGCCCCGGAGAAATGCACACGCGTCCACAGAGAAATGGTTCACAGGTGTGCAAGGCTGCACGGTTCACAATGGCCAGTAGGTGGAGCCCACCTGGTGTCCACTGAGGGCAGCTGTGTGACGCAGTGTCCACGCAGCGGTTGGGGTTCAGCCACAGGGTGGAGGAGGCAGCGCCACGTGCTACCGCGTGGATGCACCTTGTGGAGACAACGCTGAGGGGAGGGGCAGGAGTGGAAGGCCACGGTGCGCCCAGGTCCGTTTCCACGACACATCCAGACCAGGCAGAGCTGTAGAGCCCGGCGAGGTGACTGGTGCAGGGTGTGAGGAGAGGCTGGAGTGGGCTCAGTCTCCTCTGGGTATGGGGCGATGAGCGATGAAGTGATGAAAGTGATCGAGGTGATGGCCACGTAAGTCTGGGACTGCTCAAAACCACTGAGTTGTGGACGTTGGGTGAATGCAGGGAGTGCCCACCTTCTGCCAAGCTCACCTGGTGCACCCCAACCCTGCTGAGGCCAGCTAAACCAATCTGGCCAAAATAGCCACACCTCTTTCTAGAAGCCTCAAGAGCTGATGGGCGGTGAGGAGGCAGTAGAAGCAGGGCGACGGGACACCGCCCACGAAGGGGTTCTGCAGTCGTGGGACCCAGGTGGGACCCAGGGCCGCCGAAGGCCCTCTGAGAGACAGCCGTGGTGAGTGTGAGCTGGAGTCACCTGGCAATTGCGGCAGAGACGCAGACCTCTCCCAGCCAGAGGCCAAGGGTGGCCTCGTGGTCCCCCCCCCCCCGAGTACCAGCTAGGGTAGGGTTAGACTCCTGCTCAATTAAGACAGTGCTCCAAAGAGAAGGAGCCCGTCGCTCTGCAGGCGGTCTTCTGCCCTCATTCGTCCACTCCTGGTAAAGCCAGAGTGGCTGAGAGACAAGATCAGGGGCCCGGCGGGCACCAAGGCTGCACCCAGGATAAGGCTCTGGAGGAGCCCACGGCGCTGGAGGACCTCACGGAGCTGCAGGACCCCACGGCGCTGGAGGACCCCACGGCGCTGGAGGAGCCCACAGAGCTGCAGGAGCCCACGACGCTGCAGGACCCCACGGCGCTGCGGGAGCCCAGGGCGCTGGGGGAGCCCACGGCGCTGGAGGAGCCCAGGGCGTTGCGGGAGCCCACGGCGCTGGAGGACCCCACGGCGCTGGAGGAGCCCACGGCGCTGCAGGACCCCACG
>NW_022437067.1:1182009-1223928 GCF_009761245.1 Sapajus apella | reverse complement strand
CACGGCGCTGGAGGAGCCCACGGCACTACAGGACCTCACGGCGCTAGAGGAGCCCACATGGTGGGCTTGGAAGAGAGGGTGGGAAAGGCATGGGGAAGAGTGAGCTGAGACAGGCGAGGGGAGATGGCTGGGAGGGGTGCTGGCTCTCCATGTAATCCTACTACGCACCTGCCACAGGCTCAGCCAGGTGGCACCTGGACCCAAGTGTGTGGATCAGAGACTAGGCCAGGTGTGCCTGAGCCAGAGACGGCGCTGGGGTGGGGACACCACCTGTAACCCCGGCTCGGCAGGCACCTGGGCCATGGGATGAGGTTCAGAACCAAAGGCGGAGCTCTTCTTCCCTGTGTGACCAGAGGCATAAGGTTAATTGAAGAGTTTGCGAAGCTGATTCTGTAGCAGGTCGTATGCTCAGAACGTTTCTAAGTGTGTGCATCTGACAACCAAATGACCAAGAGTGGCCTTGTTCTGGTTCTGCAGCAGCCCAGCTGCTCTGGGGCAGGCACACGTTCTGACCACCTCACTCCTCATGCGGCGGCCCGGCCCCTCCCTCCCACCTTCCCCCACGGTCCCACACATGCACAGGTAAAGAAAGTCCTTCAGCCAGAAAGTGACTTGGGCCATGTAGACAAGGGTCCCCACTGCTCACAGGGGCTGGGGGGTGACCCCCCACGCTGGCCAAGGGGCTGCCTGGAAAAGTGGGGGTGGGGTGGGGAAGGGGAGCTCCTGCTGCCTCAGAGCTGGGCTTTCTCCTGATCCATCCCAACCTCATCCAAAATGCACTTGATGAGCTAGCCAATCTGTTTTTTTTCCTCAAAGAGTGTATTTTAAAGGTTTTATTTCAGCAGCTCTGCAACCATTTACACAGCTGGAAACAGAGTTCACAGACGCTCCTGAGCTTCAGACGGGGTAACCTCCCAATAAGCCTCTGTACACCGGAAACATCCCAGGCGGAGCGCACGCTTCCTACACTGACCCACGACCGACACCGCGCGGCCTTCACTGCCTTAACCTGCCAGACACGCCAGCACACGGTCTGGCAAAAGCCCCTGCGCAGAGTCCCTTGGAGCGTCCGGCCCCCTCCTGATCATGTGGCCCCCCGGGGGCTGTGGTCACCGCCGCTCGTCACAGGAGAGTACTGACCGCATGCAGCCAGCCAGGAACCGTCCAAACTCAAAGTACAGTTTCTACCGATCCCGTCCTGCCCGTGCACCACTGAAATCAGATTCCTAAATCAACCGGAGTACGTCCGACACTGCCTGCAGGCTTGTTCTCCTTCAATACCAGGGACCCTGGCGCTGACGCTGAGAATGCCGTGATTGCTGCTCCTGTCCAGTGACCGCTGATAAACCTAGCCACAAAACCACGGCAAATGCCCTTCTCTAGAGTGGCCCCCAGGATCAGCTCTCCTGTAGAACCAACAGGCAGTGCGGTCCCAGGCCAGGAAGCACGAGACATTGGCTCTGAGCCAGCACAGCCAGGGGTCATCAGGAAGTGCTATGGGTCAAGCTCATCCAGCCCCTTACTCTCCTCGCTCCTGAGGACAAAATGTGTCTCCCCATCCCTCCTAGAGGCCCTGGAGGGCAGCCCCCCATTCCCAGTTGGCCCTTCTGGGAGACAGGAGCCTTGGCTCCATGCAGGTGCGCCATGCCAAGGATCACCCTGGCGGTGCACAAGCTCACACAACCCACCCCACCCACAGGGCCCCCACCCTGCCTACCATGGGTGGGGGGTTGGAGGGGTGGGGTTGGCTTGGGGGTGTGGGGTTGGATGGATATTGGGGCTGGGGTGGGAGATGAGGTTGGCGGTGGGGTAGGGGTTGGGGTGGATATTGGGGTTGGGATAGGGTTGGAGGTTGGGGCTGGGTTGGGGGTGTTGGGTTTGGGATGGGGGTTGGGTGGATATTGGGGTTCAGGTGGGGGAGGTGGGGCTGGTAGCAGGGTAGAGTTGGGTGGATTTGGGGTTGGCATGGATATTGAGGTTGGGTTGGGGTTGTTGGATTTGGGGTGGGGGTTGGGTGGGTATTGGGGTTGAGGTGGGCGAGGTGGGAGGTGGGATTGGCAGTGGGGTAGAGTTGGGTGGATTTGGGGTTGGCATGAATATTGGGTTGGGTTGGGGTTGTTGGGTTTGGGGTGGGGGTTGGGTGGGTATTGGGGTTGGGTGGATTTAGGGTTGGGGTTGAGGTGGGGCTTGGGATGGGTGTGGGGGTGTGAATGGGCTTCTTGATGCTTTACCAAGTCCCAGTCTATGCTGCGGAAGAACGCATGGGACTTAATGTCAGAGAATCCAGTCTGTGGCCGGCAGCCGAGCCTCTCTTTGGGATCCTGGAGGTTAGAGTTCAAACAAGGACAAGTCAGCCCCGCCCTGGAAGCCCCACGACCCGCTCCCCTCGGTCCCAGCGCTGACAAACCCTCCCCCATGCTCTGACCCACCCGGCGGAAATCAGATGTTTCCTCTACTGAACATTACTTCCCCTGACATGGTCAGCTTTGTTCCATTTTCCTTGGGCATCTGCTCTCGTTTTATATTGTTAGGTGTGAATAAAAACAGGCAATTCACAGAACACAGAGCTCAAATACCCAAGCAGAAAATCAACCCACATGCACGAGATGCAGCAGCTGATGTGAAAAAACGGCCAACAGCCGTGACTGGGCTGCCCCCAACACAGAGGCACAAACAAGAGAGCTTGTCAGCGTGGCCAGAAACGTACCTTATTTAAAAATCCTTTTAAAACGTGGGAGGCTTTGACGGAGAGGAACCGGGGGATCCGGATGGGCTTCTCCAGGATCACTGCAAGGACGGAGCCTGGTGAGGACTCTCCTGTGTCATGTGCGGTTTGCCCAGCGCTGCCCAGACTCCGCTTCTGAGCAGGAGCTGTGGGAGCTCAGGCTTGGGGCCCCGGGACCCGTTCCCTTCCTATGGACCAGCAACATCTAGAACCCGGAGTCCCGCCGAGTCCTCCCTGGGCTTCCTGGTTACATGCGGTGAGATGTGTAGGGTCTGGCGTGAACCAGCGGCTCCCCTCCCCAACCCCGAGATAGCAGGTCCGTGGGTGTCTCTGCACGCTGGCCACCAGAGGGCACTGCTGAAACACCCGCGGTCCCGGATTCCACATCCCCGGCACTGAATTCTGGACCGGGAGCTGGTCCAGGGCATCCAGGTGGGAAGGAGCCCATGATGGTGGCTGTGGGTTTTGGGGCGGAGGCTGTGCTGCTGACCAGGACAGGGGAGAGTGTGAGCTGAATCGAGACAGGTTCTCCTTCCTGCTGACCCAGAGCGAGGGCAGTGCGGTCACCCCTCCCCACGGCCACGCTCCCCTGTGCACAGCCCAGTGGGCGGCACGTAACAGGGTCCGGCCCGGAGAACGGTCCCCGGTGCGCTGTGTGACACTGTGACTCCCAGCCCAGGACTCCACCACCTGCGCCTTTGAAACGGAAGGAAGACAGCCGTGCAGCGAGGGTGAGCGCAGGCGGGCACGAACCTTGGAAAAGGTAGTCCTCTGTGTTCATGTCCGGGTTGTCGGTGATGATGTCGAACGGGGAGCGCCCAGCCATCATCTCGAACATGAGGACGCCCAGCGCCCACCAGTCCACGCTGAACCCTGGGGAGAGCACGCGGCATCACCCGACAGGCGCCACGCCGGCCGGTGGCAGGGTGAGCCCGGCTGGGGTTGGTTTTCACGCCCAGTCAACACGAGTGTGAACCAGGCTTGAGCGGGCAGCACACAGGCGCCTGTGACTTCCGCTTCCCGGAAGAACCAGCAGCTCAGCCCGGCAGTGCGGCCTCCCCGCCACCGTCCCGGGCACCTGATCTTCCTCCCCGTCCCTGACACCATGGAGGTCTCCCAGGCTGTCTCTGGGCTGTGGGTCCTGCTGGGGTGCCTGTGACCACATAGCTGGTGAGGCCCTGGTGGAACCTGCGGACGGCCCTCCTCTCATGTCTGCGTTTACAGAACTAAGCTTGAAGGAGCCCTTCTCTACAGTAACGGAAATCCTCTTCTGTGTCTTCTTCCACAGTTGTTTTGCTTTTTAGAGATGTTCCAGCAGGCTGCTGGGAATGTGCTTCAGTGAATGAGGGTAGGAGACCCCGACCCGTTGTGCCAAGGACGGCCGCTGCCCTGGGTCCCCAGAAGTCCACCTGCTCCCTGCTGAGGTGAGACACTGCCACCATCCCACACTGGATCTCTGTCTTGAGCTGGGTTCTAGGCTCCGCTCCAGGCCTCCAGTCTGCCGTCTGTCCTTCTCTGGCTACTGAGGCTTCCACTGCAGCAGCTGGGGAGCCCAGCTACCCTGGGGAGAGTCACCTGCCCACCCTGCCTATACCACCCGCCGTGTGATAGCAAAAGAATGTGTAAAGATGTGTGAAGGCGCGCTCATGACACGCCTCACTGAAAACTCCAGGATGCAAAAGTGGATGGGGTGTGTACAAACAGAGCACACGTGTGCACACACAGACACAACACATACATGAACACGCAGCAAAACACACCGGCACACATACACAGGACTGCACATGCGTGCCCACCATGTCCCTGTTTCACACCCAGGGAGGGGAGAAGGGCAGAAACACTCAGCAGGCTGTGGGGTCCTGTCCACACGCTCCTGCACCCACCTCCCCCCACGCACCCCAGACACCTGCTTCTCCCCCAGCCAGCCACGCCGCAGCACAGGGGCTCAGGCACCGCACCGGTCCTGCCCCGGCCTGGCTTTGCTTTCCGCGTCTTTCCCTTCCCTGTTCCCCTAAGGCTCCTTGGTAGGAGGAATCCCGTGACCTCCCCCAGGGGCTACTCAAGTGGACACGGGAGGTTTTCAAGGATTCAAGTAGGGGCTGAGGCCAGATGACGACTTCCGGCTGGGAAAAAGGTGCGTCTGTGGATTCTGGGTGCAGGATGGTCAAGGGAAGCTCTCCCTGGCTGCCGGGCCAGACCGAGGCCGCCTCGCCCCACGGGCTCTGAGAGGGGGCGGGCCAGCGGTACTCACCGTACTCCTCTCCCCGCAGGATTTCGGGGGCGATATAGTTTGGGGTTCCACAGAAAGTGCTCGTTGTGTCTCCAGGGCCCAGGCCTTCCTGTGGGGGCAGAGTTATTGGGAGGTGGTTCCCGCAGACCTGACCCCCTGGGCAGGTGCCCCAAGGCACGCACCTTGCACATGCCGTAGTCCGTGAGCTTGATGTGCCCGTCCGCATCCAGGAGGACGTTGTCCAGCTTCAGGTCCCGATAGATGATCCCCCTCTCGTGCAGGAAGTTGAGGGCAATGCAGATCTCGGCCGCGTAGAACCTGGGGGTGGGAACGCCATCATGGGGGCAGTGCCTGTGCCATGCCAACAGCGCCAGCTCCCGCCTGCCCCACCACAGGCCTGGCATCCTCTCAGTGACCAGGCCCAGCATTTCAAAGTGCAGTGCACGGGGCTAGCAAGGGAAATGCCAACGAAAGCTCCAGGACACCACCCCACGTGCCTGCAGGTGGCCTGCTGTCCAAGACACAGAGCGACGTGGTGGCTTCCACATAGGGAGGAGTGGGGAAATCACAGTTTATTAAATAGTAACATTAAATGATTCCACATTTATTTATTTATTTATTTTGAGATGGAGTCTCGCTCTGTCACCCAGGCAGGAGTGCAGTGCAATCTCGGCTCACTGCAACCTCCACCTCCCGGGTTCAAGCGATTCTGCTGCCTCAGCCTCCTGAGTAGCTGGAATTACAGGCGCCTGCCACCACACCCATCTAATTTTTGTATTTTTAGTAGAGACAAGGTTTCACCATGTTGGCCAGGTTGATCTTGAACTCCTGACCTCAAGCGACCCTTCCACCGCAGCCTCTCAACAGTGCTGGGATTACAGGCGTGAGCCACTGCGCCCAGCCTAAGAACGGAATTATTATGTGGTTAGCAACTCAATTTCTGGGTGTGTACCAAGAAGAACCGGATGCAGTTTAAGAGATTACACCCGTTTTCACAGCCGCACTGTTCACCGTGGCCAACATGGACACCACTCAAATGCCCCCCAGGGATGGATGTATAAGCAAAGTGTGGTCCCTCCATCCAACGGGGCATTATCCAGCCTAAAAAAGGAAGGCGATTCTGAGACAGGCCACAGCATGCATGAGCCCTAAGGACGCCACGCTCAGGGAGATCAAAGGACAAACACTGTGATGCCACTCCTACGAGGTCCCTAGGGTCCCCGAGTCAGAGGGACAGACATGGGATGCGTCTGTCTGGGGCAAGGACGTAGTGCTGGGGCAGGGGACAGGGAAGGAGTCCTGTTCCTATGAGGTCCCTAGGGTCCCGAGTCAGAGGGACAGACATGGGATGCGTTTGTCTGGGGCAAGGACGTAGTGCTGGGGCAGGGGACAGGGAAGGAGTCCTGTTCCTATGAGGTCCCTAGGGTCCCGAGTCAGAGGGACAGAATGTGGGACGTGCCCATCTGGGGTGAGGATGCGGGGACGGGAGGGAGAGTCTGACAGCCAAGCTTCAGCAGGGAAGAGGGGTGCTCTGGAGATGGGGGCCGGCGGCAGCTACATGGCACAAGGTGTGCTCCACGCCACTGAACTCCACGCCCCAAACACTACCTTTTATGTTGTGTGTACCTTGCCAGTTTTAACAAGAGGGTCGTGGGAAGTGCGCCATTCTAATGTGTCACCTACTGTCCGCAGGAGAATCTAATGTGACTCATAAAACTGCATGGAACGTTTTTAAGTAAGGAAATGAGGAAAAGGAGAAACCATGGAAGATAGGAAAGGTTCAAAGAGCTGAAATCAGCCCCTGAACCATCCTGGTGGCCCCATGGCTGCTGGGGGAGGCTCTTCAACTGTCCCAGAGGCCCCCTCGGCTGCTGTGGGCCGCCCGAAGACATCAGAGAGGAAAGGGAGGGCAGGAAGGAATGTCTCAGGTCACTCTAGAAAAAGACCATTCTCGTTCTGCTCCTAATGCTGAGTGAACACAAACGGGGCAAAGGGCAGAACCAGGGCAGAGCCATCCTGAAGACAGCACAGTCCCAGGACACCCCCACTTTTCTTGGATGAGGCATAGTGCTGCTTCAGGAGCGGGGCCCGGGACACTGGCTCTGAGGCACCGTTATTCAGGAGACCCTCCCGAATGTTGAGACTCTGGAGCAACTGTGGAATGTGTCACACTGTGGGGAACGTGGCACCTCTGCCATCCTCCCTGGACCTCCCTCCCTTGAGCTCCCCATTGACCCCTGGAGAATGTCCCTGGCCCCCTCTGCAAGCACCCACCCGGCCCCCTCTGGGAACGCCCACCTGGCCCCCTCTGGGTACGGCCACCCGGCCCTGTCTGAGACCGCCTACCTGGCGTGCTCCTCGGGGAGCTTCCTCTGCCTCTGCATGTGGAACATCAGGTCCCCGCCGTTGACATACTCAATGACCAGGAACAGCCTGTGGAGAGAGAGGCGCTGGAGGCTGCAGTCACCATGGCAGACGGTGGCCTCCTTAGACAAAAGCCCCACAGAAGCAGCCTCTGTGGGTCCGAACACTTCCGGAGGTTCCATCTTGTAGAGGCCTGGAGTGTGGGGGGCTGGGGACAGCAAAGAGCAGCGGGACTACCCTAGAGGCAGAAAGGGTCTGGCAGGGACGGGCTGCAGGGCGGCTTGCACAGTGAGCAGGTGAGGGAGTCACATGGGGCCTGGACGGCCTCTGCTCTTGGCCACCGTGCCGTGTGGACCTGGGGAGCGAAGTGTGGGTGGGCCCCAGAGTGAAGGAGGTGGCCTGTCACCAGGTAGGAGCAGAGGTTGCTTGGACCAGACCTGGGGGCTGGGGCAGGATCTGCCACAGGCTGGAGTGACTGAGGTAGTTCCCTGCCTGGGGCAGCTCTGCAGGCCCGGGGTGGGGTGGTCTCAAGGCCCGGCTTCATCATGTCCGAGAAACTGGGATGCCACTTCCTGCCTGCCTCTCCCTGACCCCAGCTTGTCCCCTCGGAGGACCCCTCAGCCCTCCCGGGGGGACAAGCTGGGGTCAGGGAGAGGCAGGCAGGAAGTGGCATCCCAGTTTCTCGGACATGATCATAGGATTTTAAGATATCCGTGGATGTCGTCAGGACCATGCAGGCACTCCCGTCTCAGGGACTGAGCCACGTGGTTTCTTTCCCTAATAGGGTCTTTCAGTTTTCAAAATTAAATTCGCAAACAGTCTCCCAGAAACACCCTGTGGTGGGCACCGCTCGGGTTTTTAGACCAGCAGCTCCTCTGGCACCTGAATTGTTTATCTGCCTCAGACCAGCTGCTCCTGGCTGCCCCTCGTGGAGCGGGGAGCGGAGAGGGAGGTGTGTGGCGAATCTGCCTGTTTCCCTCGATCCCACACCAGCTGTTACACCTCAAGGCACCTGTCCCTGCTCCTGCCCTCCACGAGCTCCCAGGATTATGCCAGAGAGGACAGAGAGCAGTTTACACAGAGCGTATGAACGGCTGCAAATCATCTGCGAAGTTTCTGGTTAGAAACAAACTCCTAAACATCAAACGAGCCCTGGGCACGAGTGAGGAGCTGGAGGCGTCCACCTGGCCAACGGCATCCTGAAGAACAAGCCGCACCTGTGGGGAGCAGCTCAAGGCTCCATCCCTCGCCTCTGTCTCCCCTGCCTCCAATGGACATGCCTGGAAATTCTCTGGTAACCTTGCCCTCGCCCTTGGGGACTCGCCAGTCCACTGCTGCCTGTTTTGTAAATAAAGTTTTATTGGCACAAAGCCACGCTCACGTGCACACCTACTATCTGTGGCTACTTTCGGGCCACCATGGCAGAGGGAGTCACTAACAGAGACACTGCAGCCTGCAAAGCCGGAAATGCCTACCATTGGGCTCCTAATCCTTGGTATAAAGAAAACGGCAATGACAGAGCAGCCCTCGGTGTGCCAGGAACTGTCCTCAGCGCCTCCGTGGAGGAACTCGTTCAGTAATGCCAACCCCACGGGAAGGAAGCTCTGTGAGGGCCGCTGACCCCTGGACAACACCCAAGACCTAAGAGTTCGACAAATTCTTTCCTTTGAGAAAGAATTTATTCAAAACCCTTAGAGTACCAGGTGCGGTGGTTCACGCCTGTAATCCCAGCACTCTGGGAGGCTGACGGGGGGACAGATCGCTTGAGGTCAGGAGTTCAAGACCAGCCTGGCCAACATGGTGAAACCCGTCGCTACTAAAGATACAAAATTAGCCGGGGTCAGTGGCGTGTGCCTCCGATCCCAGCTACTCAGGAGGCAGGAGAACTGCCTGAACCCGGGAGGCGGAGGGTGCAGTGAGCTGAGATAGCGTCACCACACTCCAGCCTGGGTGACAGCGCGAGACTCTGTCTTAAAAAAATAAAAATACGAAAAACACAAAAACCCTTCGGGTGACCTCACTGCAGATTTTTCGCCACCGGGAGTTACATGCCCCAATGGGTGCTGGTCCCTTCCGACCATCCCCTCCAAGAGGGAAGACGTTCACCCAATAGCACTGCTGCCAGGTGCCCGGAAGGGCCTCCTCCGCCGCTGTGGATTCATCAGTTTATCACGGCCCACAGGACAGGGCCATTTCCAGAGAAAATAAAGAAATCATGAATTCTAGAGAATCGTACAATAAAATGCCTCAGAAAGCTGAGAGAATTTGGGGGACATTTAAACACAGAGAGGAGAGGCGGAGGCTGCTTCCTTTTCCTCTCCAGAGAAAAACCCATTGCGGGAACTGCTGGAAGCCATTTCTGTCTGCCGGAGGCCTAGGACCCAGGCAGCATGCTGAGGAAGGAATTTATTTAATGTGCAACTGCTTTAGCCGCAATGACGGGTTTGTGTGTACAGATAAAACCTTAATGCTACTTTTGACATTTCTTCAGGGCAAAAATCCACCCAGACAACCTGGTGTCGATTCACTCTGAAGGCAACTCTGTGTGGCAGGGGCTGAGCGGCTGCTGGGACAAAACGCCCGGCACCCGCGGCTGAGCACCCGCGGCTGAGCACACACTGAGCCTGCTCCTCTCCTCACAGGCTCGGCTTATGTGGGTGCCCCGCAGGCGCCATCCTGCGTAGAGGCTCTCAGGCAGGAGCTCGAGTCCAGGCCAGCGGGCACGTGTGGCTTCACCCATAGCCTCTTGGCAACATGTGCAGTCCCAACCCCAAGGGACGCTGGGAAGTGTGGCCTGGTGGGGGCTGGGGCTGCCCTCCGTGTCCTGGCAGCCACACTCACCATGCTCATCCCATGTTTGCATTCACCACACTCGAAGGGAGAGGACCGAGCAGAGCCCAGGCAGGAGGCGGGAGGCACCTCAGAGCTGTTTTTTTGAGATGGGACCACGCTCTGTCGCCCAGGCTGGAATACAATGGCGTGATCATGGCTCACTGCAATCCTCCCACTCCAGCCTCTCGAGGAGCTGGGACCACAGGCCCACACCACCACCGCCTGCCAATTTTTTTTTTTGAGTCGGAGTTTCACTCGTTACCCAGGCTGGAGTGCAATGGCGTGATCTCGGCTCACCGCAACCTCCGCCTCCTGGGTTCAGGCAATTCTCCTGCCTCAGCCTCCTGAGTAGCTGGGATTACAGGCACGCACCACCATGCCCAGCTAATTTTTTATATTTTTAGTAGAGACGGGGTTTCACATGTTGACCAGGATGGTCTCGATCTCTTGACCTCGTGATCCACCCGCCTCTGCCTCCCAAAGTGCTGGGATTACAGGCGTGAGCCACCACACCCGGCCTGCCTGCCAATTTTTAAATGTTCTGTAGAGATGGGGTCTCGAAATATTTCCCAGGCTGGTCTCGAACCCCCGACCTTAAGTGACCCTCTGGCCTTAGCCTCTCAAAGCACTGGGATTACAGGTGTGCACCACCGCACCTGCCTGTCCGCAAATGTGAAGAACGCACAGTAAAAACGGATTCATCAACAACCAGCTCCGGCCTCAGGAACCAGGTGAGATGCTGACTGCATCTGGGAATGCCACTACCCAACAGACTTGGGAAGGGGAGGGACAGAAGCAGCCGGGGGCTGCCAGAAGCTCCCAAAACCTCCCAGGAGATGGCTGGGGGCTGGGGCAGCTCCAAAACCGCCCAGGAGGCAGCTGGGAGCTGGGAGAAGCTCCCAAAATCGCCTAGGAGGTGGGCCCTGTCCTCAGTGCTGTCCCCTCCTTGCCACTCCCCACACCTGCTCCGGGAATGCAAAGTGGCCGGCTCAGAGGGAGGAACAGCAGCCATCTCCTGTAGGCACAGGAGACTCCGCTCTGAGAGTCAAGAAGTAAGGAGATGGGTCCGGGCCGGCCGCCACCATGTGTGTACAGAAAGTTCTGGTGGAACACAGCATGTGTATCCCTTGGTACAGTGTCTAAGCCTGCTTCTGGTTAGAACGCAGAGTTGCCACTCCAGGTCCCTCTGTGTTAATGCACTTGAGCCCATCACCAGGAAGTAAGTTCAGCCCTTGCCCCATTTTACAGATGAGGAAGCCGAGGCACAGACAGGTTGGGTGACGTTCTTCGGCTCACACAGCTCCTGGCTTATCAGACCCACCATCAGACGACTTGGGTGGGCCCAGGACCCTCGCTTGGAAACCCCACTTTCAGGTCCTGCCCTGCCTCACTGCGGTGACTACAGCAGTGACAGAGCTGCCCCAAAGAGAGAGGAGGCCGGGGTCACCTGAGTCCAAGGAACAGGAGAGGAGAACGAAAGATCAGCACAGGGGCCGGACACAGACTGGCGGCCCACGGGACACACAGGCGTGGCCGCAGCACCATCACTACAGGGTATACTGGGAAATCAGATTCCTGACTCAGAGAGCAAGACTTTGGGACGCCGAGGTGGGAGAACTGCCTGAACCCAGGAGTCTGAGATTGGACTGGGCAACACGGCAAACCCTCATCTCTAATAATAATAATTATTATTATTACTAGACAAGAACTGAAAAAAGTATGTGAAGACTTCAAGAGTCTCTTCAAAGAGGACTGGAGTGAATGAAAAGGTAAACCGGGTTCCTGAATGGGAAGATCCAACATGAGAAGGATGTCAATTTCCCCTACATAATGTGTCAACAAATCCCAATGAAAAAGGGCCAGCCCTGGTGGCTCACGTCTACAATCCCAACACTTTGGGAGGTCGAGGCAGGTGGATCACCTGAAGTCAGGAGTTTGAGACCATCCTGGCCAACATGGTGAAACCCTGTCTCTACTAAAAATACAGAGATTAGCTGGGTGTGATGGCGCACGCCTGCAATCCCAGCTACTCGGGAGGTTGAGGCTTGAGAATTGACTGAACCCAGGAAGCGGGGGTTGCAGTGAGCCAAGATTGCCCCACTGCACCCCCGCCTGGTGGAGAGCACAAGACTCTCAAAAAAAAAAAAAAAAAAGGAAATGCCAGCTTCTTTTATTTTCTGGAGCCAGGCAGGTTGATTCTGAAGTCCACATGGAAAAATAAACAAGAGAAAAGGAAAAGCAAGCGGCAAAACCGCCCGGATGGCCCTGGAGTACGGACCCAGGTGGTTCCCTCTCGGTACTCTCCCGCGTGGTAAAATGGGATACGATTTCAGAAAGAGGCTGTTTACGTGGTCTCTGTTGTCATCTAGTAGTTAAGCAGCAAAGGCACAATTTCAGGGACATTCCTGAAAGTTCCTTCAACTAAGGAGACCTCAGGTGGCTCCAGGGCCACCACCCCATCCCTACCCCCCCCCGGGAACCATACAGGGTGCAGAGGCATGGGATGTTCAGGTCTAGGTGGAGGAGGGGAGGCGCCATGGCCTCATCTCTGCTCACTATCAGCAAAACCATCTCCAAGCCTGGCAGTGGAGACCACCGGTCCTAATGTGACAGTCTGTGGAGCGTGTGATCCCCAAATGGCAATGACACCTGCCCCTGACCTGTTCTAAGAGTGGCTGCTACCTCTCAATTAGAAACAAATAATGGATCCCTTTCTTCCGTGTTCTGCACAGCCATGTGGCCTGCGACACCACAGAAGGAAACAGCAGGGCCCCCGTGTGCTGCAGGTGTGTCCCCGAGGGCCCTTCACTGCCCAGGGCTCCAGGAGGATTCACGCACAGCTGTCCATGGTGCTCCCGAAGGGTGCAGGACACCCTTGTGATGCAGAAGGTAAAGCCACCCCCTGGCTCCTCCCAGGCCCCGGACGCCGGGAAGAGCCCCTTCTCCCATGCACAGCCTTGTGGGGACCACAGACCAAGCATCTGCTCTGAAGTGCTAGGGTTTGGGGTGGCACTTTTACCGCTTTAGGCAACCCCAATGAAAAGTGAGCAAACCAGGGCTGATGAGCCGTCACTGTGTGTCGGGAGAACAAAGGCTGAGGTGGCTGCGCCCACGCTGGGCCCTACAGGTGTCAATCAGCACCTGCTCCTTCTGTTCTGAGCTCCCGAGACTCTGGCACATGGACGGGTTTTGAAAGGGCGGTGACTCATGTTCCCAAAGAAGAGGCACCTGCCCTTGCTGAGGTCGTGGCCGGGGCTGGGCTTGCTGTGGCACCTGCTGGGCCCTTCCCTCTACTGCCCCCACCCCCACAGAGCTGCCTCCTCCTCCAGCCCCGAGGAGGCAGCACCCTAGGGCCGGACCCCGTCACACCCTCACCTCTTTGTCACACACCCACAACCACCCCCAAGTGTGTCTCCACCCCAGGCCCCAGCACCCCCGAGGCCTCCACGTCCAGGCTGGCCCCGCCCTGTGCCTGTCCTGCCAGCACTGCCCTGACTTCTGGGAACTGGGATGACTCCCCCGCATGGAGACAGGCCCCCCTCCCACCCCCTAAGGCCTCCCTCCAGGCTGTGACAGGCCCAGCAGGTCCTTCTAGCTTTTGTGGCCCAGACCCTGCTCTCCACGCCAGTGCCTGCTCAACACCAGCCCTGCACTGAGCATCCCGGGACCTCCATGTCCCAGGGTGTCTTGGCCAAGTCCAGCTTCTGAAGTCCCTGGCACCTTCAGGCCCGGTTATCTTCTGACCCTGACACGCACCATTGCCCTTGTCCTTCCCACAGGCCTGTCCCCCATGAGCCCCTCCCTATGCACAGTCCCAATCTGCTCCCTGCAGGCCCTCCCCGGTGCCATGGCTCCTGAGGCTAGTGACCGATTCCGGGGACCTCACTGTCTGCGGTTAGTAACGCTGTCCCCCTCCAGAGCCGCGGGCAGGCTTCAAACTGTAACTGATGAAGAATAACACACAAGGCCCAGTGCTGGGCGAAGTGCTTTTCACGTGTAAAGCCACTCTGACCGAGAAGAACTCACTCAAGTGTCTAAGTCAGTGACGGCCTGGGAAGCACATCCACAGATAAGCAGGGCTGTGTGTGTGTTTGTTCTTTTTAAAGAAACACATTCTGTGGGTGAATGAATGTGAAATCATCAACCGTGGCAAACAGTAAGAGGTTTTATTTTAGAACAGTGAGTGAACGGGCATATTTTAGGGTAGTTTGCTCACCTACCATCTGAGATCATCGTGCCTTAGAGAAAAGTGTCCTCAGACTTCAGTTTATTGGGGCGGGGGACATTGAGAGTAGTAACTTCAGCTAAACCTCTAGTTACCCAGTTCTCCTGAAATAGCTTCAACTGAAGCGATTTCAGGTCTTGGAGACTTGGCTCGTTTTAATCCCACTGCTGTTTGGAAAAGGGGGGCTGTGGTGCTCATCAAGCAGATGTTTACTGTGTCTTCAAATGCGAATGATGTTTCTCTCCATCTGTACACATGAGGTGAGAGTCATGTTGAGCTCTGACGTTCAGAGACTCTCTGTAGCCACCCAGCAGACGTGAACACGGCCGGCCGGAAGGGGCACGACCAGATTTGGGGCAAAAAGGAAGCAATTCTGACTTCTTTTTTTTTTTTGAGACAGTCTTGCTTTGTTGCCCAGGCTGGAGTACAGTTGGTGTGATCTCGGCTCGCTGCAACCTCTGCCTCCTGGGTTCAAGTGATTCTCCTGCCTCAGCTGCCCAAGTACCTGGGACTACAGGCATTCACCACCATGCCTGGCTAATTTTTGTATTTTTAGTAGAGACGGGGCACCACAGTGGCCAGAATGTTCTTGATCTCTTGACCTCGTGATCTGCCCACCTCAGCCTCCCAAAGTGCTGGGATTACAGGTGTGAGCCACCGCGCCCAGACTGCAATTCTGACTTTTTCCCACTCGGAGACCCTTTGTGAGAACCAAGCTTGTGTGGAAACCCTTGCAGTTTCATTCCCCAGGTTTCCCCCGACGTGGCCCAGGAGCCGTGAGGCCGCCCAGAGTGAATGGGTGTCCTGTCCTGCGTGTCATTCACCTGGCCCTCAGCCAGAGGCCCAAGCAAAACCTCAGCTGGATGTTCCGGTGAACATCAGGTGGGTGTCCAGAGCTGTGCAGTCAGTGAGGATTTGTGGGAGTTTTCACAGCTCCCCAGCATTTGACTCAGGCAGCGGCCAGTCCTACCCCCAACCCAGAGCTCACACACAACACCACTGGTCTGACCATTCAAACACACGGTGCCAACCAGAAGAAAGGCCCCCACGATGAGGAAGCGAGTCCCCACGCACCTGCCTCGCTGTCGACAGTTGGGTCCCCGCTTTACCAATCCCCACAGCAGCTGCATGGGGAGGGCGCACCTGCTGTCTGTTTCCAGGGAGGAAATGGGGGTGCCAAGGGTCCCAAGGTGAGGAGCCGCAGAGCTGACAGGTACGTGCACCTGGACCTCGGCTGTGCTGCCATCAGGAAACACTGCAAGAGGCTTTGGAGCTGTCAGGGACACACTCTTCTCGGGTGTCTGTTTCTGTGGGGTCCGTAGGGATCTCTCAGGTATTTCCCAACTTGGAAGGCGCACACAACCGACAGCAGTGCAAGCAACGCAGGTGAGCAAGCAAGGCCGGTCCGTGCAGATGGCCAGTTCCCACCGGCCCCAGCCAGCTCCGCGTCTCTGTGTGACCCCGCGTCTCTCTCTGTGACCCCGCGTCTCTCTGCGACCCCGCGTCTCTCTGCGACCCCGCGTCTCTCTGTGACACCGCGTCTCCCTGTGTGACTCCGCGTCTCTCTGTGACTCCGCGTCTCTCTGTGACTCCGTGTCTCTCTGTGACTCCGCGTCTCTCTACGACTCCGCGTCTCTCTGTGACTCCACCTCGGCGGCCGATCACCTGTGTCTGTGCGGACTCCGAAGACTCCTTTGAGCGGCTGTAACATCTTACTAGTCCCCTAGTTCACTAGAGAGTTACATACAGTCTGACACATGTCCATGTTCCATTTGTATGAGAAACAATGATGTCACTTTTCAATTTTTTTTTAAGAGACTGACATCTAACACCACTGCTACTAAGTGTCAGGTGTCAAATGCTGGGGACTAGAGAACAGACAGCAGGGTCCCACTCTTCAGGAGTTTGCTTCTCCTGAGGGAGACAGGCCTGTAGCTAACTTTGGGGTTAAAGCCGACTCCTGACAGCTGGGGAGAGACAGGCTACCCTGACCAACCACATGTCAGATACTCTGGGAGTCACTAAAAGATTCAGTTTAAAAAAAAAAAGAAAAAAAGGCAAAACAACTGGACATGTGTAGGAATCACTCCCGGGATGCGGCCTTCCAACTGTGCATGCCACACGTTGCCACAGGACAGTGAGTCGTGCTGCTGCGGGGGTCCCATGGAGACACCCCACAGGTGGCAATTGTTTCAGTTTGAGTTTATGGACCTGGGAACCTGTGACTTGGGAGAAGATTCCAGACTCAAGTGCAGAAGGGGCTGCGCTTTGGGCCACTTGGGTGGAAGTGAGGGTGGGACATTGGACCCCTTTACATCTACTTCCCTACGCGTTCACACAGGAAAAGGAACCAAAGTGAAACAAAACCCTTCTCGGAACCTTGCCATTCAGGAAGCGCGGGGGCATTGGGCCGCCTTCCCCGGGCTTATTCCAAAATCACAATGGATGGCAGTCGCCAAGGACAGAGGCCTGGAAAAGTGTGATGGGAGCGCACAAAGGGAGCACTGACTCTTTCTGGGAAGGAGGGTATGGGAGGAAAGGGGACAGAGCCGTCAGGCGTGGGCGGGAGTGCCATGCTGGAGCATGCACTGGGGCATGGGACACCGGGGCGTGGTCACCACGAGCCCATCTACATGCACAAGAAACTTGGAGTTTACCCCAGAAGTAAGAGGGGAGGAAATGAGAGGAGCTTTGAGGCAGGAGAAAGGCACTCAGATCTCTGTTTGTCACATATGGCTCAGATCCAACATGGGGAAGCCGACAGTGGAGAGCCCTGGGGTTGGGTTGTGGCGGGGGGACCCTGAAACACACTGAGGCGGTGGAAGCAGTGAGAAAAGAACCCGACCAGAGAGGCACAGCAGGCGGGGCAGGGCGGGGACAGCCAGGTCACACCAGCTCGTGGGACAGACAGGTGGCTGCTGAGCAGAGGCAGGAACAGGACCCTGAGGTCAGGAGTGCGGAGAACGCAGTGGAGGGGCACAAGATGCCAGGTGTACAGATCAGAACCGGGCAGCAGAGGGTGGTACCCAGGGCCCGGGACCCCTGTGCTCAGGAAGCCCAGCCCGAAAAGCTGGCCCGGACCTAGGGCTGGGAACGTGAACTGCAAACAATGCCCTATACCGACATAAAACGCTTCTGCATAACGACCAGGCATAGTGGCGCACGACTGTAATCCCAGCACTTTGGGAGGCTGAGGCGGGAGCCCAGGAGTTTGAGACCATGCTGGGCAACATAGCAGGACCCATCTTTATTTAAAAAAAAAAAAAGCATAGGCCGGGTGCGATGGCTCACGCCTGTAATCCCAGCACTTTGGGAGGCCGAGGCGGGTGGATCACGAGGACAAGAGATCGAGACCATCCTGGTCAACATGGTGAAACCCCGTCTCTACTAAAAATACAAAAATTAGCTGGGCATGGTGGCGCGTGCCTGTAATCCCAGCTACTCAGGAGGCTGAGGCAGGAGAATTGCCTGAACCCAGGAGGCGGAGGCTGCGGTGAGCCGAGATTGCGCCATTGCACTCCAGCCTGGGTAACGAGAGCGAAACTCCGTCTCAAAAAAAAAAAAAAAAAAAAAAAGCTTTGGGGGCTGGGCATGGTGGCTCATGCCTATAATCCCAGCACTTTGGGAGGCCGCAGAGGGCAGATGACTTGGGGTCAGGAGTTCAAGACTGGCCTGGCCAACATAGTGAAACCCTTGTCTCTACTAAAAATACAAAAATTAGCCAGCCATGGTGGAAGGTGCCTATAATTCCCAGCTACTCGGGAGGCTGAGGCAGGAGAATCGCTTGAACCCCAGAGGCGGTGACAGCAGTGAGCTGAGATGGTGCCACTGCCCTCCAACCTGGGTGACAGAGTGAGACTCTGACTCAAAATGAACAACAGAAACACATTAAAAAGCTTTGGAATAAAAGCTGCTCACTGCGCCCAAACTGTGTGTGCGTGAACAGGATGCCTTGCACTTGTGACGGTGAATTCTGCGGCCCCTGACTGGGCACAGGAGCCCGACAGCTGGCTGCAGGTGATTTCTGGGTGTGCCTGTAAAGGTGCTTCTGGAAGAGTCTGTAGACTGAGTAAAGCAGACGGCTCTCCCTGAAGCAGACGGGCATCATCCGGTCCCCCGGAGGCATGAAGAGAACAAGAAAGGGGAGCAAGGCTGTGTTTTCCTGACTACCGAGCTAGCCACCTTCTGGGCCGCTTGCTCCCAGCTCTGAGGCCTTCAGACTGGCACTGGAATCCACCCCATCGGCTCCTGGCTCTTAGGCCTTCAAGCTGTGCCACAGGCTCTCCCGGGCCTCCAGCCTGCAGATGGTGGATTGTGGATTTCTCAGCCTCTATAATCTCATGAGCCAATATCTTCCAATAAATCTCTTCACACACATACACACACACACTCACACGTGCACACTACTCTTTCTGTTTCTCAGCAGAACTCTGACTAACGCAATGCTGACCACCTGCTCTCCGGCTGGGAGTCTGGAATCTTGCTTTGTGTCAGATAGCAGGAGTTGGCACGACAAGCCCTCGACAAAAACCCTAAGTCATCACAATTCGTTGCTGGACGAACTGGGAGAGGGCTCTTGGGAACTTGGACTGGTTTCTTCTGGAATTCTCCCCATGAGCCTTTTTCCTTGGCCAAGTCTCCTTTATCCCTCCGGTGCAGGGCACCAGCTGTGGCCCCAAGTGCAACCACATGACTAATACCAGGAGTCCTCCCAGCACATCATCACACGTGGGGATGGTCTTGATGACTTAACGCAGAACACAGTCAATGACTCTTCAAATAAACACATCAGGTAGGTCAAAGTCAAATGGCCCCCAAAATGCTAAACAAAGCATACATTTAATATCTCAGATCACTAGCTTTCAAACATTTTCAAAGCCACAGAATTCCAATACATGTAAGGTTGAAGGTGAAGCTGAACGTGTTTAAGCAGCACAGAAATCCACCTCTCTCGCTTACCCTCATAGCCCCGGCACCTGATCCAGTGCCTGCACTCCGTGGGATGCCTCCCATAAATATGTTGTAAATGGAATTAAATAACCTAAGTTCAGATCATGAAATTTACTTAACATGACACCAACCACGGAGAACAACAAAGAGAGCCTGCTGACCTAAAAACACCCACCCAGCCACAGGGAGAACCTCAGAGGTGACATGTGACACGTCACACCAGACTCAGCTTCTGTGCAGTTCCAATCTGAAATCTGCAGAATATCAGAAACGCCCTTCTTTTTCTTACCGACTTGTGGTCTGGAAGCAGGAGTGTAGCCCGACCAGGAAGGGGTTGCTGGATGCCTGCTCAAACACGTGCTTCTCTGTCTGTACCCAGTCGATGTCCTGAAACAGAAACCAGAGAGTGGCAATGAGGCTTCTGAACGCTCTTCACAGGCACCCTGGACACGGGGGAGGCAAGGGGGGAGTCTCTCCCCTCTGCTTTCGGGAAGACAATGCAGAGAGGAAAAGAAAACACCCATTAGGAACTGCATCACCACCAATGTCACCATCCACCCCACCTCCACCCACACCACCATCATCCCTGTGGCTGTCACCATCACCACCACCATCACCGTCATCACCACCCACCCCACCATCATCCCTGTGGCTGTCACCATCACCACCACCATCACCGTCATCACCCACCCCACCATCATCCCTGTGGCTGTCACCATCACCACCACCATCACCGTCATCACCATCCACCCCACCTCCACCCACCCCACCATCATCCCTGTGGCTGTCACCATCACCATCACCTTCACCACTGCCATCACCACTACTGTCATCACTGTCACCATCCACTCCCACCATCATCGTCACTGTCACCATCACCACCACCGTCATCAACACTGTCACATCCACCCCTGCCTCCACCTCCACCACCATCATTGTTGCTGTTACCATCACCTTCACCACCGCCGTCATCATCACAATCACCATCATCACCACCACCATCTCCACCACAATCACCAAAGCCACCAGCTCTGGTGGTATGCTGGCCTCTGGTCTCCGGGCTTTGCCCTAACAGTTCCGGGAGGCAGGTATTATTTCCAGCTGGGACACGAGGAAACTGCGCTGGAGGGCTAAGCAGATTCTACCAGGTCCCACAGCTACTACTAAGCCTGGGACAGGCCCACACCCATGGCCAAAGCACTGGCTGTAACCACAGGGCTGTCAGCCTCCTAATTCACCCTGGAGTTCAGCAAAATGCTGCAAGGTCAAAGTCAACTTCAGAGTCACAAAGATCCTACAGCTTGGTCTCATCTCGACCCCAGGAAGTAGAGCGGGACAAGGCTCCCAAGCCCTCCTAGGTCAACCCCTTGTCTTATCTTCAGGGTTAGAAAAATGACAGTGAAAAAGATGCGTCCAAGATAGGCTGGAGTGCAGGGGTGCGATCACCGCTCACTGCAGCCTCGACCTCTAGGGCTCCAGGGATCCTCCCACCTGAGCCAGCTGGAGTGCAGGGGTGTGATCACCGCTCACTGCAGCCTCGACCTCTGGGGCTCCAGGGATCCTCCCACCTGAGCCGGCTGGAGTGCAGGGGTGTGATCACCGCTCACTGCAGCCTTAACCTCCGGGGCTCCAGGGCTCCTCCCACCTGAGCCGGCTGGAGTGCAGGGGTGCGATCACCGCTCACTGCAGCCTTGACCTCCGGGGCTCCATCGATCCTCCCACCTCCAGGGGCTGAAAACCTGGTGGGTTGGCTGTGACTCCTCCACTCCTCCACCAATGGCCCTCACCGGCAGCACCCACCCACTGTGGGCCTGCAGGGACGTGAGTGTTGCCATCATGACCTACATAGCCCTCAGCAAAACCAAGTGGACCCTCCTGGAGGCAGCGCTGCTGAGTTCAAGGCACACCCAGCTCTATGTGGGGCTGGTGCAGCACAACTGGTGGGAAGCGGCTTGCCAGTGACCCTCCCCGGGGAACAAGAGGTGAGCCTGGCCCCAGAGAGTGCAGTGTCTTTGTGGGGAGAAAGAAATTTCTAGAACCAACCATCCAAGCATTCAACAACTCCTGGAATCAGGCTCGTCTCGAAAGGGAATCCGAGTCCCCATCTGTACATCCTGGTGCACAGGGAATGATTTCAAGACAGAACAAAACCGCAGCAGGGACTCCTGCAAATGCCTTTGTGAGGTCCCGCCAACTTGCTCTCATATTTCCCATTAACCTTCCAGCTGGCTGGGGTGGGCTGCGAAGGGGGTGGGAATTGTCGCGTGCTGCCGCTGGCCAGCAGCAGGGCTGTCAGCAGGGCACCACACCTCTCAGGCCTCCGTTCCTCCACGCACGGCATGGACGCTGGCACCCACTTGTGAGCTCAGCATCCAGGAATGAGGGGTCGCTGGACCGCCTGTGCACTACACAGATATGGCCTGCTGGGAGGGCGAGTAGAGGCTCAGCCCCAGCCCCAAGCCTGGCTAGCAGGGAGGGAGCCCCTCTGTGGCCCACTGGGGCTGGATAAGCACCCACCCAGCTGCCTTCTGTGCTCTCAGCACTTGGTGACAGCAGCATTCCTGCCACCCACACATCGGCCTTTTTTCTGCTCAGAGACACAACCTGCATTCAGCTATAAAAGCGAAGGCCAAAAATACAAGAAGCCAACAAGTGCATGAAGACGCTGAAATCATCAGAGAAACACCAGTCAAAGCCCCAGCTGCACGCTTGTTAGGATGGCGATCATCAAAATGACATGTGCTGCTGCGGACCTGCAGAAACAGGCAGTGTGCTGCTGGCAGGGAGGTGACATGGCGCGGCTGTGTGGGAGACAGCCTGGCAGGTCCCCACCGGTTAAGCAGAGAATCACCACATGATGAAGCAACTCCACTGCTAGGTCGTCTGCACTCAAAAGAACTGGAAATAGACTCAAACGGATTCTTGTATGTGAACTCTGCAGCAGCACCACTCACAACAGCCAAGAGAGTGGATGCTGCAAATGCGCCTCAGCAGCTGCATGCACACACGTGGGGTACCCACCGTCCAGCAGGACAACATTACCCGCCAGGCAGAGGGGAAGGCCTGAGGCGGGCAGAGTGCCACCGTCCAGGGGGACATTACCCGCCAGGCAGAGAGGAAGGCCTGAGGCAGGCAGAGTGCCCACCGTCCAGCGGGACATTACCCACCAGGCAGAGAGGAAGGCCTGAGGCGGATGGCCCCTGAAGCCAGACACCAAGCTCACAGACTCTGTTTCGTAAATTGCGCAGAAGCGGGAAGTCTGCAGAGGCAGAAGACTGATCGCAGGCCACTGGAGCTGACGAAGAGGGGAAGTGGGGAGTGGGGAGGGGGTCTTCTTTTGGGGTGAGGAAAACATTCAAGCCATGGGAGAAAGATCCAAGATGGCTGATCACTAGCAGCTCGGGATTGCAGCTCCCACTGAAAGAGCAGAGAACCAGAGGACGCCGCACTTTCAGATCAATTTTTGTTGCTCACGCACCAGGAGATTCCCAGCGGAGGAGCCCCACGTGTTGCCAGCGCGACTCTTGAGGCCGGTGAGGCGGTTTTGCCGCTGCCTTGGAGCAGCGGTTCTTGGTGCAGAGTCAGAAAAGCACCATCAATCTTAACGCCGCTGTTTTGGCCGGCGCAGTGGGTTGCTCAGATTCTAGTGCCGGGAATCAACAAGTTGGACGTCCATTCAGAAACCCAACTATAAAGACGGTAATTATAAAGACCACAGATGGATAAATCTATAATGAAGGGAAGAAACCAGCCCAAAAAGGCTGAGAATACCCAAAATCAGAATGCCTCTCCCTCTACAGGGGATCACAGTTCCTCATCAGCAACAGAACAAGGCCTGATGGAGAAAGACTGTGTTCCATTAGCAGAAGCTGACTTTAAAAAGTGGATGATAAGAAACTTCTGGGAATTAAAAGAACTTGTTCTAACCCAATGCAAAGAAACTAAGAACTTTGAAAAAAGGTTTGACGAAATGTTAACAAGAATACACAATTTAGAGAGGAATATAAGTGAATTAATGGAGTTGAAAAACACAACACGAGAACTTTGCGAACTATGCACAAGTTTTAACAGCCGAATTGATCAAGCAGAAGAAAAGATATCAGAGGTCGAAGACCAACTTCATGAAATAAACAAAAAGACAAGATTAGAGAAAAAAGGATAAAAAAGAACAAGCAAAGTCTCCAAGAAATATGGGACTATGTGAAAAGACCTAATCTACGTTTGATAGGTGTACCTGAATGTGACGAAGAGAATCAATCCAAGCTGGAAAATACGCTTCAGGATATTATTCAGGAAAACTTTCCCAACCTAGCAAGGCAGGACAATATTCAACTCCAGGAAATACAGAGAACACCACAAAGATATTCCTCAAGAAGACCAACCTCAAGGCACATAATCGCCAGATTCACCAGGGTTGAAATGAAAGAGAAAATACTGAGGGCAGCC
Source organism: Sapajus apella (assembly GCF_009761245.1). NCBI lineage: Eukaryota > Metazoa > Chordata > Mammalia > Primates > Cebidae > Sapajus > Sapajus apella. Next base: position 1,200,156 of record NW_022437067.1, on the reverse strand, counting down.
AGAGAGAAAGGTCAGGTTACCCACAAAGGGAAGCCCATCAGACTCACAGCAGATCTCTCAGCAGAAACCCTACAAGACAGAAGAGAGTGGGGGCCAATATTCAACATCCTTAAAGAAAAGAACTTTCAACCCAGAATTTTACATCCAGCCAAACTAAGCTTCATAAGCGAAGGAAAAATAAAATCTTTTGTGAACAAGCAAGCACTCAGAGATTTCATCACCACCAGGCCTGCTTTACAAGAGCTTCTGAAAGAACCACTACACATAGAAAGGAACAACCAGTATCAGCCTTTCTAAAAAATGCCAAAAAATAAAGAACATCAACATAATTAAGAAATCGCATCAATTAATGGGCAAAACAGCCAGCCAACATTAAATGACAGCATCAAACTCATATATATTGTTATTAATTCTAAATTTAAATCAACTAAATCCCCCAATCCAAAGACACAGACAGGCAAAAAAAGCCAAGACCCATTGGTATGCTACATCCAGACCCATCTCACATGCAAGGATACACAAAGACTCAAAACAAAGGGATGGTGAAAAATTTACCAACCAAATGGAGTGCAAAAATAAATAAATAGAAAGCAGGCATTGCAATTTTTGCTGATAAAATAGATTTCAAAGCAACAAAGATCAAAAGAAGCAAAGAAGGACATTACATAAAGACAAAAGGATCAATGTAACAAGAAGAGCTAAAGATCCTAAATATATACGCACCCAATACAGGAATACCCAGATATATAAGACTTATAAAGAGACTTGGACTCCCACACAATAATAGTGGGAGACTTCAACATCAACATTAGACAGATCAATGAGACAGAAAGTTAACACCGATATTCAGGACTTGAACTCAGACCCAGAACAAGTAGACTTAATTAACATTCATAGAACTCTCCACTTTAAATACACAAAATATACACTCTTATCAGTACTACAACACACGTATTTACAGGTTTAAATGAAATATTGGTTGGGTGCTTGTTAATTATTTTCTTCCCTCATTTTTTTTTTTTATGTCTCTATTATTAAACACAATTACAGGCATACCCAGTTTTAGACTGCATTCTAGCCCGGGCAATAAAGCAACACCCCTATTCTCTCTCCCTCTTCCTCTTCCTCTTTCTTCCTTTTCTTTATTCTTTTCCTTTTTTTTTTTTTTCTTTTTTTTTTTTTCTGGAAAAAAAAAAAAAAAAAGGAAAACATTCTGGACTCAGACCGAGGTTAAAGGTGCCTAACACCATACCCAATGTTTGAAAAGCCGCCTAACTGCACACTTTATTTCTTTATTTGATTTCTTTATTTTTTTAAGACAGAGTCTCCTCTGTCGCCCAGGCTGGAGTGCAGTGGCGTGATCTTGGCTCACTGCAACCTCCACCTCCTGGGTTGAAGAGATTCTCCTGTCTCAGCCTCTGAGTAGCTGGAATTACAAGTGTGCACCACCACGCCTGGTGAATTTTTGTGTTTTTAGTAGAGCTGGGGTTTCATCATATTGGTCAGGCTGGTCTTAAACTCCTGACCTCAAGTGATCCACCCGTCTCAGCCTCTCCAAGTGTTGGGATTACAGGTGTGTGCCACTACGCCCGGGCGTTTAACTATACATTTTAAAATAGCAATTTCTATGTCATGTGTATTTTACTATAATTAAAAGAAAAAGGTCTATGAAGTCAGAATTAAGATTTCAACGAATAGGCCAGGAGCAGTGGCTCATGCCTGTAATTCCAGCACTCTGGGAGGCCGAGGCCAGCAGAGTGCATAAGCACAGGAATTTGAGACCAGCCTGGGCAACAGAGCAGAACCCCAACTCTACAAAAAAACACAAAAATAGGCTGGGTGCGGTGCTCACACTTGTAATCCCAGCAATTTGCAAGGCCAAGGTGGGCAGATCACCAGTTCAGGAGTTTGAGACCAGCCTGGCCAACACAGTAAAACTCTGCCTCTACTAAAAATACAAAAAATTAGCTGGGCATGGTGGTGGGCGCCTGCAGTTCCAGCTACTTGGGAGGCTGAGGCAGGAGAATTGCTTGAACCTAGGAGGTGGAGTTTCCAGTGAGCCAAGTTCATGCCAATGCACTCCAGCCCGGGCAACAGTGTGAGACTCTGTCTCAGGAAAAAAAAAAAAAAAAAATCACAAAAAATAGCCAGGAGTGGTGGTGCACACCTGTAGTCCTTGTTCCCCCGGAGGCAGAGGTGGGAGGATCACCTGAGCCCGGCAGGAGGTGAGCCATGATCACACTTTGCACTCCAGCCTGGGTAACAGAGTGAGATGCTGCCTCCACAAAAAATACAAAAGTTATACAGCTGGGGGAGTCACCCATGCCTGTAGTCCCAACACTCCAGAGGCTGAGGTGGGAGGACCACTTGAGCTGGGGAGTCTGAAGCTACAGTGGGCTGTGATCAAGTCACTCCAGCCTGGGTGACAGAGTGAGACCCTGTTTCAAGGGAAAAAAACAGATTTCAACAAATAAACCATTGATCCTATAATCAATGAACATCTCCCCCAGAAACAGCTGACGTGGGAAGGTCTGCTATAAAGAGCCACAGCAGCTCAGCGTGTCCCGAAAAGCTGTGGCCTCGTGCAGGACAGAGCTGGGCAGAGCCTCTGGGCTGCTTCCTGTCCCACCCCATCATCCACCCAGTTCAGCTCAACCCCAGTGATTTCCTAACAAGGGTGAAAACATCCTTGGAGACCAGGACCCCCACCTTCACCTTTTCTAAGCTCAGACACACACATGCTCTCTGTGTGTCCACTCGTGGCTGTGGTGTGCAGTGCGCTGACCGCCGTACGGACTCGCAGCTACCACAGAGTTGGCTGCGCTGTGCAGGTTTGTGCAGCACACACTGGGATGTCCACACTACGGTGCAATCAACTAACCAGGCACTTGCCAGAACACATCCTGGGTGCGGCACGCACGACTATTGATTTTGCACAAACTGCGTCAATATGAGGCCAGGGCTCTCGTGCACGAATTAATTCCGCTAAAGCCCGGAGCGTTCATTACGGCCTTTGACTGTCCTCTTCCCAAGGAGGTGGCCCCAGGGCAGGACCTGTGTGTCCCAGGACCCTGTACCCCATGAGAAGTGGCACCTACCCCAGGGTGGCGTGTCCCGGGACCCTGTGCCCTGTGAGAAGTGGCACCTACCCCAGGGTGGCACATCCCGGGACCCTGAGCCCCATGAGAAGTGGCACCTACCCCAGGCGGCATGTCTACAACCCCCTGCCCCATGAGAAGTGGCACCTACTCCAGGTGGCGTGTACAGGACCCTAAGCCTGCAAGAAGTGGCACCTACCCCAGGTGGCGTGTCTGGGACCCCATGCCCCATGAGAAGTGGCACCTACCCCAGGGCAGCATATCTGGGACCCCGAGCCTCGTGAGAAATGGCACCTACCCCAGGGCAGCGTGTCTGGGACCCCGAGCCTCGTTAGAAATGGCACCTACCCCAGGGCAGCGTGTCTGGGACCCCGAGCCCCATGAGAAGTGGCACCTACCCCAGGGCGGCGTGTCTGGGACCCCGAGCCCCATGAGAAGCTGCACCTACCTCGTCATCATGCACCAGCTCTTTCTTCACCACTTTCATGGCGTAAATTTGGTCGTTCTTCTTCAACCTCACCAGGAGAACCTTGGCGTAACTCCCGCGCCCGATGACTCTGATTAGGTCGAAGTCCTGCAGCCCAAGCCCCTGAGAGATTTTGATTCCATCCATCCCATCGATAACTGGCTTAAGGTCCTATGGAGGAAGAACAAGACCCCAGAAAGTGAGGGGTTGCTCCAGGAGACCCAGAGGACCAGGCATCGCTCGTGTGGCCCCAACACAGATCTGATCCTCAGAGCTCAGAGTCCCACAACCCGAGTCTCAGCTCTGCGCCCCACAGATCCCACCCGCAAACTCCCGTCTAAACTGGATTACAAAAGATAAGAACTTAGGCCTGTGTGCTTCCGAGGAAGGCACCAGAAAGCTGAAAGCTGTCTCTGCAGACCACGGCTCTGGTCACAGGTGCAGGTGGGAGGGACCCTGGGCCCTCAGCCCTGTCAGTTGGGCTGAACAGGTGGCCACAGGCACATGCGACCCAGGGCCTGGGCTCATCCTTCCCCACCAGGGCCCCTGCTCAGGGGAAGGAAGGTAAAGCAAACGCAGCTAATGCCTGCCAAGAGCTGCCAGACCGGCAAGCACGCGTGATTAGAAACTATTAGAAACGAAAGGAGAAAGGCGCTCCGAGGAAGAACAGAAGGCTCTGCCTCCCGCCGCTATACCTGGCAAGGATGTCGGGGTGGAGGAGGTCGCTAACTGGGAGGTGCCGTTCTGTGCAGCAAAATGGGTTCTGCTTTTTCTGAGACAGGGTCTTGCTCTGCTGCTCAGACTGGAGCGCAGGGGTGCGATCTCGGCTCACTGCAGCCTCTGCCTCCCAGGCTCAGGCAGTCCTCCCAACTCACCTCCCAAGCAACTGGGACCACAGCCCCACACCACCATGCCCAGCTAATTTATTTCTGTAGGAACAGGGTTTTGCTATGCTGCCCAGGCTCTTCTTGAACTCCCTGACTCAAGCGATCTGCCTGGCCCAGCCTCTCAAAGTGTCGGGACTGGAGGCGTGAGCCACCGTGCCTGGCCTTGGATTCTGCTTTCTAAGTGCCCCAGCCTCCCTCTAGACAGGATGGCCATGCAGGAGCATGAGTTGTGAGGGTGACATGTGCTGGGACTCTGGAAAGGCATGCTTCGCCGGTGCAGCCCTTTCCTGGGTTTTATGAGGCGAGGCTGAGAGCGCAGCAAGCTTCTGTTCCCTTCTCAGGATTTATGGGGCAGAGATGGCCAGATATGAGGCTCAAGTTGAGCCCGTTGGCTCAAGTTGGGGAAGGACATGAAAGGGCACCAGAAGGTTCTGCAGGGTGGCCAAATGAGGCAACTTTTGGCGGTGGTGCAGACACAGCTTGATAAAAATTACAGCTCAGAAGCCAGCCCCTGGGCCACCGCACCGCCTGGGTGAAGAGGGTGCAAGGGCACAGCTTCCCCCCAGTGTGTGGTCCCCAGAACACCTTCAGGGACAGCTGCCTCCAGGGATTCATCAAGGATGTGCCTGAAGCAAGACCCAAGAATAAGGACTTCCTTCTAGACACGCCTCCCCTTCTGCTGTGAGGATCAGCAGTGTCCGGGACCGAGTCTGCTTCACATCTAGATTTCCACAGCTGTTCCAGAGACAGGCTCACAGGCTTTCCAGAGGACGTCAGAAATGGTAGCGAGCTGCTTTGCACTCACCTCGGAGTCATCTTTAATGCTGTCATGTTTCCGGGATGAGGAAATGTAAGGAACTGGTGAGAGAGGAAGGAAGGAAGGGGCATTAACGGGTGCCGTCAGGAACACGCTGGCAACACAGCAACCCCGTGGGCCTCACTCCTCCGCAGGGTGGCAGTGAAGGGTAACTCTACTCAGCAGCCAAGTCTGATTTTAGTTTAGAGGCTTCTCAAAATGCAGTTTCCTGGGTCCCACCCAGACCTGCTGACTCTGACCATGGGACCTGGGGAGGTACATTTGTGACATACATCCCCAGGGGCGTATCTGCAGATAATTAGTCATCAGATTTTGGTGTCTAGAGAATGGGTAGGTGGGGGCAGGAGTGGATGAATGGAGGATGACTAGATGGAGGATGAATGGATGCATGGATGGAAGATGGAAAGATGGAGACGTGAGTGGACAACAGGTGGATGGGTGGAAGGTGGCTGGAAGATGGCTGGCTGAAGCCTGGCTGGATGGCTATGTGGGTGGATGGATGAGGTACGGATGTATATATGTTAGAGGATGGATGGATGGAAGGATGGAGGATGAATGGATAGAGGATGGATGGATGGGGGATGGATGGATGGAGGATGGATGGATGGATGGATGGAGGATGGATGGATGGATGGATGGAGGATGAATGGATGGAGGATGGATGGATGGATGGATGGATAGAGGATGGATGGATGGATGGAGAGAGGATGAATGGATGGATGGAGGATGAATGGATGGAGGATGGATGGATGGATGGATAGAGGATGGATGGATGGAGGATGAATGGATGGAGGATGGATGGATGGAGGATGGATGGAGAATGGAGGATGGATGGAGAATGGAGGATGGATGGATGGATGGATTGATGGATGGATGGAGGATGGTTGGATGGATGGAGGATGGATGGATGGATGGAGGATGGATGGATGGATGGAGGATGGATGGAGGATGAATGGATGGATGGAGGATGGATGGAGAATGGATAGATGGAGGATGGATGGATGGAGAATAGATGTATGCATCGAGGATGGATGGATACACGCATGCATGCATGCGTGAGGTATGGATGTATACAAATACAGTGGATGGTGGGTGGAGGGCGGGTGGGCAGGCAGTTGTTTGTGAGGCAACTTTTGCGTGAGGCACTGAGTGCACTTAAGTGTTTTATGTTCTGTGGTCTCATATGTCCTTCCAGGCTCCCAACAGGACAGAACTCACATGCATCAAGTGAAAGTGAGGCTCTCGCACCTCGTGCAGTGGTACAGGTTTGGAGGCCCAGAGCTGGGCTGTGGGTCCAGCTGGTGTTTGAGATCTCTGAATGCTTCTCAGCATAAAAGAAGCCCCACCCCCAAACAAAACCTCACAAAACTCCAAGGACCATGCCCCAGCCACGCTGTGCACGCAGCAGCCACCTCGCCAGCCTTTCCCGACAGGGCTCAGCTCTGTGCAGCAGCCAGACTGTGGAGGTGCCCAGTGGTGGCCGCTGTGCTAAGTGCCTTTGAGAACCCCGGAGCTGGTGTACAGGAAGAGGCTCTGCACACAGGCTCCCACAACAGTGCTTCACGGAGTCATCCCTGTCCAGCAGCCTCAGGGAGGGCCAGTGTGCCCTGCCCATCTCTGCCAAGGATTGAGAGGAGGCCCTGGAGAGCTTTGTCCCCAACCTTGGGGAAGGGTGGCCAGGCTTTCGGACAATGACCCCTGTAGAGCAAACGGGCCTGGGAAAGGACTCGTGGCCAGAGGCAGATGTGAGCAGGGTGAGGCAAAGCCCAGGCTCCACCCAGCCAGAAGGGAGCAGCACCTACTTCCATCTGTCTCCTCAGAAGGAAGGTCGGCGTCCTCGTTCTTGTCGTCTACTGGAGGTTCTTGGGAAGGCATGACAGAATCCTGGCAGAGAGGCGGAGGGATGGCAGTGTGACTGGGTGCTGGAGCAGGGTCATAATGCAGCTTCTGTAAACACTTTGTGACTTTTTGTAATTAAAAAAAATTTTACAGACAGGGTCACGCTTTGTCATCGTCCAGGCTGGAGTGCAGTGGCACGATCACAGCTCATGGTAGCTTCGACCTCCTGAGCTCAAGCAATCCTCCGCCTCAGCTTCCAGAGTACTTGGGACTACAGGTGTGCACCACCACACCCGGCTAATTTTTGTATTTTTTGTAGAGATGGGGTCTCACCATATTGCCCAGGCTGGTCTTGAACTCCTGGCCTCAAGTGATCCTCCCACCCTGGGCCCCCAAACTTGGGATTACAGGTGTGGGCCACCGCATCTGGCCACTTCAAAACTTTCTATGATTTACGTATTTACATATTACAACGCGTATATTGTAACACAGTGCATAAGAACATAATTGTGGCCGGGCGTGGTGGCTCATGCCTGTAATCCAAGAACTTTGGTGACCAAGGTGGGCGGATTACCTGAGGTCAGGAGTTCAAGACCAGCCTGACCAAGATGGTGAAACCCCGTCTTAAAAAAAAAAAAAAAAAAGTAAAAGAAAAAAAAGAATATAATTGTTACACTATCGCACTGATTATATGAAGAACGTAAACGTTACCCACGATTCTACAGAGGCGACCACTCAGTGCTGTAGGTCATGGCCTTTCCACCACGTGCTTTATAAACGGGACATTTTGCACAACACGTGGTAACCCCCTGTCCCAATGCTGCATCTTGTCTGTAACCAGGCATCCGAGGACCAACCTAAAGGCCTCTGGTCCTGATTGCAGATGGGTCATCATGGAGCCACCCCTATGAGTGGTCAGCTGGGTGGCAGGCACCGGCCTCCCTTCTCCTCTAACAGGCCACATCTGGGGCTGGTCTCATTTGCTTATGCCACAACAGACCTATGGGGTCAAAGGGCATGGCAGGCTTTTCGGCAGATGCAGCTAAGGGACCTCTGGAAGAACTGTGCCAATGCGTGTGTGGCCCCCATCTCTGCGCCTGGTGATCCTGGGGTAACACCCCGATCCGGACTCTGTCATTGTCCCGTAACAGAAGAGACGGCACATCACCCCCAAAAGCACCTTTCCATCCATGCCACAGCAAGATGCAGACAAGCCACCCTCCCCGGACATACCCCCCCAACCCCCCGCACCTGCAGACAAGCCACCCTCCCTGGACACCCCATCCCCCGCAAGCTGCAGACAAGCCACCCTCCCCGGACATAACCCCCCACCCCCCGTACCTGCAGACAAGCCACCCTCCCTGGACACCCTATCCCCCACAAGCTGCAGACAAGCCACCTCCCTCGGACACACTCCTCCCCACACCTGCAGACAAGCCACCCTCCCCGACAACCACCCCCCCACACCTGCAGGCAAGCCACCCTCCCCAACACACCCCCTGCACACTGCAGCGGGGCTCAGTGGGTTAACACTCAGTCCGGGCCGAGGCCCGGGGTTCAGTGAGACGCAGGGTGTCACACAGAATCCCAGAGACGGCCTGAGGACTCAGTAACGCAAAGTCGACCAAGCCCCAAAAGGCCTGGAAGCTTCAAGTCCAAGCACTTAGGGACAGGGGAGGGAAGGTGCCGACCTCATCACAGGCTGGGCATGGCTTCCCAAGGAGGATGCCAGGGAGGGGCTCCAGACATTCGGAGCCTCTTGGCGTGCCCAGTGCTACTAGGTCAGACCTGGCTCTTACCTCCATAGCCCCAAGAGCCGGTGCAGGACTGGGGTATGAATGAACCCTAACCCTGTCCCACTGAGCAGAGGGTGCCAGGGGCTCATGGGGGCTCAGGAAGATGGGTCCTACCCGAGACTGCTGCCTAGCCTCATGTTGCAGCCCAGAGACAGGACAGCACCAGGGCCCGTCTTGAAGAACCCAGGGCCATCAAGGTGAGCTTGGACGGTGGGCTGGCAGCCATACCCCGGCCCTGCCTGTGCTCCCCATGGGCTCCCCAGCCCCAAACTCACCATATGCCTCCTGCAGGTCAGCGGGACGAGGCCGTGGCAGCGCTTATGGACCAGCAGTTTGCAGTTGATGCACCTGTAGCCTTGCTTCGCGAGGCCCCATATCCTCTCACTGCACTGGCCGCAGTACGCTCTCTGCAGACAGGAACAGAACGTCAGGCCCAGGCCACGCTGAGGGGCCAGGCAGGGCCTTCCACACCCGCACCTTCTCAAAACAGGACACTGAGCCGGGCCACAGGTGGCCCCGGTCCCTTGTCCCTTCCAAGTGCCAGGCTGGCCAGAGCTCAGTAGCCCCCTCTTGGGTCCATGCCAAGGTTGGGGGAACCAACGGCCCCAGGGGGAGGCCTGGAACTCTGCTCTATCTCAGGCAAGGCCCCCTGGCTTGCAGAGGCAGGGGGCTGCAGCTCCTGCCATGCTCTGCGTACAGTGGCCTGGAGTCCTGTTTAGGGACCTGGGTCCCGTCTAGGGCTGAGCAGAATGCGGGGGATGCCCCCTGCTTGGCGTTCATTCAGACAGAACCTCCTCCCAACAGCCTCTGAGAAGGCAAACGCAGACTCATGAACATCCTGAACCGCTACATGGCAGCCGGCAATTATCTCAGTATTCTTTGTTCACTATTTTTCAAGATTTAAAACCATCCTTCTTTATTCTTCATAATTCTAAACAATTCAAAAATGACAGTAATTATCAGCTTATTTGGTGATGTTTTCAAGAATGTTTAAACGTTACAAAAGGCACAAAAATGAATGTTGTTGGGACCTGCCTGGGTGTTTGCTGCCTTGCCCAAGTGCCCGAAGGGGTCCTGGCAGTTAAGGGGCGCATCTGCACTGTCACTGCATACCCGGAGTCTCCAATTTAGATTTTTTCCAGACAACCTTTCATATGCTTTTCCCTACTTTACCATTTTTCACGAATTTCCTTCCTATTAGACAGTCTCACTTCACTCTCGAGTTAGGAAGCACAGACACAGCGAACTGTAAACGGCTGGCACTGAATTCATGTGAGGAGCGGGGACCCTCAGCACGTGCAGGCGTCAGGTGCAGCTGAGCAAACAGGGCCCATGCCCTGTACGGGACCCTTTTGCTATCAGGAAGAGCCTGCTTGGGACACCAGCCCCTGGGGACTCTTCCCCACAGCGTGACTAGCACCTAGGACAGTGCCCAGCACACAGCGGGCACCAGGCAAGAAAACACGCACTCACCATCACTTTCAACTTCCATAACAGGAAAATGAGCTGGCTGCACATCCTTGGCACATGCCACCTACACCAGCCCACCCACGGCAGAGCCAGGCCAGGACCGTGCACTCTATCTGAACGAGGGAGGGGTGAGGGGCATCCCACCCAAGACCTCCAACTCGGAGCCAATCTAGCTTAATGCTGGCATCAGGAGTTTTGCCCCAGTCGGCACCCGCTGAATGCACGGACCCTGGAGTGAAAGGGGGCGCTTCGGCTGTGCAGACCTGCTCCACTATCCTCTGTTTCCACAGCGCAGGAGAACACCAGCTTCCATTTCTAATGCCGTTATTTAAAAATCAAGTTTTTTTGGCTATACCGTGCCTAACGTGTTTGGCTTTCTTTCGGTCACCCTTTAAGACCTTACTCTGCAATGCTAGGGTCCTATTTAAGACCAAATTCGCAGCCACCAGGTGTCTTTACCAATTAACCAAGGTTGGTCGGGTGCAGTGGCTCATGCCTGTAATCCCAGCACTTTGTGGGAGGCCGAGACAGGTGATCACTTGAGGTCAGGAGTTTAAGGCAAGCCTGGCCAACACGGTGAAACCCCATCTCTACTGAAATACAAAAATTAGCCAGGCATGGTGGCAGCACCTGTAATCCCGGCCACTCAGGAGGCTGAGGCAGGAGAATTGCTCGAACCCGGGAGGCAGAGGTTGCAGTGAGCCGAGGTCACGCCACTGCACTCCAGCCTGGCAGAGTGACACTGTCTCAAAAAAAAAAAAAAAAAAAAAAAAACCCAAACAAACAAAAAAACTGACCAGGTTCCTTTCCGTGGGGAGCCACTCTTAGCTGGGGTCAGGCCAGGACAACTGCTGACAAGGGCAGCGGCAGTCTGTCGAGGGCCAGTGGCCACCAGAGACCTCGTGTGTGCTTTGCAGGTGAGGCTGCCCAAGCTCTGTCAAAGGCTCTTGTTTCAAACCTACATTTCAATTAGCAACATTTCAGGAAACAGGACATTAAAAAAATAAAACCTGAACTCCAAGTTTCCATCCTCAGAAACTTACAGGAATTCATAGCTTAATGCTAAAACGTTTAAGTCTGTTTTACACGCTGCCAACTTGTTCCCTGCTCTTTTCTTTCTTTCTCTTTTTTCCTGAGACAGTCTTGCTCTGTTGCCCAGGCTGGAGTGGAGTGGCATGATCTCAGCTCACTGCAACCTCTGCCTCCCGGTTCAAGTGATTCTCCAGTCTCAGCCTCCCGAGGAGCTGGGATTACAGGCACCTGCCACCACACCCAGTTAATTTTTGTAGTGACGAGGTTTCACCATGTTGGCCAGGCTGATCATGAACTCCTGACCTCAGATAATCTGCCTGACTTGGCCTTCCAAAGTGCTGGGATTACAGGCATGAGCCACCACACCTGGCCTCCCTGCTCATATTTTCAATGCCACATTTCCATGTTTTAGATACCACATCTTTACCTATTCTGCTGGTCGGAGCCCCCGTCTGGGCTTTTGCCAGCTCAGGCTCAAGACAGCCTGCTTCCCACTGTGTTCTGTCGTTTTCAACTGCGAGCTCAGATGCCCGATTCATTAATCGGAGGAAATTCTTTGAGGCTGGCTTGAAGAGGAACTGCGCTGGCCTCTGCCAGCCACCTGAGGGCACTGCTTGGACCAAGCCTGACAGGCACTGCTGCTCCTGGGTGGCATCTTCTCATTTCCCTTCCCCACCCTCACCCTCTATAGCCTCTTCTTCTCCAGGGACCCAAGTAGTCACTCCTCTGTCCACTCATGATAAAGGCCAAAGTCCTGGGCCGCCCACCCAGCTGTCCCTGTGGCATTCGTAGCCTGTGTGCCACCAGCAGGGGGGATTCTTCAGCAGCCACAACTCGGAGACGTGGCCCACCATGGTTTATGCCCCACGTGACGGAGTGGGTGGTTCACAGCAAAGGGAGCGGCTAACTCCAAACACGATTCCCACTCTTGCTTGTAAAAATAATGCTGAGCTGATCTTCCCAACACAAACCTCCAAATGCGGGCGATTTCTTTTGAAGAGAGGCCGCACGGGAACATGGCAGGGCCGCACATTTCCTGTGTGATTTCCAGAGAGTAGGGTCCACATCTACCTCATATCCCCAGGGTTGGCAGACCCCATGACAGCAACCCTGGGCTTTAATTACTTTTAACATCTACGATATTGACAGAGAAAACGTCGTGTGTTTCCTTGATCATCTGTGGTCAAGCTGTCCTCATCTACGAACGACCATAGTCTTACGTATCAGTCATTCACACCCGTGCTCAGCTTCTCAGTCCCAGCATCTACCAAAAGCCCTTGTGTAGGAGCTCTTTAATCCAAAGTGTGAGTTGTTTGCATCTCTTCTGGATTTTATGTGCTACAAACACTTTTTCTGTGTGTTTTTTTGCATTTAATTTGGAAAGTAAAAAAATCTGAGAAGTCTGTGTGGCTGAGTCTGAAGACCCTCTGGTCCTCACTGCCAAGTTTTGCTCCAGAGATCTGCAGGGCTTCTAGGTTTATTTTTTATTTATTTATTTGAGATGTAACCTCACTCTGTCACCCAGTGGCACAATGTTAGCTCACTGTAACCCTCACCTCTGTTCAAGCGATTCTCCTGCGTCAGACTCCTGAGTAGCTGGGATTACAGGCACACAGCATCATGCCCAGCTAATTTTTGTATTTGTAGTGGAGATGGAGTTTCACCATGTTGGCCAGGTGGATCTCGAACTCCTGGCTTTAAGTGATCCACCCACCTCGGCCTCCCAAAGTTTTGGGATTACAGGCATGAGCCACCTCGCCGGGCCCAATTTTTTTTAACCTTAATCCACCTGCAGGTTTAATGTGATGGGAGCCAGCAGCCTGGATTTCTGCCCCCCTCCTCCCTCCCCACCCCGTTCTGGGGCCGATAATTAACCAATCGCCTCCTCAGGATTTACTGGGGGATCTCCTCCTACCTCCTCTACAGGAAGTGCTCGGCCCCAGGGGCCCAGGGCCAGCTCTGACCCAGCAGCTCTGTCCCACTGAGTGGGCTTCCCTGTTCCCCCAGCACTGTCCCTCACGGGGAGGAGGCAGCCCCTCCTCACCTCCTCCTCCAGAACCTCACTGGCTCTCTCCCTTTGGCTCCCCCACTGAGCACTTCCTTCTCATGGTACAACACAGTCATTTCAAGTCCACACAAAGACCCAGGCAGGGAGCCCCAGTCCCGAGCAACTGACACCCACTCTTTCATCCTCAGCTCACCAACAAAGAGCACGGAAAAGTCCTCCTGGGTGCTTGTTCCCCTTTAAGTCTTGCTGATTCACGCAAAACCAAGCGCTTCCCTCCTGAAATGCCTCCAATGTCACTGAAGTGACAGTGGAGGTGATCTGAGCGGTCCTGCAATTAACACGAAGTGAGCGCTACATGGAGCAGCTCTGAGGTCTGGGCAGAAAACATCACTGACAGGAGGGGAGATCAGAACCTGGGCACAATTAGGGGGAAATGGGGCGGGGTAAACCACAGGGCGTCTGCCCTCCCAGTGCAGGCTTTGGCCCCATCTCGCCTCAGCCTCTGTGTTTGTGAAACTGGCTTGTCCATGTGCCCGGAAGGGCTGCACTTCCACAGTAGAGCAGGGCTGTGGTGGGTCCACCTGCCACCTGCTTCTCCAGTGTCCAGAAAAAGGAAAAGGTTCTGCTCCTGGTGGTGGGGAGGGTCACTTATGGTCTGCACCGGCTATCGGCAGAACGGACTTTTCTCCTAAAAGCTGCTTGGTCAAAGGCCAGCACCCTGCGCTGCCTGGAGCCCTGGCCCGTGTCACTGGGTGGGCAGGGTTCACTCAGGCCACGTGCAACGGAAGGAGGGTGAGTGGTTCCTCTGTGAGCCCAGGAACAATGCTGTGCGCAGCTCCCAGAATATGTGGGGGAAGGAGCTGGCAGTGCTGTGGCACTGTAACGGGTAATGTCACCTAGAGAACTGGTGACATACTGCTTCCAGGTGTGTCTGAGGGTGCCACCAGGAGATTGACATTTGAGTCAGTGAACCGGGACAGCAAGACCCACCCTCAGTGTGGGTGGGCACCATCTAGTCACAGTTGAGGGCTAGAAGCGTGGCCGCCTCCAGCCACACTCTCCCGAAGCTGGAGCAGGCGGAAGCAGGCGGGAGGAGCGGCTTGCTGGGTCTCAGGCTTTCATCGCTCCCCCATGCCGGAAGCTTCCTGCCGTTCGTCCTGCCCTTGGACATCAGGCTCCAGGTTCTTCGGCCTTTGGACTCTGGGACTTACACCAGTGGTTTGCTAGAGGGTTCTGGGGCCTGCAGGGTTGACTTCCCTGCTTTTGAGGCTTTCGGACTCGGAATGAGCCACCACTGACTTCCTTCTTCTCCAGCCTGCCAGACGGTCTATCACGGGACTTTACCTTGTGAGCGTGAGGGCCAATTCTCCCCAGTAAACTCCTTTCACGTACGCCCATCCTATCACTTCTGTCTCTCTGGAGAGCCCTGACTAATAACGGTACCTTCGCTTCGGACCTCTAGCCCCCAACTGCAGGACAGCAGGCTTCTGTGGTTTAAGCCGCCAGTTAGCGGTGTTCTGTTCTGCAGCCCTGGAAAGCTCACCCGTGTCCTCGGAGAAGGCGGCCAAGGTGGGCTGGGGTGCCGACAGGATCTCCGTGCTGCAACCCTCCCTGGTACCATTCTCCACAGACACCCCCAATGTGGCCACCTCCAGCCACACTCTCCTGAGTGCCAGCCTGGGCCAGGCTGCCTGTTCACCCACACCCACCTGCCCTAAGCACACAGCCACCTAGGCTCTCCACATCCTGGTGTCCCCAACCTCATCCTCAGGGCCTCCCAGACACTGGCTCAACTCTCCCGTGCCTGCCACGTTCTCAGTACTCCTGGCATCTCCTCTGCACTGACCTCAGTATGATCAGAAGTCCGCTGGGCTCTCCAGGCAATGTCGAGGTCTTCCCAGCACTGGCCTGCTCATCTCCTGGAGCCTAGTTCCCTCCACACCCCTCTTCAGTCACTCAGGAGCTTGTCCTGCATCTCTGCCTGGGTCAGCCCGAAGAGGAATGGGAGTCCAGACCCATTCTTGCCACACGATGGGGACCGCACAAACAGTGGAGAGGAGTGGCTCCCATGCACAGAACTGCCTGATGGTCTAGAGGGCTGACCATGGGAGTAGAAAGAGGGGCAGGTGACCTGGGGGCACTCCAGGAGACGGAGGGGCCAGATGCCCAGCGGAGGTTGACATGTGAGACCATGTGGCAGGTGGGCGTGGAATGCAAAGGTAGCCCCAGGGCCACCACTCCTGACAACCGGGCAGCTTCCATGAAGCTCTCTCGCAGTGACACATGTCCGTGAACCCTCCTGCCACTGAGCATAGGGAGGGTGGGGTGAAGACAGAGGAAGCAGCAGGGCTGGGACTGAACCAGCACATAGTGGCCTCAGTGCCTCATTGGGCTGGAGATGGCTGGGCTGGCAGCCACCTGTCATGGGGACAGACTGCAGGAGGCACAGGGCTGACTGGGCGGTGGCATGTGAGGGGCCGTGGGGTGCTCTGTGTGGAATCCCACAGTGGGGACAGGCCCTGTACACTTCCATGCACCCCCAAGTCACTCCCTGTGTGGGACAAACTCCGGGGCCACCAAGGCACCCCAGACACCTCCCCTCCCACTGTGAAACACAACAATTACAAAAGCATCTGAATCACCCATTTCGTAGAAAAGCAACATAATGAGGAGCAAGGGAAGTAACCTAAGCATCCTATGTAAAGGTCCCCCATGGGCGGCTGGTGGAAAGACAGAGGGCCAAGCAGGGATGGGGGCTGAAGGAGCTTCCGGGGCTCCTGGTGACTCTTGCTGCCGAAAGGAAACCCTGTGTGCAGCTAGGAACACGTATCTGGCACTTCATGTGGAGTGTGGCCACCCTACTCTGGATGCAGGCAGGCTGGGGCCTCAGGCCAGCGAGTGAGCTCTGAGCCCTGGTAAGAGTCACACAGCCAGGCAGACACAGACGACATTCACTGGGCAGCCTCCATACAGGAAAAGGCCCAGAGGGCACTTCCCGCCTCAGACAGCCCTAGCCAAGGCCCCATCCTGCACCAGAGAAAGCATCGCTGTAACCCTGCCCTCAGGCACCGAAAAGAGCCCAGCCTGCGCTCAGCAGGACTTGCTTCCCCTCCTCTCTCTCTGCTTTTAAAAGTAACAAAAGGCCCCTTGAGGGACCAGTCCCGAGGGGCACTCACCCTGTTAAAGCGCTTGGCTTGGAAGAGATGGCCGTTGGCACGGTACAGTTTTCTCCATCTTCTGGCTCCCCGGCGGTAGATGGACTCTGGAAAGGACAGGATAAAGGCATAAAGACACGGGTGGCGGCCACAAGCCACACAGGGTGCAGCTGGGACAGGCTGCTCCTGTCCGGGTGGTGGTGGCCGCAACGTCCTCCCAGGCTGTGAAGGCAGGGCTGGAATGACGGCCTCCAGGTGGCCTCTCTCTGCCTCTCCTCACATGATCTCCATGGTGTCAAGGCCTCAGCGGCTGCAGACACTAACCCAGCTGAGGATGGAGCTGGGGTCCTTACGGCAGCTCACTGACTGTGGAACCGTGAAGTCGCTCCAGGCCAGCACGGGCCAGCCCGTCTGCCCTCCGCCTGTTTTCCTCTCCACCCACCCTCTCCCCAGGCGGCCCCATGAAAAACAGGCCTTTTTCTACACAGGGACAGCTCAAAGGGGCCTCGATATTTACACATGACTGTCAGAGGAGGGAGAGTGGAGGGCGCGCTGGGGCCTGAGCCAGCATAAGACAGAGCGCCGCTGACTTCAGCAACTCGCCAGACACAGGCGGCGCGAGGCCCGGGCTCTCCAGTCGAGTTTCCTTTAACCTAATAAATCTCAGGGCGGGAGAGCCAAGTCCAGAAACCACCTTTCTAACCCGCATCTGACAGTCGGCCCACGCGGACGGGGCTGCTTATGAAAAGTGACCAGAAGGCTGTCTTGTCCCTCCTCGTAACCGGGTCTCCCTTCGCGCCTCCGAAACACTTTGAAACTAATGTGTGTGTAAACAGAATCTTCAGAAACACAACATACAACGGGGAGCTTTGTGCTTTTATAAAGTTCCATCATAAAAGCGACTTCATGACCCGAATAAGAGTGCCACGAACACACTGAAGTGGAAATTGCAAGGGAATGTTTTTAAAACAAGCGAACGACTAGCTCTGGCTGGAAACCGCTGCAATCAGGTCACACGGAGGGGAAACCTGCTCCTCTTCCTCTAAGTGGGAGATTCAGCGCGAAACCCAGAAGTCAGCGGTCCTCGGGCGCGCGGGGGCACTAGGCCCACGTGGCCCTCAGCAGCAGCAGCCGCGGTCCCGACGCCCCGGGCACAGCGCGAGATCGACAGAGGCCTGGCGACACAGACGCGACCCGCAGAGACCGGAGGGCAGGCTGGGCCGTGCAGCCTGCGCCCCTTCCGCCCTGCACCCACCTGGGCGCCCGGCCTGGGCTCCGCACGAGGCGCAGCCCCGGGAGCGGCCACTTTCGGCCCCGATGGCCCTCAGCCCTGCGGAGGTCGGGTGAGCCCCCACGTGGCTCTGCCCACGAAAAGGGGGCCCGTGTCTTGCCCTGACCAGCCCACGGCAGGTCCCAGCTCCACGAGTCCGCAGGTCTAACCGTCCCCTCGGGAGGCGCCGGTGCCCGCCAACCGTCTCTGAAAAGAGAGAAGCGCGTGGAGCGGAGAAGACAGAGGTGCCGCGGGCCACAGGCGCGACGGCGCACAGCCGGGGGCGGAGCCGAAGGCGGGACGCACAGC
>NW_022437067.1:1176752-1181999 GCF_009761245.1 Sapajus apella | reverse complement strand
GCCGAGGGCCGGACGCACAGCCGGGAGGCGGAACCGAGGGCCGGACGCACAGCCGGGGGTGGTGCCGAGGGGCGGAGCTGAGGGACGGACGCACAGCTCTGGACCTAGCAGGCCGGATGCGGACACGTGGGACCCACCCCCAGTGCACCTGGGAAAGTCTGAAAATGCGCCAACTGGACGCCCTTCAGGTTCAATCAGTAAAGAGACTCAATGATGTCCTAGTAGATGCCAGGCTCATCAGGCAGCCCCCGGCAGGGTGAACAAACTCTCCCAGGGGACACAGCACACAGCCCGGCGTCCCAGTCCCCGCCGGGACGAACTCAAGTGTCCCCATCCTTCCTTGTCGGGGGCCCATGTGTCTCCGTCCTGGCTCATGGGCCCCGCTGCGCTGTGAACTCCTCAAACTCCCCTTGCTTTCCGGCTGTGACAGTTCTGAGTGCAGGCTGGGTGTCTGCAGGACGCCCCAACGTTGGGACTGGCCTGATGTTTGTCTCAAGGTGAGACTGCTCTCAGAGCCTCCTTAGCTTCTGAATCAAAGCAGCACCTTCCTTGAAAAATCCACATTCCTATCTTTTTGGGGGATTCTGCAACTGCCAAAACAAGCAACCCCAAACCCTGCCCCAACTTTCTAACTTCAGACAACTGACTAGAAGGTTCCCCAAGCACAGGGGGCCTGGACATGCTGTATGGCAGCCACTCTGCCTTTCTGGGCCTCTGGATGGGGACACTGGGGGGACCTGGCAGCTCCTGCCCCTCAAAGGTCACAGTCGCACCTTCAGCGTTTGTGTTTCTGCCTATTCCTGACCTAAGCAACAGTCAGCGCTGTGAAAAGAAGGGCGTGGGGGCACCGAGCCCATCCGGGACGCACGCTCTGAGAATGGCCCCAGGCCCCCCAGGTCTCACTGCGAGGAGGCTGTGGGCCGAGCACTGCACAGCCCCTGGCCACCTCTGCGGAGAATGGTCCCAAAGACAAGCCCAGCTTAGCAGGAGCCCCTCCAGGGGTGTGTCTGGACACAGCCTGGGGTCTCCCACAATGCCCCACACACAGTGGATGGCACAGCCGCATGGGTCACGCTGAGCACTGGCTGTGGCAGGAGGGACCTGGCTCCAGAGTCAGAGCTGGCTCAATGTCACATGCCCACTGGGGACCCCATCCTGCCACCTCCCTGGGTGCCAGGCTCCACTGAGGCAAGCAGGGAACAAAATTGTGGGGAACACAAGGGCCACTACCCCTCCTTCAGCCTTAACTCTGACAATCTCAAGGGGCTCTGTGCGTTCCTTTGAGATTCTATAATTAGGAATTCTGAGGAGCTCAGTTTCCATGGCAATCTCGCGCCTTGCACGCTGACAAGACGTAGAAAACACATTTTAACACACTAAGCTTGGAGCAGCAGGCTGGGACAGGTGACAGCCCTGGGGTGTGGGGGCGGTGAGGGAGGGGCCGTGTCCCTGGCAGCAGGTCAGGGGGCACTTGAGGGCTCCCTGTTCCCTGGACACGGCACTGCTACATGGGGTGACCAGCACAGCCCAAAGCAACGCCAGAGGACAGGCCTGCGGTGTCCAGACAGGGGCAAGTCAGGAGCCAAGCGACATGCAGACAGCCAGGTGCCTCCTATGGTGGCCCAGGTCAGTGACCAGGAAGACGGGATAGTGAGGTGCCCTTGGGACCCGGGGTCCCCAGAAGCCGGGGTGCAGCTGTCACCAAGGGTGCGGGTAAAACGGGCACTGCCACCTCCAGACTCCGCGTCTTCCCTGGGCAGTGACTTCCACTGGATTCTGAGCTCCAGGAGCTAGGGGCCGCCTGCCTTCCTCTCCAGCCTCCGCGGCACAGTCAGCTGCCAGCATGTCCTGGGCAAATCGAGACATGAGAGTAGCAGCGACCACCAATGCATGTCCAGAGCTACCGTGTCCCGGCGCTGCCCACGGCCCAGACGCTGGAGTTCGGGGTTTTGGGTGGGACTCTCCACTTTGCCTCACTCAGCCTGGTTGGCCATCAGTCCACAAACTGACCTGCACCCTCTACGGTGGGCACTGGGCCACCCTGGCAGGGGACTGTCAGGAACAACAGGGCACACGGACGCGGAGTCCTAATAAGCCACCAAAAGCCGCAGGAAAACGCCATTCGCCTATTTACTGATGCAGAGCCCCCGAGCCTTGGCTACCCTGCACCAGGGTTCCCACCGCCTTTCCGGCCGGAGCGCCCCCGGCAGAGCTGCCTATCAGTCCTTCCTTCCTTCTGCACTGGAGAGTGCCCGCCATGCAGGCACCGTCAGAGGGGCTGAGGGCGGTGGGAGACAGGATATGGGCTGGTGGGATGGGCCAGCAGGACCGGAGTGTGAAGAGAAACAGGGAGGAGCACCCGAGGACCCGGGTGGCCCAGAGCGGGGGCGGGGCAGTGGAGGCGCAGCCCCTCCGAGGGACCAGCCCGGATGGCAAGGCTGAACTCAGACTTCCATTTCTAACTAGGACCTATTTCCCAGCTGAAAATGCGACTGAGAACATGCTATGCTTTTAACAGGGACTAAAGAATAACACAAAGCCATAGAAGCAGATGTGGAAAAAGGTTTCGGGCACCGCTGTGGTGGGGACTGGATGGCTGCCCGGGGCACAGGGTCTGTTTCGGGGATGGGCAGCCACCGCCCAGGCTCCCACAGAGGCAACCACTTCCCGCTTCCTATAGCCACTAAGTGCAACCACACGGCACAGAAGAGCTTGAGAGAAGAGGCACAGCCAAGGCTGAGTCCGGCTAACGGGGAGCCGAGCTCTGCTGATTTCTGTCCTCTCACATCCAGGTACATGGGACACCCAGACCCCTGGGAACAGGCAGGGCCTGGCCCTGTGGGTGCCAGGGCCATGTGGTGTGGCACGGCACAACGGGTATCACAGGGACAGGCAGGTGGAAGTGGGGCCCAGGAGGGATGGGTGGGCGTGTCCCTGGGACGATGCAGCAGCAGGAGGGCTCCTCAGGTAGTGGCGCCCCTCGGGGAGGTGACCCCAGGTGAGGGGCGGGCGGCAAGCCTGGGCCAGTCTCACAGTCCAAGCCTCAGGTCCCCTTGTGGTGGAGCTGGGCAATGCCATTCCCCAGCCATGGGCCATGGCCACAGCGTGCAGCTGCCCCCATGGGTGGCTCTGACGCCCGAGGCCTTGGGCTTGCTCATCTGGGGTCTAAGCCAATCAGACGAGTGCATTCCTCGGTGATGTCATGGGCCCAGGGTAGCCAGATGACCGAGACATACAATCAGCTTGGAGTGGGCAGGGGGCAGGGTGGGCAGGGTCCCCACACAGAGAGGCCAGGGAGTGAGCTGGGCTACCCACCAGCAGCACATGGACACATGGCGGATGAGCTGCCCATCACCTGTAGCCAAATAACCTGTGGGCAGCACCCGCCTGGGCCACTGCCCCAGCCAGGCAGCCCCTGCAGCCCAGGCCAGCAGACCAGCCCGCCGAGGCCACCAATGCCAGCAGACTTTGGTTTTTAAAAGTCTATGAAACAGAGCCTTGTTCACTGAGGAAGAGTTTCCGGTGGAGGAAACAAACAGGCCTTGGCAGCCGGGTCTCTGGTGTCTGCTGCCGGCAGGGGCAGGAACCACAACGGGAACACACGCTGGATGCTGTGTGAGAGGCCCCGCAGGACCCCCGGGGGACGCTGCCCCAGGCAGCCTTGGACAGAGTGATCGGGCAGCAGCTTCAGGACAGGGCTACATCCTTGGGCCCTGGCAATCCCACCTGTGGGAACTCAGCTGCCTGACGCCTTCCCACAGTGGCCAACGTGGACACCTGGGACAGGAACTGCACTCCGTGGAAAGAGAAGGAAGTGGTACCTGTCGGCGAGAAGCAGCCAGCGGCTCCTTCCAGGGAGCAAATCCCCGCGTGGATGGGAGGAGATCCTGGCTTGGACGCGTGGCCCCCGAAGGACAGCCACTGTGACATGGACTGCCCGAGGGGCCCTGAGCAAATCTGATGGGGAAACCTGGTGCTGCCCTCCGCCCAGGCTCCAGCCTCCTTCGAGTACTCGGGCCTACCTGCAGAGGAAGGTGGGGGCACCACAGAGCCCGCTGAGTTTTCCTGGGCTCCCTGGGAGAGTGTCGAAGGTCACAGGGACCCATGGTCACTCTGCATCTTGTGGCCAGCCCAGGGCCCCCTGTCTCCCTCCTCAGGGGAGCAGGGCTGGGACAAGGGCCACAGCGTCTGGTTCCCAAGAAGCCAGGCCCCCCACAGTGCCCTCTGTCCGCAGACGCTGTTGGCAGCCGTGCGGGAAAGTGCCCCAAGAGATGTTTGCGGAAGGAATTACATCCCAACAGTTCGGCCTCACAGTCAGTTCTGCTGAAAACACCCTAATTTGTTGTAACATAAATCAAGGTTTTGTGAAATGACTGAGAGCCTGGCCGGTATTTTCAGTTTCCGTGGAAAGATGTATGCCAACTTCCAAGCAGTCGGCTGTAAATAAATTCACACCAAATACCACCCCTTCTACGGAAGACTTTTTGTTCTGGATTCACTAACACAAACAAACACTTCAATGCCAACAAGAAGCTGCTCACTGCTGAGCTCCGTGTCCCCCACCCGAAAACAGACCCGAAGGGCCTGGCTCACAGCCACACCAGCAAGGCCGCGGTGCGCACGTGCAGCTGAGTCAGAATAACTCAGAACCAGGAACTGAGCCGCGAGGGGACGCCATGCACCTGGTGGGAGTCCCAACCTCCTCCCATGAACAATCCGTAAGAGCCGGAAAATGTGCAAAACCGTGTTGGAGGCATCTGAGGAGGCGGCGGCGCCAGAGAGATGCGCCACTAGGCTGCGCGTGTGCAGGCGCCTGAGGACCCTCCAGAGGCCACGCAGAAAGCCGGGCCGGCCATCCCACCGGAGACAAAAACCAAAACCAGGGTTCAGGGCCGCTGACGCCACCAAGAGCCACGACTGCCTCAGTCAGCTCAGCTGCCATGCAAATTACCATGGGCTGTGCGGCTTCAATGACAGGCATTTACTTTTTCACGTTTCTGAGGCTGGAGTCAGGATGAGGGCACCCGCAGGGCTGGTCTCTCCTCGCCGGCTGGCGGCCGCACGCTCACCATGCTCTCACGTGGTGGGGAGAGCACAGGCACAGCCTCTCTTGCGTCTCATCCTCTCATCCTAGAAGGGTAGGATTTATCCTACCACAGAGGCTCTACCACCATGGCCTTACCTACCTAACACCATGACCCTAACTAACTACCGCTGTGGCCCTAACTACTACCATGACCCTAACTA
>NW_022437067.1:1164329-1176742 GCF_009761245.1 Sapajus apella | reverse complement strand
CATGACCCTAACTAGCACATGAACTTAACTACCATCATGACCCTAACTAACTGCCACCATGACCCTAACTGACTACTGCTGTGGCCCTAACTAACTACTGCCATAACACTAACTACTGCCGTGACCTACCATGACCCTAACTAGCACATGAACTTAACTACCACCATGACCCTAACTAACTACTGCCATGACCCTAACTACCTGCCTCCATGACCCTAACTACCTGCCAAAGGCTTCGTCTCCAAATACCGTCACGCTGGGGGGTTAGGGCTTCCACACAGGGATTCTGGGGAGACACTCGGTCCATAACGTTTGGCCCGGGACCCCGGAAATGCACGCCCTGCTTGGTTATGCTGGCCCACAGCCAGGGAGGATCTTGGCCTCAGGAGGAGTGGGCCTCCAGGCTCCCCCACACCTGGTTCAGACGAGACTGCCGATGCCACACTGGGGGAGTTAAGGCTTCTGGGGCCGCTGGGATGCAATGAACATATTTCGCATGTGAGACGAACACAGGACAGACATCCCCACCCCAGAAGTGAGAACCAGGATGCCATCCTGGCTCACGCGTGTAATGCCCGCACTTTGGGAGGCTGGGGCAAGTGGGATCACCCGAGGTCAGAAATCCCCAATCCCAAAGTACTGGGATTACATGCCTGTGTATCATCATAAGTTCGAGACCAGCCTGGCCAACATGGCAAAAACCCCATCTCTAACAAAAATGTAAAAATTAGCTGGGCATGGTGGTGTGAGCCTGTAATCCCAGTTACTTGGGAGGCTGAGGCAGGAACATTGCTTGAACCCGGAAGGTGGAAGCCGCAGTGAGCCGAGATGGCGCCACTTCACTCCAGCCATCCTGGGCAGAAAAAAAAGAATCAAATGGAAATGCTAAAAGTAAAAAACAAAGTGATTGAAATTAATAATTTAAAGTGTAGATTTAAGAGTAGATTGGGTGAAATAAGAGATGTCAGTAGAAAAAAATCCAGATTGAAGCACACAGCAGGAAAAAACCAAGACAGAGGAAATCCCGAAAAAAGAGCACATTAGACTTGCAGGTGTGTGAGACGGTGTGAGGCGTGGGGGTCCGAGGGGACACAGAATGGGATGATATTTGAAAAGTCAAGGGCTGGCACTTGGGAGGCCCAGGCGGGTGTATCATCAGGAGTTTCAGACCAGCCTGGCCGACGTGGTGAAACCCTGTCTCTACTATAAATATAAAATGAATTAGCTGTTCATGGTGGCAAGCGCCTGTAATCCCAGCTGCTCGGGAGGCTGAGGCCGGAGAATCACCTGAATCCGGGAGGCAGAGGTTGCTGTGGGCCAAGATTGCGCCATTGCACTCCAACCTGGGCCACAAGAGCAAAGCTCTGTCTCAAAAAACAAGAAAAGTCAAGGGCTGATATTTTCCAAAAGAGACAAAAGGCATCATCTCCCTGACTTGAAAAGCTCTATAAACCCCAATTAGGAGAAGTTCTTGGTTTCCTCTGTCCTTCACAAGGCTGCTGTTGTGATGAAGGCGTTTTTAACAGGCGTCAGAGAAAACAGGGGCTGCCTTCCATGGCAGCAGTGAGGCTGGAAGGAATGACAGACACCCCAAGACAACGCGAAACCTGCGGGGGGAACCCCCTGCCTACCCAGAACTCTACCCCATGTGGAGAACGTCCTCCAGAAAGAAGGCCAAAGACATTTTCCAGACAAACAAAAAACAGACAGGTAGCTGCCAGCAAGCCTGCGCTGTACTTCAGGTGGGAGGAAGAGGGTCTCCATGTAAGCTCTGTCCTGCAGAAAAACTAGAGTGCATACAAGGGCAGCCTGGGGGTCAATTTGAAGGACTGCTGTTTAAGACAACACTTGGTTTGTGGGTCTGAAATACACGTAGAATTTACAGGCAAAGTAATTAACAGCACAAACAATACAGAAAGAAGAATTAGGCCAGGCGAGGTGGCTCATGCCTGTAATCCCAGCACTTTGGGAGGCCAAGGCGGACAGATCACTTGAAGCCAGGAGTTTGATACCAACCCGGCCAATACGGTGAAACCCTGCCTCTAAATACAAAAAATAGTGGGGCATGGTGATGGGCACCTGTAATCCCAGCTACTTGGGAGCTAAGGCAGGAGAATCACTTGAACACAAGAGGTGGAGGCTGCAGTGGGCCACGACAGCGCCACTGCACTCCAGCCTGGGCAACAAGAGCAAAACTCCAACTCAAAAAATAAAAATAAAAATAAAAAATAAAAAAAAATTAAACCATTGTAAAGTTTCAAAGGAAATGGTAAAAGTATTAATTTAAGCCGCGTTCCAAGGATGTGACTCATAATTTCTAAGGTAGACATTAAAATAACATGAAGAGAAGTATGACTTAACAAAGCCACAATAACAAAGGGAAGAAAGTGGAATAAAAACACTTGATTAAACCAAAGGAAGACAAGAGAGAAACAAAAGAGAGGACAAATAAGACCAACAGCAAGACGACAGAGCTACAACGCAGCACATCAGCCCGACGCCAAATGTAAACGGACTACATCATCTAAAACACAGCCACTTTCACACTAGATTAAAAATAACTTCTGCTTTTAAGAGCCGTTTCTAAAATACAGAGAGAAGAAAGTATAAGGATGAAAAAACAGCATATAAATACTTAAGTCCCCTTCCTCCCCCCTCAACCCCCCCATGTCATACAGATCAGATGTTAATGACAACAACACTTTTCACCTTAAAGAGCAACATGTCGTGAAGATAAAAGCATCAATCAAAAGGAAAATATGGCCGGGTACCATGACTCATGCCTGTGATCCCAGCACTTTGGGAGGCCGAGGCAGGCAGATCACCTAAGGTCAGGAGTTCAAGACCAGCCTGGCCAACACGGTGAAACCCTGTCTCTACTAAAAATGCAAAAATCAGTCGGCATGGTGGTGGGTGCCTGTGATCCCAGCTACTTGGGAGGCTAAGGCAGGAGAATCACTGGAACCCAGGAGGCAGAGGTTGCAATGAGCCAAGATCACTCCACCGCACTCCAGCCTGGGCAACAGAGTGAGACTCAACCTCTCTCATAAATACAGCTGGAAAACAACAAACAAAATAATAGCAAACAGAATCAAGCAAAATCTAAAAAGGCCAGACAAGGTGTGTTAAAGGAACGTCATCGGTCTACCGCGAAAAGGGAATCCACAGAATTTGCCGTATTAACAGAATAAAGGAGAAACGTTCTGTCACGTCAACAGATGCAGGAAAACGAGCATCTGAAAAAATTAAGCACCATTCATAACAACTTTCAACCAGGAATAAAACAGAACCTCTTTCATTTGCTGGTGGGGCGTCGCAAAGGAAAAAAAGCATTTCCGCAAACAGCACCCTTAATGGTGGAATTCTTAAAGCTTTTTCCTGAGATCAGGCCCAAGAGGATGCGGCTGTCACCACTTCTGTCCCACACTGTTTTGGAAGGATCAACAGTGCCAGGGTAACAAGGCAACAGCTGAAGGAAAGGTAAAAACAGACAGCCGCTCGCTGGTCAGATGGCAGCACACAGAGGGTTCCGGAGCAACCACGGAGAAGCCACGAGGACCAGCGCAGGCCACAACCAACCAGCGAATCACATTCTCTACACACTGCTATCCACAAAAAGATTGAAAAACGAACTGTAAAAGTAATACTGCTTAAAATAGCATAAACACTGAAATACCAGGGAATCATCTGAACAAAAATATTATTGAAAGAATTTAAAGCCAGGTGCGGTGGCTCACGCCTGTAATCACAGCACTTTGGGAGGCTGAGGCAAGGGGATCACTTGAGCCCAGGAGTTCAAAACCAGCCTGGGCAACATAGGGAGACCCAGTCTCTAAAAAAAAAAAAATACAATAGCTGGGCATGGTGGTGCACACCTATAGTCCCAGCTACTGGGGAGGCTGAGGTGGGGGGATTGCTTCAGCCCAGGAGGTCAAGGCTGCAGCGAACCATGATGGTGCCACTGCACTCCAGCCTGGACAAGAGACCCTGTCGCTGCCCACCCCCAAAAAAGAGCCCAAACAAAGGCCTAAAGATATGTTCATGGATTGGAAACCTCAGTACTGTAAAGATGCCAATTTCCCAGGCTGATGTTTAAGTGTCTTACTGGGCTTTTGAAAATAAAGAAGCCCATTGTAAACGGCATATTAATCAACAAGCCCATTTGTATGGAAATGTAAAAAGCCAAGAACAAAGATGATCTTGAAAAATAAAAACCCCACACCGAAGGCTCACAACACAAGTCACCAATGGTGATTATACAGCGGAAGAAATCCGAACGGCACAGCTCGTGGGGGAAACACGAAGGGGACAGGTGAGTCCAGCAAGAGGCCTCCACAGCCAGGACCCAAAAGCCCTAATTATAAAGTCAGCTTTCACTTTCCGTACGTCAGAAGACACCACCCACGGAGGGAGGGCGAGCTGTGGAGTGACGGAAGGTGTCTGCATCACAAGCAATCAAAGCATTTGTCTCTAAAACACACACAGCCCCCACAAACAAACAAACAAAGACGAGCGAGCGGCCAGTGACATTTGTCAACACCCCAATTGTGAAACGGGCAGAAGGGAACAGGCAGCTTTGTGAAGCAGGGTCCTCCATCCCCCGGGAACCTTGGAGAAGCAGCTCACCTCAGCCGTAAGGAGGCCACAGCGGGGAGCCTTTCAGGCCTGGTCCCTGTGCTGGAAGGGGTGGGTCCGGGAATTCCCACACGCCCCACTGTGCCATCAGCACAGATCCAGCCTTTGTCTCAGTTTCCCAGCGCGCGGCCCCCTGACCCTAGGAATCCTGGAGCGTGGTGAGAGCGTCTTTTTGCATGCTAATGAGACAACGGGGCGCCGGGAGCCCCCAGGCAGCTCCAGGACGGAAGGTCTTTAGCAAGACGCAGAATGCCTAGCAGGTCGGAACATTCTGTCCCTCAGCCCAGGGTGCAGAGAGGAGACAGGACAGAGGAGTCGTCACAGGGGCAGGTTGTTTGCTCAGTCGTGCCTGTGGCATGAAGCCTCCACAAAACCCCTACATGATCTGGTTTGGAGAGCGACTGCGTGGCTGAATACCGCGTGGCGCTGGAGGGTGGCGCACCCGGAGAGGCCCGGACGCTCCGAACCCCCAGACCTGAGCCCGGGCAGCCCCCCTGCTTGGCGGCTCCTAATAAATGGGTGCACTAAGCAAAGTGTTTCCCTGAGTTCCGTGAGCGATTCTAGACAACCCCTGAGCCTAAGGAAGGGGTGGTGGACACCCCGATTCACAGCAGGCTGGTCAGAAGCCAGAATGGCACCTGGTACTTACGGCTGGCTCCCGAGTGGGACGGTGTGGTGGGAGCGAGCCCGTCCTCTGCGGGGTCTGCACGAACGTCAGGCCATTCGTGTCAGGGCTGAATGGAGGTACCGGACACCCAGCGGCATCAGAGTGGCCGTGGGTGCAGAAAAACCCACATGACTGGGTCGGAGAAACAGCACAGAGTGTGGACTCACAGCCGCTCAAGAGAAACGTCTGTTTCCTGCAAACTCCACTCCTGGGTGTACAGAAATGAAGGCCCGCCATGGGCAACAGAAAGTGCTCGGATGTCTGTGGCAGCCAAAACCCAGGACCCTAGTGTGGGTGACACCCCCACGGGCACCGAGGAAGGAAATTGTCCAGACCCCAGGCACAACCAGTGCCTGAAGAATATCTTATTTATAGTGTTACTGCTCAGCTGCTTCCTTTATATCATCCTTCATATATAATTATCTATTAGCTTATAGAATTAGTGCCTGAAGTGTAACTTACTGCTTACATATAGCTAGTTTACATAATCCGACAATAGCTGTATCTACTTAGCTCTGTATAATCTTCCTATATAATCACACAGGTATCGTAGTTGGAACCGTACCGACACATTTAGTGCTGATTTATAGAATCCTTCCATACAACCGTATAGTAGTTTGTACTAGGAGGAATGCCTGGAGCAGTCACAGAACAGACGCAGTACATGGGAGAACAGCCAGACCAGGACGAGAACCAAAGACCCAGGCGGTGGCGTCCCTGCCTGAAAGGGCAAACGCCGTATGGCAGGCCTGGAGCAGGAGCCTCTCCTCCTGATAAAGGAGTTGTAGCACCTTGCATCCAGTTCCTGTGGAAAGTCGGCCTCAGGCCTGAGATCCTGGAAGTAACCGAGGGAGAAGAACCCCCCTGGTGTGACCAGTCGCGGCGGCTGTGCACCCTGTCAGTCTTTTCTCGCTTCTGTGCTGGCTCAAATCATCCTCCCATAAATATCTTAGAGAAGAGCACACGTCTGTCAGCTCCCACTGCACTGGCTTACAGCATCCTTCTATTAGAAACCCTTTGAAGCCTCCCACCGCCAGGTAAGAAGTGTTGCGCATGACACCTGCTGCACACAGCCCACCTCTGCCTCGGTCACCTAATGGGGGTGGACCCCTTTTCTGCACATGACCCTCTACTACTGCACACAGCACGGCCCCCTACTGCGCACGGCCCACCTCTCTGCCCAGGTGATATAATGGGGTGGCCCCCTCGCTTGCTACTCACGTAATTACGTGTGCCCAATTACTAAGCCTATAGATGATGACCTCACTCACGACCCTGCCCCCTGCTTGCACCTAATAAATACAGAAGCTCTTGGACATTTGGGGCTCTCGCTGATCTCTGCTCACAGGTCACGTGGTCCCCCAAGTCCAGATGCTCTTCACCAGTTCTTCAGTGTCCTCTTTACTTCTTGGATCCTGCACCTCAGCACAGCATAAGGGACACCCCATGACCCTGTGGGACCCAACAGCCTTACACCCCAGTGCCCCCAAGATGTGGGTGGATACGTAAGACGTGGGGAATTCAGCCGGCAGAGCAGCCCCGACGCAGGGATGGACACGGCAGAACCGCACCCCACACCACGGGAAAGCCCCACACACGGCCAGACGAGGTGGCCACACTCGAGGTGGATGGCACAGAACCCCAAGACAAAAGCTCAAAACAAGCAAACTCTGCAGGCACAGAGGCCAGGGAAGGGCAGGTCAGGCCGGGGGTCATCTCGGGGTGTGGGGGCGGCCCTGCGTCTAGGGGATGATCTACGCACACATCAGCTGTGTGATGTGCAGTTTGCTTTGTGAAAACTCACGGAGTTGAACACTCCACATTTCATGTTTTCTGGAGTTTTGTTTCAGGAAGTCAAGAGAGAAAAAGAAGTCAGAGAATGGAGGCATGCAGACCATAACATTCTTTCCGTAAGAAAAGCTGAGACCCCACGGCAGGCCGGCGACACCTGCTGCATCTTATCTTTTTTTTCTTCCTTTTTCTTTTTTGAAATGGAGTCTTGCTCTGCCACCCAGGCTGGAGTGCAGTGGTGCGATCTCAGCTCACTGCAACCTCCACACCTCCTGGGCTCAAGCGATTCTCCTGCCTCAGCCTCCCGAGTAGCTGGGATTACAGGCTTGAGCCACCACGCCCGGCTAATTTTTGTATTTTTAGTAGAGATGGGGTTTCACCACATTGGCCAGGATGGTCTCAAACTCCTGACCTGGTGATCCACCTGCCTGAGCCCCCCAGGATACTGGGATTATACATCCAGGGTGGGGGCTGGAGGCGCCCCCATCTTACCTTTTTCTTTGGCATACTTTCTTTATTTGCTCTGTAAGCTTAACTTTCACCAGCCGAACTCAAAAGTTAACCTGCTGTTTGATTATTTTTGTCAATTATGTCTAAAAAACTTCTTTTATTAACCTTACCTAAGAATCACGTCTACACACAAACCCCAAATACCGTTTCACGAGCAATTTAGGAGATGGAAGCAAAGCCTGTGTTTTGCCTTCTAGGTGGGCTCCTGGAACCCATACCTGTAATGCAGGCAATGGCAAAGGGAGGAAGAGGGAAAAGATTCAATGAAAACCACACTCCGCACGGATTTTAACTCAGTCTGGAAAACACTTGGACTTTGGGAGACGTTTTACCGCAGAATCACGGAAATGACTGTCCCGAGGAAACATCCCCTCGAAGACGACTGAAGTGACAGAAAGGGTCGGGCTGCGAGGCTGGCGCACGGCACTGCCCTCCCCGGGTCTCCTCAGAGGAAGCTGGGTCCCTTCCCCAGCACCGTCTCTTCCATGTGGGTGAACATCCAGAAGACGAACAGACAGTCGGTCAGGAGCCTGGACCCACAGGTGCCTGCATCCCTCCTGCATGCCCTGAGGCTGTGGCCAAAGGGCAGGAGACGAGGGTGGAGCCAGGATGTGGGTCCTGCCCACACTGGACAGAGGCGCTGGCTGGCAGGGAGTCGAGGGTGTGGCTGGAGGCTGGGGGTCCTGAGTCCAGGCTGGCAGCAGCCCTGCCGCTTCCTTGCCCAGACCTGAGAACCCCGACAACGGTGGGCATGGCACAGCAGGCAGGGGACGGCTCCCAATGCCAGGGGACGGGGTGACCAGTGTCCCCATCAGGAAAGAGGCCTAGGCTCCCCGACTCCCCCCACCACACACGCCTCCCTAACCCCAGCCCTGCCTTTTCTGGCTGAGTTCTGGGAACCAGCTTCTCCAGCGACACCCGAACCACCGAGGTGCACCCCTCGTTCTGTGATCCCCTGAACCACCGAGGTGCACCCCTCGTTCTGTGATCCCTCGAACCACCGAGGTGCACCCCTCGTTCTGTGATCCCCCGAACCACTGAGGTGCACCCCTCGTTCTGTGATTCCCCGAACCACCGAGATGCACCCCTTGTTCTGTGATCCCCCGTGGCCCCTCGTCCCCTCGTCCTGCCCATCATTTCTGGGAGGTTCATCCCCTGGCCTCCATGTTGGACCCCCCAGCTGTCCATGTCAACCTGGGCTCATCCCCGGCTCTGCCCAGATGTTCCCAGTTGGTGTAGGATTCTCTCCCAGTCCCCCAAGTGGTCCAGAGACACCTCCTCTGCCTCTTCTTTTCCCACAGCACCCTCCTGAGGGCTCGGTAACCTCAGCTAAGCCCATCGGCCCGACACGCAGAGCTGGCCCCACACCTCCCAGCACCCACCTCGGCTCCTCCTCACCTTCCCCGCCGCCTCAACACCCATGGGCGCAGCAGGCCTCCAACTCTCCTCCCGCGTTCCACTCAGAGCCCTCACCTGCCATACTGTGTGAACTGGCCTGAGTCCTGCTCTCAGGGAGGGTACGGGGTGGGTGGAGGGAGCTCAGGATGGCAGGCCTGGCACCCCAAGGGGAAGGCCCCAGTTGGGGGGGCTGTGTACCAAGTTTCCAGTGCCTCACCTGACAGCCCAGCCCCTTGGGGACTTCAGCCTCCACCACCCCCACCCTGGCCCTGCAGGGAGTCAACTGTCACCGGCCCCACCCCCCCACCACTCCCTTAGGGACTCCACTGCCACCAGCCCCACCCTGATCCCTCAGAGACTGTCAGTCCCGCCCCTCCCAGGGACTCCACTGTCACTAGACCCACCCCCCCATTCCACTGTCAACAACCCCCCCCACACCCGGACTCCACTGTCACCAACCCTGCCCCCTGCAGGGACTCCACTGTCACCAGCACCCCCCCCAGCACCGTTCTCTCAGCTGCTCCTTAGCTCCCTCAGGACCAGCCCACCCCACTCATGTCGCATGGTTTCAGGCAGAGGCTCACAGCTGCGGAGGCCGATCCAAACCCCTCCTTCCCTGGGCCAGGAATGGTGTGAGGGCAGACACGTGACCCCAGGGCATCGAGGGCCCAGTGGACTCGGGGGACCCTGGTACCAGAGGAGTCTCTGTTTCCTCCCTGAAGGTGCGACCCAGGAGCCATGGGGCTGCCACGGAACCACAGCCCCCTGACCGGGGACGAAGTCTGTGCGGAGAAGGCCAGGTCCTGCCGGCTCTGATCACCCCTGGGGCCACCGCTGGAGCCAAGGTCAGCCCTGGCCATTCGGTTTCTCGCCTCTGGGATCCTCTTTGCTGGGACCCATTGGTTTTAGGTCCTTGGCTGCCCCCAGGGAGGGCCTGGAGGAAGTGCCCCCGAGCTGGCCAGCTCTTCCCCTCGCCCAGCCTGGGAGACACTGGCCGTCTCTGGAGCCGGCTCCTTCAACACCCCAGCTAATGGCCAAGTCTGGCAATTCTGCCACTGGACATTTCTGGGGTCCACCCCACTGCCCTGGCCCTCTCCCACCCGGCCCTGGGATGACAGCTTTCCCCAGCAGCTCCCACCACCGACACCACAAAATCTGAGTGACGTGGCCTGGCCCAGAGGCCCCCGGCCCGGACCTCCCCTGCCTCCGCAGGCTGGGCTGTAAAACGGGGAGAATGAGAGCTGTACCCATAAATGGCGTGGGCCCAACACCGCCTTCCGGACATTGCAGTGGCATGAGCTGCCGCAGCCCCGTGTCCTCACCACAGCCAGGACTCGTTATGACCCAGGGACTCTCGATACAGCCACTTGGCCCCGTGCGACACCCTTGCCCACAGCCGGACCCATACCTGGCTGTGTCTGCTCAACCTTCCAAAGGAGCCCTGTCCAGGGTTGCATGTTTCCTGCACGTTTAATATTTGTGACCACACCTGCTCTCAGGACAGTCCCTCCAGGAGGATGGGGCAGGTATGGTGCGTACCACTTCACTGATGAAAAAAGTGAGGCCACCAAGGTCAAGGGTCACCCCAGAGGGAGAGCCGAAGGTGGCTCCCAGGCCCCCCATCGCCCCTGTGCATCCAGCAGTGCCTCCGTTGGGGTGCCCTCACTCCAGAAATCCATCCAGTGGGGGACAGAAACCTCCAACACCAGGTGTCTGGAAGCACCTGGGGTCAGCTGCGCAAAAGCCCAGAGAGTCCCATGTCCAAGCCCCAGGCCCCGAGACTGTCCCACCTTCCATGACACGGGGGACTTAGCAGACGATGAAGTTAAGGAGGTGGGATGGGGAGATGCTTCCGGATGATCTGGGTGGGCCCCTGTCATCACAGGGTCCTCATAAGAGGGATGGGGGGCAGCTGAGTCAGAGGCGGTGACGTGAGGCGGAGGCAGAGGCTGGGGTGACTCAGGGCTGCAGCGAGGGGCCTAAGACCTCAGACGCTGGAGAAGGTGGGAAATGGGGTCTCCCCTGGAGCCTCCAGAGGACCCTGCCCCAATGGCGCCTTGACTTTAGCCCAATGAAATCCGGCTGGACCTGCGCTGTCCAGACCTCTGTGCTCACAATGGTGTGCTGCTTGAAGCCGCAGGAGGGCGGGGGCATCGGGGGCCTTATTCACAGCCGTGGAGACTCAGGGCCTGTTTCTCCCATGGCCAACTACGAGACAGTCCCAGGGACATGGCTGGACAGAGGGGCTGCTGCCGGCTGCGCAGACAGGAGGCCGGAGAGGTCTCCGCTGTCACACACACGGCGGTGCCAGGCAGGCCAACCCCCTCCTTACAGGCAGGCCAGGGCAGACCTAGACGGCACCCACTCTTGAGAGGCCACAGCGTAGCACCTCCAAGCTACCATGGCCCACGTACCCAGGCTGCACCTCTCACCCACAGGGGATGAGTACACAGCCCGGCCTCCAAGAGCCATGGAGGTCAATGCACGGCCGCAGGGACAAAAGGCATGGCTGTCAGCCCGGAGGGGGCCAGGCAGGCTTCCTGGAGGGGGTGAGGAGGAGAGAACAGGTGAGGGGCAGGAGTGAAGAGGGCGGGGCTCCTGCCCCAGGATCACACGGGGACTCCAGTGCAGCATCTACTGTGACGCCTTTCCTCTGAAGCTCTATTGAGAGTATGGCCTGGGCTACCTGACTTCACACCCCGAACAGGCACCCAACCACCCGGACTGGCCAGCACCCACTGTGGCAGGTTCCCTTGACACTGCCGGTGGTGGCGGTGGGGGGCTCCCTTGACACGAGAGGCACAGCTGGGAAGGGGGGGAATTTGGCAGCCCAGAGAACCCAAGATCCAAGTTAAAAGAAGGCCTACACCTCACAGGGCTCACTCTCCCTCCCCGTGCCTCCTCTGGGGGTTCGGCTCTGAGGGGGTTCACCCTTCAATCAGTCCCCTACTTCTAGGAATCGATCCCAAAAAAGCCCCGGCACAAAAGTAAAGCAGGAGGTGTCTGCACACGGACGGCTTCCCGCCACAGCTCCACCTGCAGCTGAAACAGATGGGACAGAGCCCCCTCCGCGCACCAGTCAGTCTGGCCCACCCTGGCACGGGAGTGTGCGCGTCCGTGGGAGCAGCGAGGAGGCATCAATGGAGGGTCTCCGGACACGCCACATGCGGGAAAAGCAGGTCTGGAATAGGCTCTAGCTCAGCGGCAGGAGGACGCGATCCAGGTCCCAGGACTGCTGGACCAGGGAGAGGTGGACGCCACGCGGCACCCCACAGGGCCCCGAAAGGCAGCCGGGAGTCAGTGCAGCCAGCGTCCACCGTCACACAAACCACGCACAAGACAGATGAGCCCCGCACCCCACTCAGACACGGAGCCCCGAAGAAACACGCTGAGGCAGAGCGAGGCCTGGGGG
>NW_022437067.1:1162817-1164319 GCF_009761245.1 Sapajus apella | reverse complement strand
CACTCCACTCAGACACGGAGCCCCAAGGAAACACGAAGAGGCAGAGCAAGGCCTGGGAGACAGATGAGCCCCGCACCCCACTCAGACACGGAGCCCCGAGGAAACATGCCAAGGCAGAGCTAGGCCTGCGAGGTGTGGGCTTCTTCTAACGTTGCTCTTAGAAGCACGAACGCTCTTAAAAAATGGAGACGGCCAGAAAAACCGCAATCCTGTCTGCAGTAGGCAAAATCAAGAAGTGACTCCTGTGCTGATGTTTTCTTCAGTCTGGTGGGTGATTCGCGTGAGGACCTCTCACCTCCTCCACCAAGGGGCTTGCTGAGGAGTCACAGGTACCAGCTGGGGTCCAGGCTGCCAGGAGCCAGGCAGGGTGTGCACGAGACGTTATCCATAATAAAAACTTTAAATACCAAAGAGCTGAGCTCTGCCCTTCAAGGTCTGGACACCTGGGCTGGAGCTGCGCCTCCCTTCCCTGGCTCTGGGTCTGGCCCTTTCTTTCCCTGGCTCTAAGGGGTTTCTGTGTCCACAAGATGTGAGGCCACTCTGTCAGCCACAGGGGGTTGGGGGGATACCCCATCGAAGTCCTGCGCAAGGCCCTTATCTCCCCACAGTCCTGAGGCCCAGTCCAGCGTGGCCGGGAGGAGCAGGAGGGCCACATGCAAATGACATGGCACCTCCCAGGCACGGCACGATGCAGGAGCCCCCTTATCAACTCAGGAGGTGCCTCTCGTGGTCCCCGCATGTGTGTGTTGTTGGGGGGAGCCTCATCCAGTCCTGGTGGGCTGTCCCTCCCACCCAAGACCTGAGAATAATTCTCATCGGACAATGACAATGACATGTCTCAAGACGACCTTCCCAGTGTCACCTGGTCATCGCCCACAGCAGCTCCCAGTGGACCTCAGCCACCCTGCCCCTCCTGGCAGCTCTCGGCCATGCCACTACTTTACCCCAAATTCATTTGCTTGGGCATTTATTTAAAAAAAGACCTGGCCGGGCATGGAGGTTCATGCCTGTAATCCCAGCACTTTGGGAGGCTGAGGTGGGTGGACCACTTGAGGTCAGGAGTTCAAGACCAGCCTGGCCAACGTGGTGAAACCCTGTCTCTACTACTAAATATAAAAATTAGCTGGGTATGGTGGCGGGCACCTGCAATCCCAGCTACTCAAGAGGCAGAGGTAGGAGAATTGCTTGAACCCGGGAGGCAGAGGTTGCAGTGAGCTGAGATCGCGTCACTGCACTCCAGCCTGGGCGACAGAATCAGACAAGAAAGAAAAGAAAAAAGAGAAAAGAAGAGGAGAAGAAAGGAAAGAAAGAAAAAAAAAGGAAAGAAAAAAGAAAAGAAAAGAAAAGAGGGAGGGGGGAAGGGAGGGGGGAGGGGAAGGAAGGAAGGAGGGAGGGAGGGAGGGAAGGAAGGAAGGAGGGAGGGAAGGAAGGAAGGAGGAGGGAAGGAAGGAGGGAGGAGGGAAGGGAGGAGGGAAGGAAGGAAGGAGGGAGGGAAGGAAGGA
>NW_022437067.1:1153793-1157817 GCF_009761245.1 Sapajus apella | reverse complement strand
AGGAGGAGGGAAGGAAGGAGGGAGGGAGGACTGGGAAGGGAGAGAGGGCAGGGCAGGGCAGGGCAGGGCAGGGCAGGGCAGGGCAAGCAGGCCTAACATGACCCGTGATCCTTTCGACCAAATGCCTGCTGCACTTCCTTGTTTTCTGAGCCCAGAGTCTCGCTCCGTCACAGGCCGGAGTGCACTGGTGCTCTACCTCCGGATGGCCCTGGGCACCCTCATGACCAAGCCCTATCCTCGGGGCCTTTCAAGAGCTGCGTCCGCAAACATCCAGTGGGCCCCTCGCCCCGGCCAGGGACTAACCAGCTGCTGGGGTCACGTGCTGTCGATGGCTTTAAAGCCATGGGGGATGGGAAACGGCTTCGCACGGCAGATGTGTGCCGTGATAAGGATTACTCTTCTCAACAACGCTGGGTATGCAATGTCCTTGAGAAGACTGAACTCGCAGGGGAGCTGTCACGGATCAAGGCCAAGGAGCCAGGGTGGCTGTTGGGGGCGAGGCCGGCCGTGCCCTCCTGAATAACTAAGGCCTGGGTGCTGTGTAATGAGGCGTGAAGAATAAAAGCGACTCACCCTGAAAGCTGCTCTTCTCTCTCTGAAGACAGTGCACACTCACTAGCCCATGCTCAGCCCACAACAGCCCACGAGGGACCACCCTCCAGCTCTCCCTTTTGTGTTTGGCCCAGGGGACAGCCGAGGTCCCCACAGGCCAGCCCACTGCGTCCTGCCGCTCAGCACTGAGCGACGTCCTGACCGTCCCTTGCCAGGGCAGGCCCAGCCACATGGCTTTCCCCTGGATGCTCCCTGCCTGGGCTCCACCCCAGGGCCCCATTACAGCCATCCCCTGCGACCTTGCCAGCTGGGATGGTCCCCTCCCAGCCTCCCCCTTAGGGCCCTGCCCACCACTCACAGCGCCAGCCTCCAGGGCTCACCTGTCTGTCCCTGCTCTATGCTATAGTGCATGCCCCTCACAGACTGATGGTGCCGTCCTGCCCCTGAGCCGGACACAGAGGCCCTGAGGTTCAGGCCGCCTCCTTGCCCTGCAGCGCTGGGTTGAGCACTGGGGTCCACCCAACCACAACTGTGGCCTCCCCTCAACCCACGGTGCTGGGCGTCCAGGCTTCCGCCAAAGAAATCGCAACCAAGAGTTGGACCTGATTTTTGATGTTTGACTGCTGCCGGCATTTGAGGGGACCCGCTCCCCTCCCGCCCGCATCCCAGTGAGCTGATGGGGCCTGGTGCTCTCTCCCTTGGCCCTGGGGTAAGTTCAAACCCTGCCAGCCCCAGCCCCTGCTCACCCACCTCACCCCCGAACCACCATGGAAACCGAGGAAGTCGCCTTTCTGGCGCACTCAAGACCTCCCTGGACCAGCCTGGAAGTCCCCCCACCCGCGCCCCATGCTCTCCCCAGAAAGCCTCGCCATGTGGGCAAGAAGCCTCTCCCCTCTGTGTGCGCGGCTGTCATCCGTGTGGACATTGGCGCCAAATTATGGGCGGGGTCCACCCCATCTCTTTGGGGCGGCCTATAATTACAAGTGAACAACTGGTGTCCAGGCCAGGGGTGTTTAAATGGGGGTGCGTTGCCCTTCACCCCTCCTCCGACTGCTGCCTTGGTGCGGCCCCCAGAGACCACAGGAACACGTGGAGAGGGGGGCGGCCCTGCTCACCCCACCCTGAGGCCTTCCTTCCATCACCTGCGTTGCAGTTCTCTCTCTGTCTCTGTCTGTCTCTGCTGCCCAGGCTGGAGTGCAGTGGTGCAATCACAGCTCTGCAGCCTTGCCCTCCTGACTGAAGCGGTCCTCCCTTGGAGCTGGGCCCGCAGACATGCCCCACCGTGCCCAGTCTCATGCCTCTCTTCGAGGAAGGGGGTTTGTGCTAAGGAGGAAAAGTGCATGACCATGTGACTGACAGAGCTTGGGGGGCTTCTTCAGACTGGGGGGGGCAGCTCTCCCTGTGGAGCCCCCAGGTCCCCTCCCAGGCCTTCCCAAGGAACACATGCCCGCTGGACGTGCTGGCTGCCGAGCGCCGGCCACCACAGCCCGCACTCTGTGTAACTGTCCTGAACTGATCAATGCGTCCGCCACGACAAATAAACCCTCACTACTGCAGCAGCTGTGTGGGCCGCTCTCCCCAGGAAGCCTTCCCCAGTCCTGGGGCCACAGCTTGCTTTCTGGAGTCCCGCTTAGAACAAGGCTGGATGGGACATCAGTGCTGTCCACTAACCATCAGCAAGACCCACTGTGAAAGCAGAGGGATGGCACAACTCCTGCCCTCAAACACCCACAGGCTAGCCAGGCGTGCTGGCCCACACTTGCAATCCCAGCACTTCGGGAGGCAGAATCAGGAGAATCACTCGGGGCGTTAGAGACCAGGCTGGGTAACAAAGCCAGACTCCCATCTCTACTACAAATAATTAGCCAAGCATGGCAGCGCACGCCTGAGGTCCCAGCTGGTTGGGAGGCTGTGGTGGGAGGCTTGCTTGGACCCGGCTGCAGTGACACAGCAAGACTCTGTTTCTTGAGAAAGACAGAGGCGGACAGAGGCATGGCCCTTCCTGAGGTGGGGGGCAAATTCTAAGAACCGTAAGAGTCGGAACGGTGAGGCCCCTCCAGCCCCGCAGTTTCTGGGCCCCGTGCCTCCTGGTTTCGAACCAACCCAAGACGCAGAAGAGCAGGGAGGGGATCCTGCATTTTTTTTTTTTTGAGACGGCGTTTCCCTCTTGTTACCCAGGCTGGAGTGCAATGGAGCGATCTCGGCTCACCGCAACCTCCGCCTCCTGGGTTCAGGCAATTCTCCTGCCTCAGCCTCCTGAGTAGCTGGGACTACAGGCACGCGCCACCATGCCCAGCTAATTTTTTGTAGTTTTAGTAGAGACAGGGTTTCACCGTGTTGACCAGGATGGTCTCGATCTCTTGACCTCGTGATCCACCCGCCTCGGCCTCCCAAAGTGCTGGGATTACAGGCTTGAGCCACCGCGCCCGGCCGGGATCCTGCATTTTTAAACTGTTTCTACAAACTTGAAATAAACTGGAGGAAAAAAATACAGAAACTTTCCAGAAATCTATCATTACCCATAACGAAGTAAAACAAACAAAAACATATTTAAAATGTGCAGCAGGCCTCAGAAAGCCCACGCAAGACCCTGGAAATGAATGAATGAAATTACCCACCCATCCACCCTGGGCAGGACACGGGGCTGAACTGGTGTGGAGGTCAGGGCGAGGACAGGCAGCTGCCGGGTGCTGCCCCTCCTGATCCTGGCCCCCAGGATGGAAGTCACCTTCTCCACCTGCCACTGGGTAGGAGTGGGGACCCGGGGCAGGAGACAGGATATGAAAATTGGACAAGTTTCCAAAGCTCCATCTGCAATTCTTCTTTTCGAAAAGGGGCCCAGGACCCCCAGAAGACACCGTCCTCTGGGTGACACTCCTGACGTCTTATTAGCATGCGTGGTACCTGTAACATACCTACTATGTATCTGTTATAAATCTACACCATCTACTGTAACCACCACACCCCCATAACGTATCTCTCACGTGTATCCTTTGCGTCCGTCACATCTTACCACACACCTTTGCTGTGTCTACTCAGTGCCTGCTGCTGGTATCTGCTAAGTATCAGCTGCGGTCCAGACCCAGGATGCACGGGCTCAGTTCATCCTCACAAGCCCCCCAAGGGAGGCCCACCCACCACCCTGACTCTACGGGAAGGGGAACTGAAGGCCAGGGCACTTAGAAGACCTTTGTCCTGGGCCCTGCAGCCAGAGGCAGACACAGGCCAAACCTGGGCTGGCTGATGGTCTCCACGGCTGAGCTTGAATGAATGAATGAATGAATGAAATAAACATGGGAACGAATGAGGGAACAAGTAAATCAGCAAGAGGACGCCTTGTACCAGGGGTTGTCCCCGGAGTCTGATGACAAAGTTGAGGGAAACAAACAGGAAAGGGCTGGGGGTGGGGGACATCAGTCAGACACCACCAGGAAGAGGGCGAGGAGGGGTGGGGGACATCAGTCAGACATCA
>NW_022437067.1:1142850-1153783 GCF_009761245.1 Sapajus apella | reverse complement strand
AAGAGGGCGAGGAGGGGTGGGGGACATCAGTCAGACATCACCAGGAAAAGGGCGAGGAGGAGAGGTGCCCACTGCCCTCCCCCTAC
The DNA here is from genome assembly GCF_009761245.1 of Sapajus apella. Lineage (NCBI taxonomy): Eukaryota > Metazoa > Chordata > Mammalia > Primates > Cebidae > Sapajus > Sapajus apella. The sequence continues at coordinate 1,153,697 of NW_022437067.1, read as the reverse complement.
TTAGAAAACGTGGCCGGTGCATTCTGTTAGACTTTTTCTCATTTTTTTTTGTTTTGTTTTGCTTTTTGAGACAGAGTCTTGCTCTCTCGCCAGGTGCCAGGCTGGAGTGCAGCAGGGTGATCTCGGCTCACTGCAGCCTCCGTCTCCCGGGTTTTAAGCAATCCTCCTGCCTCAGCTTCCCAAGTAGCTGGGACTACAGGTGCGTGCCACCACGTCCAGCTAATTTTTGTATTTTTTTTTTTACTAGAGACGGGGCTTCACCATGTTGGCCAGGATGGTCTCGATCTCTTGACCTTGTGCTCCAACCGCCTTGGCCTCCCAAAGTGCTGGGATTACAGGCTTGAGCCTCTGCGCCCGGCCACATTTTGTTAGACTTCTTAAATCACGTTTGAGATGCAAGACCGCTTTAGTAACTAAACACACAAAAGGAAGTGTGTCTCCCTGAAATTAAGCCGTTTAAAAGGTTTTAAGAAGGTATGGGGATAAAGTCTCCAGCTGTCACAACTAAAATCAGATTCAGGAACTTACATGTTGCCTAGAGGGAAAACAAGACAGGGGACAGGGCCACTCCCAGGGGAGACGATCCCTCTACAAAGGAGAATCATCTAATGTCTTCTTTACAAAATAAATTCTCTTAAGTCATTTGAGAAACGATAGGGAAAGTCAGGCACAGCACGGCAGGTGGAATGGGCCGGGAGCCCCAGCCTGGAGGGGCAGGACTGCAGCAGGCAGGGACCACCTCCCTTACACCTCCGGGGGTGTGCTGAAAAGATGATGCAGCAAAGAGAGAATGAAAATGCCATCTTCCATCTCCCGGAATTTCTAGCAAGACCGAAACTCCCTCTGGAAAGTCTCCTCCCACCCACGAGGCCTCTGCAGACCCCACCTGCCCAGGGCTGGGCCCGCCTGACCTGCTGTGGTCACTGCGGGTCAGTGCACACCACCGGCCGAGCCCCTTCCTCCTGCCTGTCCCGCGCCCCTCACCGAGGCCCCGCTCGCACACTCCAGGGCAGCAGATGACCTGCAGTTCCTGTGCAAACTTGCAAATTACCCGAGTTCCTGTATCAGAGACATCACTGTCCACGCGGAGCTGGCCTGAGCCCGTGTCTGCAGGAGGCCATCCAGGGAAAGGATGCAAAGCTAGAGGTCCAAAGGCAGGGCCTTGGGAACAAAACCTGGACTCCGGAGATCAGGAGGTGCCGGGAGGAAGCGGTAGCTGGGGCCTCGGGGCAGGGACAGACAGAGGTCTGGCTGGCAGCTCTTGCTGTCTGCCGAGCTGGGCGGCGAAGCCACTGCCTCCACGGAATTCTCGGTTGCCGCAGATGGTCATCCTGACGTGGGTGTTTTTCCAAGTGGCAGGTTTGGAAATAATTTTAGCAAAACCACCTCTACCACTGCAAAATAAAATTAAACGCAGGAAAGGCCAGCAGCATGCATTTGGGGGCGGGGGGGGGGCAGAAGCGGGGCTGAGACTAAGCTGCCTCCCCACAGGAATCCTAACGACGGTGTCAGCAAGGTACGCGGAGTGGCTGGTGTGTGACGGTGGCCGCCGGCTCTTTCAGAGATGAGAAATGACTTCTGGTTTCAATAAGCTGGTTCAAAGCAGGGACCTCGGGTCACCCCCCGACACAGACACACTCACTGCTGCAAGGGTGCGGACCCCGGAGTCTGGTCTTTTCCCACAGAGGCATCAGTATCTCACTTTCACTGATTTAAAATTTCGAGATTTTTCCATTCCTTGCCAGTGGTCTGGTTCAGCATGACACGACTAACGACATTCCGCTTAACTGGAGCAGGAAACAGGTCACACCGAGTCGTGACAAGTACGACCAGCACGGCCAGAGCCTCCCGAGGGGTCCTCACTAACCCTCACCCCACGCTGCTCCACCCAGAGAGCTCCCCGCAGTCAGTGCCTGGCTCTACCCCCACCCATAGCCATGGCCTGTGCTGTGCCCCCGCTGCCCACAGGGTCCTTGCTCCCTCCTTCTGGGCCCAGTCCTGTGGGCCTCATCTCACAGTCACTGCTCCCCACGCCTGCCCGCCCCCCCACTGCTTCCTTCCAAGGGGCTCCTTCCTGGCAGCCGCTTGTGTCAATCATACCCTGGAACTGTCAATCACCGGTCTGCACAGCGAGCCCACCTTGCTTTCACCTGCCCGCCCATTATCAAGGGGCGGTTCCAGATTGTGCCTCCAGCAGCCGCCCAGCCTGGCGAGGGACGGATGAACGAATGAACGAACGACAGGGCTCCAGCCGGGAAAAGGTCTCAGACGTCACAGGGAGGATGATCTTAGCGCCGGCTGCATGGAGCTGAAAATTCCCATTTATTGCCTAATTTCTTATCCCAGCGGCTTGTGAGAAGGGGTGTCCCTACCCCTGGATGACGGTGATGAGGGAGCGCCGGGTCCCACCAGCTGTGTGGCTCCTTCTGCAACAGAACTGTGGCTCAACACGGACAACCGCGTGTGTGATCAGGTCCAGAGCAGCAAAATCATCACTCTTTGGTCCCTGAGTGAGAAGCGGCGAGCCTGAATGAGTTTACGAGGCCGGCAGTGACGACTGGGCGCCCCTCACCAGCCTGACATGCTGGGCCAGGTTTCACCATCACAGGGAGATTCCGGACGCAGCTCCACAGTCTCCAGGCCCCTTCAGGACACGCCTCACAGAAGCCAGCCACTGGAAGGGCTGGAGCGGGGCGGGGCTGAGGCACAGCCGCCCACACCTCCCAGCCACAGCCGCTCCCTGTCCCTGCAGAAGGCCAGGCCGCAGCAGCTCTCCTCGGCCCTGGGCCACTGTCCCCTGGAGCCCCGCCAGGAGCAGGGTGCGAGGCACGCCTTCCGGGGTGCACGGGCCCCACAGCTGATGGACTCCACGCAGCTTTGTGCCCAGGGCTCACCTCTGATCACATTTTCCCAGATTTTTTAAGTTAAAAAATATGTCTTTAAGCGAAGCATCTCCTACGTTTGGAGAAGTGGTTTGAAAGCCCACGCCAGACACCGGCTCGCCGGGTACGCAGGGCAGGTAAGGAATGCCTTCAGGCTGCTTGCCCAGCCACTCGGCCAGAGAGCTACTGAGAGCAGAGGAGGGGACTGGCCACACCTCCTGAATTCAACATCAGCCCAGTTTGTTCTGGGCTTTTCCAAAGACCCTGAGAGGGTCCCAGAAAGGTACTGTGGTCCCTGAACCCTTAGTCACGCTCAGAATATGACGCCGGCCCAGTCCTTCCCGGGTGGCCACATGCCCTGCACCGGATACAGCAAGAGGGCAGAACCAGAACCACGGACCGTGGACACTGCCGTGGCCAGCGCTCGTCCTAACGAACCGCTCTGGGGCTCCCTGGCCATGTCAAGGGCTGGCTGTGGCCCAAAGACCAGCTGATCCCTCCAGGCCTCTTCCTGTACCAGCAATGAAGCCTCTGAAGTGTGGATTTGGAGCCTGTGGCCTGAGCACCAGAGCCGTCCAGAGTTAAGGGCTGGGTGGACCTTGCTTAACAGGGCTTGGTGCTGGTCAGCGAGACACCAAGGGGCAGTGTCCAGGCACACGCCCTGCTGGGACCCACCCTGAGCTTCCTAGATCCCAGGTTCAGCCTCACGGGTCCTCGTCCTGAGCCCGCCCGAGGGTGCCCCATGGTAAGTCAGGCTGGAGATTCAGTGCTGGGCGCGGTCTGGATGACCTGGCTGACCCTTCCCTCAGCTGCCCCTGGGCGCCGCGAGAGGAAAACGCGGGAATCTGGCGAATTTCATGAGCTGAATGAGCAACCCAGACCCAAACTCGGAGTCTCAGCTGCACAGTCACCTCCTCGCTGCACGGCCCAGGGCCACGCCTAACCATGGCGATGATGATCACGGAAGTAGCCACCGTCCACACCCGCTGTGGGGCTGCTCCCCAGGAGACCCCAGGGCCACCTCTCAGAACAAGGTCAACGGCACCTGCACCACTCACAACCGCCTCTGGGTACCCACCAGGAGTCTTTATACACTGCTGCGTTAGATCCTCAGGATGTCCGTACACCTGCGTTCCTGGCGTCCACGCTGCCATCTAGGGAAACTCTGGCCCAGAAAAGGGAGGCACCTCACCCATGCTCCCAGCTGCCTGGCGGCTGGGCCTCTCGCGGTGGCAGCTACTCCAGACGCCGATCCAGCCTCTGTGCCGCCGTGACACTAGGGGACCTATCACACTGCCGTACGCCTCTCAGGCACACGCTGCACAAAACCACCTGCCTGGTCAGATGGATGAGGTCACAGGGAAGCCGCCGCTACCCACCCAGGAGGTCAGCCACAGAGAGGCCCAGTCTGTGCCAGTCTTGGGGCCAGCGGGGTTCCCATCTGCTTGACTGCCTTCAGAGTCAGCTGCCTGTCCCTGGGACCACACCTGCTCCTGTAGGAGCCCCCGCCTGGCCACCGTGGCCCCAGACAGACCCGGACCCCACACCCACTGATTCAGCAGAGTGAGGGCCCGGCTCTGCCCTGGCCTCAGGGCACAGCAGAGACAAAGGTCAAGAGCACACCCCTCTGGGAGGGGATGGGAGGGTGGACAAGCACAGGGACGTGAGCCCACGCCAGGCTGCAGAGACAGGGACGGGGCACGGCTTTGGGCACAGCCGGCTGGTACCAGCCACGCAGGACACGCGCATCTGACTCACAGCGTGAATCCTCCTCCTCTTCGACGGTCTTCTCTGAACAACCGACAGACACTTGAAAAGGCATCCATGGGAGGAGGGTCTGGCTCCCATCTACCTCTTCCAGGGGGTTCCCCACTCCCCGGGCCCACAGTGGGCACCAGCGACTCAACCACTGGGCACCGGTCACGCCTCCTCCACCAGCGCTCACTCTCACGCATGCTGTGCCCGCCCCAGAGGACAGCATGGGGCTCTGCCCACCACCTCCCAACCACCTCCAAAACCATGGTGAGCTCAGGACGTACACCAGGGCCCTGCCAGGAGGGCAGCCCCTTCCCCTATAGAGGGAACCTGAAGGAATCCAGCCGGCCACTGCAGACCCAGAAGGGTCTGGAAAGCAGAGAAGCAGCCTTGACCCTGGATGCCAGGAGCACAGGTGCCCCAGGGAGAAGGCATGGCCACGGTCAGGCAGAGGTGACCTGGGACACAGTGGTGATGTGCTTAGACTCTCAGGGACCAGCACACCTGGCTGCCCACGCACCGCAGGGCCTGGGGTGTGACGCGGCAGCACACGGTGGGGGGCGGGGGTGTCTGCGTCTGCGTCACCTCAGGCGTCACTCTGGCACCGGCGTCTGTCATGCCAGCGGGGTCAGGAGGCAAACTGGTGTGGAGCAGGGAATCCAGGGCAGGGCTTTTTATAGGCAGGAGAGAGAGAGGCCAAACCAGGCCCTAAGAAAAGTGACGCTGCAGCTCCAGAAACGAATCCAAGGCCAAGAGAGCCGGGAGAGAAGCTGGATGGCAAGGGCCACGGAGGACACCTCAGAACAGCCGGTGCCCAAGGTTCACGGAGCAGGGACTGTGGCCTCCCCACGGCCGGCCAGCACCGCATGGCTCCCCAACGGGGGAGGGGGACGAGCTGAGGCCGGGAGGCCGAGGGCACCCCCGGTCACCGTGTTTGGCGCAGCAGGACTGGAACCTCATCCCTTCCGGATCCTGGGCAGGGGAGGGCTCTGAGGTTGTGCATCAGACATAATGTTTCGGAGACAAGCAGGTTCCCAAGGGACATGGCTGCGCTAGGACACGACAAACAGCAGGGTCACCCAAAGGGGTGGCAGGTACCGTGGCTGAGCCGTGGGAGCAAACACGTGTGTCGGGTGGCACTGCCTCTGCCCCGGGCCCAGCGCTGCTGACGGCCGCAGATGTCCACGTCGATGCTGGGATTCTCTGGACACATCCCGTCCCCTGCCCGCCAAGGCAGGCTGTGCCTGATGCAGCTCCCAGGTGGGGTCAGGATGCAGGGAGGAGGCACTGGGGTTCCTCAGTTCCTTCCATGGGCCTCCCTCTTCTCAGCCCTCCATGGTTGGGGGCAGACACAGGGCTGAAGTCACAGCTCAGCGTGTACAGGTCCCAGGGGCCCTGTTCCAATGGCTACCCAGACAACTTGACCTTTGAGGAGGGCACCGGCCACAGCAGTGAGCGGTGACTGTCACCAGGGCCATTTCCAAGGAGACTGGCTGAGCAGCTCCCAGCCCCAGTCAAAGAGACCCGTCCCTGCCTTTCACCTTCCAGAGAATTGGACACTGGGCCAGGCCCAGTGGTGGGGCCAGATGGACCACAGCCAAGTCACAGTGTCCCAGAGTCCCCGTATAAAGCAGAAACGGCCAGGGGTCGGGCAGGAAAAGGCACACACCCCACCCCCCACCCAGGCCAGCCAGAGGACACTGGCCTCCCCGCAAGAGCAAGGCTGGGGCCAGGCAGTGAGGGGTGGCAAACGGGCCGCAGGAAGACCAGGAAGCAGTGAGGCCAGTGGGCCCGTGCTCCACGTCTGACCACCATTCACCGGGATGAGGCGCTTTCCAGGGCAGTGGTACAACTGACGGGGGTCTCGCCACCTGTCTCCTCTCCCACCAGGGCTCTCAGAGCTAAAGCTGCAGCCCTGTCCTCGAGGGACGTCCTGTTGAAAATCACCCATCATGTGGCATCTCTGCGCCACTGGGCGCCACGGCCTTGTGAGTGTAGAGTGGGGGGAGGTAGGTGGTCCCAGGCCCAGAAGCTGACACTGTGGAGGCACCTGAGGTCTGGGCCCTGATGCCAAGACAAGGAGATGTCTCCGCTGGGACTGGAATTCAGAGTCAGCCACTGGCTGGGCCCACTATGCCGTGGGTGATCTGAGATCCTCGCTGTCCTCCGGCCCACCGGGGACCCCCCCCCTTCCCGAGCCCTGTCCCCAGGGCCCTCCCTGCTCACTCTGAAGACCAGGGCCTCCAGCTGGCTCGGATACACCATCCTCTAATGCGTAAAAATAATTAAAAGCTCCCATTGTGCAAAAACAGACCAGCTACAATCCATAAATACATTATGTGTGTTTCGTTCACTTCCAAGAGCGTCTTCAAGACCAACGAATTTATGTCTTAAACCCACAGAGTGTCAAGTCCACCTGGCCCCACGGCTCCTTCTAAAATCTAAAAGCTAAGAAAGCGAGGGTGGCTTCCCTTTGCCTGGGGTCTATCCTGGCCGGGGCCCAGCGGGAGCTCTGAATAAGGGGGAGGGCGCTGCTGGGCCCTGGCCATTTCAGACAGAGCTCATGCTGAGCTGCACACTTTGCTCCCGGCTGGGGTGTCCCCCACTCCCTGGGCACCAGGACACCCTGAGGCAGGAACAGTGGGCTCCGTCCTGCCATGGGCTTCTCTTGGGCGGAGTTTCCCTACAAAGCGGCAGGGGCTGCCCTCATCTTCGCACGGAGCCCGCAGGGTCCCCAGCCGCCTCCTCTCATCAAGGATTCGCCTCATGTAGGAAGACAGGCAGAGGTTGGGGGGGCGACGGGGTGAGAGGACGAAGCCCTGGGAAGGGGCCAGGGCCAAGGGGCAGCTGCCACGACCGGAGTATCCAGGGGAGGAACTCAACGCCTACCGGTCCCTCCTATCTCATGCTGTGGCCGCACAGGTTTCCACAAGGACAAATTTGTCCACCGGCTCCTGGGGACATGGCCATGCACCGTCTGTTACGATGCCTTCTGCTCTATACAAGTCTTCTCCTTAACGAATTTTTATAAAGATTTATGAAGATTTGGATGATACCAAAGAAAGTAAAAGAAACAAGGGCCCAAGACTCTGTGGCCAGCGCCACGTGGGGGTCGTGGGATGCGTGTCTGTCCTCCTGCAGCCTCCTGCTCCTCCCACCTGGTGACCAGTAGGTCCGCACGCAAGAGCTGGGATCAATTCACATGGTGTGCGCCTGTCAACCACCCCCCAGGACAACGCAGCCACAGAAACAAGGAACTCAATTACAAAACGGGCAAAGGACCCGAGCAGACGTTTCTCCAAAGCCGATGCACAAATGGCCACAGACACGAGAGGCTCAACATCACCAACCACGGGGAGAGGCAAACTAGATCCACACTGGGCACCGCCTGGCCCAGGAGGACGGCCGGGAACAGCAAGTGAGGAGTGTCGCGTGTCACAGCTCCGTGTGCTTCGGTGGGAGCACAGAGGTTCCGCTGCAAGGCGTGAAAAAGCTCCGGCGACTGGGGTGCACATGGGAATGTACTTTACTGAACTACGCACTTAGCAATGGTTACAACGGTGAATTTTATGTTATGTGTATTTTACCGCAATTAGAAAACAAACAGGCCAGGCGCGGTGGCTCACGCCTGTAATCCCACCAGTTTGGGAGGCCGAGATGGGTGGATCACCTGAGGTCAGGAGTTCAAGACCAGCCAGGCCAACACGGTGAAACCTGTCTCTACTAAAAATACAAAAATTAGCCAGACATGGTGGTGGGCGCCTGTGATCCCAGCTGCTCTGGAGACCTAGTGAGGAGAATCGCTTGAAACTGGGAGGCGGAGGTTGCAGCGAACCGAGATTGCGCCACTGCACTCCGAAGAGCGAGAGTCCATCTCAAAACAAACAGACGAAGACTACAATGGGCCCCAGTTCTCTGACCGGGTTATTAAAGCACATCTACACGAAGGTACGTACGGCAGTTTTAAAACATGGCATTTAAACGTGTCTTCAATAATCTGCTTAGATCATAATGTCAAGAAAACGGAGATTCCACAAGTTCCACAGAGAGAGCTGAATTAATGTGGTCAAATCATCTGTGTGGGAAAAAGTCTGAAAATAAGTAAACCAAAGGTTAAAACCAAAAATCCGCACCCAGGATCCATGGCCTCCCAGATAAGGGGGTTCCCCCAAACCTGGAGCTGGTTTTCTCCCAGACACCCCGGCCGCTGCTCCCAGGGCACCCACGCCAGGCGCCATGAGCAAAACCACACACGTGCTGCAGAAGGGGCACGTGGCCACAGGAGGACACCGGGCTTCATTCCTACGCATTCACAGGGCCTCCTTGGAGAAGCACCTGTGTTTCTTCAAACCATCCCAGGGTGGGCTCTGACCCCAGGGATGGGCAGACTTTAGGGGCCTTAAGCTCCTGGAAGGAGGAGCTGAGGTGAGGGATGTCTAGGCTGGGTGGCGTCCCCTCAGTGGTGAGGCAGCAGCAGCGTCCTGTAGGGACACAGGGCACGGGCCCTGGCAGTGCTGAGACCATGCCCCTCGGTCAGCAGGGCCCTCAGAAGCGGTGCCTACAGCTGCTACAAAACTGTGGGTGCAGAGGGGGCCACGGGCCCCTTCTAGAGGGGAGCTGGGTACAGCTAGCCGCAAGGACTGGGGACTGGGGGCCACGGGAAGCCCTTGCCAAGGTGCGGCCCTCTGGGGCTCAGCATGAGCGCAATTGAACCCGCCCAGAATCCAAGCCGCCGCTCTGACCCAGGAGCTCAGAACATGCCCTTATTTACATACGGGGCACTGCAGATGCAACGAGTTAAGTGAGGTCCTTACAGCAGGCTCCATCCAAAACAACTGCTGTCCCCATAACAGAGGAAAACGCAGACACGGCTGCGCGGGGAGGAAGGCCCAGGTGGAGGCAGCGATAGCTCTGCCAGCCCAGGGGACAGGCCCGGCTCCTCACGGCCTCGTCACGGGAACCACCCGCAGAAACCAGGCTCTCGGACTCTGGTCTGCAGAGAGAGAAGGAAGCTTTCAGTTTGGATTCTGTTCTTAAATGGGATCTTGCTTTGTTGCCCAGGCTACACTCAAACTCATGGACTGAAGCGGTCTTCCCACCACAGCCTCCCCAGAAGCCGGGGCCACCGTGCACGAGAGAGAGACAGAGAGAGAGAGAGAGAGAGAGAGAGAGAGAGAGAGAGAGAAGCCGGGGCCGCTGCACACGCCAAGAGAAGCCGGGGCCACTGCACAAGCAGAGAGAACCAGCTTCCGCTGCGTGAGCTGCCATCTGTGACTTGTTGCCACGGCAGTCCCTGAACGATGCCCTGATGTTCATGTCCCGCCGAATTCACATGATGAAACCCTCACCCACCGTGAAGGTGTCAGGAGGCGAGGCCTTGGGAGGGCTGAGAGGGGGAGGGGGCCTTCCGGAACGGGATGATTAGTCCCTTTTCAAAGGGACCCCAGAGGGTTTGCTCATCTGCTCTTTAAGCCTCTGAGCAAGCTCGTCTATGAACTCGTCCTCATCAGGCGCCAAAGCTGCTGGCACCTCCAGCCCTGCCAGCGATCGAGGTCCTCGCTTATGCGCCACCCCTTGTGAGGTCTTCCCACAGAGGCCGAGGCAAATGCACGCAGACCTCAAGGAGCAGACACGTCCCGACTCCCACCCTCAAGCCCGCCTGGCTCTGAGCACCCTCACGTCCACACGTTTCTGCCAGCACAGCCCCCAGAAGCAGAGACCTCCGGGTTCTTTCTCATCGGCTTCCGCTGGGCCAGGGACCTCAGGAACAGGGCAATGAGCTCTAAAACCTGGACTGACCCCGGCTAGGGAGAAAACGCCAGCAAACTCTGCCATTTTACAAAGAAACAGTAAGTCTGGAACCGAACTGACACTATTGTTACTGCTGTTATTTGCTGATGACAGGGAGGAATTCTAACCTTGTGTCATCAGTATTTTCTACAAAAACCAATACACATATAAGACCAAAATGAAATTTAAAACAATATGTTTGGCCGGGCGCGGTGGCTCACGCCTGTAATCCCAGCACTTTGGGAGGCCGAGGCGGGTGGATCACGAGGTCAAGAGATCGAGACCATCCTGGTCAACATGGTAAAACCCCGTCTCTACTAAAAATACAAAAAATTAGCTGGGCATGGTGGCGCGTGCCTGTAATCCCAGCTAGTCAGGAGGCTGAGGCAGGAGAATTGCCTGAACCCAGGAGGCAGAGGT
>NW_022437067.1:1135674-1142750 GCF_009761245.1 Sapajus apella | reverse complement strand
AAAAAAAAAAAAAAAAAAAAAACAATATGCTCTCAGAAAACACAACAAAAGTGACATGCTCTCCAGGAAGTACAACCAGGAGCAATTTTAACTTTTCTGACTCTCTGCTGCATGTTTCAATGCTCTGTAGTCGACATGCTGCTTTTACAAGCAGAAACACTGATTTGTGTTTTTTTAAGAGCTGGGGATCTTACTAAGTTGCCCAGGGTGGTCTCGAACTCCTGGTTCAAGCAACCCTCCTGGCTTGGCCTCCCGAAGCTCGAGGGGATGACAGGTGAGGCCCCTGAGTGCCCCCACCCCTACTTCCAGGTGCTTCCACCATGTCCCGAGATGCGCTGTGCCCCAGCTGGAGCCTGGGGGGGGCCTCCCGCAGACCAGCTGTGCGCACGTGACCTGGGCTTGGTTGGGCTCTGAGGCTCCCACAACTTGACCTAGAAAGGAGAGGTGACATTCCACACAGGGCGACAGTGTCTACAGGAAGGCTCAGTCTCATCCTGGAGCCCGGGCTCTGGGTGTGGGGAGGCGAGGCCAAGTCACGTGGCAGCCACTGGCCACGGCCATCTTCACTCCAGGACCCGAGGACGTTCAGCAAATGTTCGTGGAGCCCGCTGGGTCCCACGCACCGTGTTCAGCCCTAAGGTACAACCGGGGTCCCGGGAGGCCGATGGAAAGGGGCAGCTCTGAACTGAGACTGCAGGGGAGGAACGCGGAGGAGGAGGGAGAGGCGTGAGGACCCCATGGGACGCGCCAGCCAGGTGTGGGGGACGGAGGGGCGAGGAGGATGGGGCAGAGCTGTGCGTCCTCTCAGGTGGGCTGGGCGGCATCGTCCAGGTAAGGGAGGCGGAGCCTGGACCAGGTGGGTGAGGACACTGCCGAGTGACCTCCCTAAAGTTACAAGAGTGGGAAACTGTGAAACCAAAACCCCAACTCCGGCAGCATCCAGCCCCGAGGCCCCCGCCCCACATGGCAGAGAGAGAAAGCCACTATTCAGGACGGGCTCTGTGCCATCAGAACAAAGGCCCCCTTCACCGAGTGTCCAGCGGCCTGCACGTGCCAGGCACCAGCAGCCTGTCCTTCACGCCCTTCCTGGCGTCCCCAGCCTCGAGGCCATGCTTCCTCGGGTGCGGGCAGTGACCTGTCTGGCTCCCGAGGGCCCAGATGCTGCCCCCGGTACCCGGAAGACCAGGCGCTGGGCCTCCTCAGTGGCCTCCGGGGACTCCTTTCCAGGGTTGGGCATATTTTCTTAGCGGGCATCTGGTTAGGGGAGCAGGAAAGTTTTAAACCGCCACCCTACCAAAAGCAATTTCAGAGCAAAACCACCTGCTCTTCATTCCCGCTCGCCACGTCTTCACGGTGGCATCTACACATACCACTCAAGGATCCTGCCACACGCCACTTAGCAACACAACACCAAATGTTCTGGGTGATGGGGTATGAGCAAGTTAACTAACGCAAAAATAAGGGCATCATGAAAAACCCTTCAGAGCAAAGGCTTCATGAGACTCCGCCAGGCACCTCTGGACACCATCCACACGTGCTGGCGCAGTGCTCTGCGTGGCGGGGCTGCGCTCCCAGCTGTTGCCACGGTGAGCTGTGGCCCTGTGAGCCATGACGCCTCACAACCCAAAGGTAAGTAAAATAAACAAGAATGGGGGCCGGGCGCGGCTGCTCACGCCTGTGATCCCAGCACTTTGGGAGGCCAAGGAGGGCAGATCACTTGAATCAGGAGTTCGGGACCAGTCTGGCCGACATGGTGAAACCCCACTTCTACTAAAAATACAAAAATTAGCTGAGTGTGGTGGTGCATGCCTGTAATCCCAGCTATTCAGGAGGCTGAGGTGGGAGAATCACTTGAATCCAGGAGGCAGCGGCTGCAGTGAGCTGAGATCACACCACCACATTCCAGCCTGGGTGACAGAGCAAGACTCCATCTCAAAAAAAAAACGGGAAAATACACTCAAATCAAATGCAAACAGAAATAAACTCAACTATCACAGGACAGCATAACCAACAAAGGAACCAAGTTAACTTCCAGAAGCTGCTCTCCAAGGACTGGGGCATGGCGGGAGGTGTTCTGAGGACAAAAGGACTCTGAGAAGCCCTGACCTGGCTGCATCTGCTGCTCTGGTGATGGAGCCCGCGGCTCTGATACCGTCTCATCCGCATTTGAAGCCAGAGCACACGAGGGAACAGACCCACGCTGTGCAGATGGAGACCCCATTCAGAAGGAGAGAAGGAGCCGCTGCCGGAACTCCAGATCGAATCCCCACATAGCCCCGGCCCACCACCCACTGAGCACAGCCCCTCCGCGCCACCCCCCCTCCCCTGGGAGCAGCAGGCAGGTTGGCTTCCAAATCTACCTTCCTCCAAAGGAAGCCGAGCTCTGTGGAGAAACGGCCAGGTCCAAGCGAGAGTGGAAAGGGCCGAAGGGACGCAGAGCCTGCCGCCGGGAGGTGCGCAACACGCAAAACCTGATGGAAGAGGAGGTGTCATGGGGGAAGCCGCTCCCCGAGGCCCCGCCAGCCAAACCTGGGAGGACCAGAGCCCCACGATGAATAATGACAGAAATGGATGATTACAGGCCAGGCGCGCAGGCTCACACCCGTCATCCCAGCACTTTGGGAGGCTATGGCAGGAGGATCCCTTAGGGCCAGGAGTTCAAGATCAGCCTGGGCAAAATGGAGAAACCCCGTCACTAGTAAAACACAAAACTTAGTCAGGTGCGGTGCCGTGCGCCTGTAGTCCCAGCTACTTGGGAGGCTGAGATGGGAGAACTGCTTGAACCCTGGAGGTGGAGGTTGCAGTGAGCAGAGATTGCGCCACTGCACTCTTGCCTGGTGACAGAGCGAGACTTCCTCTCAATTTTTAAAGAGTGGATGACAAACTCAGTTTATAGAAAGTCCTTGAGTTCGCATCAGGATCAAGATTCCTTTCAACAGGAAGGGGAGAAGAGACAGCTCTTTCTTGCAGGGCGATGGAGAAGGGAATGAGGAAGAGAAAAGTGCCACTCCGCACTGGCACAGGAAGGCCGGGCCTGGCCACACCCACTGTGAGCGCAGCCCTGCCTGTGAGCAGGGAGCGGGGCCAGGGCCCCCAGATCCTCAGCGCCTCCAGCACGGGCTGCACGGGCTCTGAGCCGGCACCTTCAGAGGATGCGGGTGGTGAAAATCAACAAACGCCAGGCTTGGCAAGAGGCCCCACGTGTGGCCACCAGTCTGGGCCGTGGCCCCAGCCCCACCGGGAGGGAAAGTCAAGCCCGGTGGCTGGTGGGCTGAGGACCCCAGGTGAGGAGGAAGACGGTCAACAGGTTGGAGGTGCATTCTGAAGGTCTGGCTCGGGGCCAGCTCCTGTTCTAGGACCTTCTGTGTGCTGCCAGCTTCGCGCCCACGCCAGGAAGGCCGGATGGTGCAACATGTCCTGGAAAAGTGGCGGAAGGTGTCGGAGAGCCGTGTAGTCCTTGCCTTCCCTTTAAGTAAATACCCACCCAACTGTCTCTCCATCTTCTCACGCAGCTGGCAGAGGCCTGGCCCCCCTACCCGCAGAGCCACAAGAACAGCAGGGACAGGGCACCTCGTCGGCCATGTTGGGGTGGGCATGGCCCGCCTGTCTTCTGTGCCTGTCCCACTCTGTCACCCAGGCTAGAGTGAAGTGGCATAATCTCAGCCCACTGCAGCCCTGAACCCCTGAGCTCGGGCAATCCTCCCACCTCAGCACCCCCGAGGAGCTGGAACTGCAGGTGTGAGCCACCACACCAGCTAATTGTTACAGTTTTTGTAGAGACGGGTTCTGCCGTGTTGCCCAGGCTGGTCTCGAACTCCTGAGCTGAGGCGATCCACCCGCCTCGGCCTCCCGAAGGGCTGGGATGACAGGTGTGAGCCACTGCGCCCAGCTGACCCCAGAGCTGACCCCCACTTGCTGATAAGGTGCAGCCACACACATCTGAAGCTGGGCATCCCCGGGGGGCTGGCGCTGAGAGCTGGTGGGCTCGGAACACCTCCCTGTCCCGCTCATCCCCATCCACAGTCCAGAGGAGACCAGGGCAGGGTGAGTGCACGGGGCTGCAGGCGGGGGTTGGGGGGCGGGCACAGGGATGCCCATCTGTGAGCCGGCCGGCAGGGCATGTGTTATGCCATATGGCGAAGAGGTAGGAACCGGGTGAGGCCAGTGAGGCCCAGGGATGCCTGGGGGTCCCGAAGACCCCGCAGGGGAGCCGTGATGCCAGCTATGCCATCATCCTGAGGGGCGGCACCTGCCTTCTCCACACTCGCTCTTGCACGCACGCAGAAGGGAATTTTCCACGGCACTTTGGAAGACCTGCATAACCCAGTGAAGCAACATTTCCAACAGCTAACATGCATTTTTTTTTTGTTTTTTTTTGTGTTTTTTTTAAGACGTAGTTTCGCTCTGTTGCCCAGGCTGGAGCGCAACGTGCCATCTTGGCTCACTGCAGCCTCTACCTCCCAGATTCAAGGCAATACTCGTGTCTCAGACTCCCCAGTAGCTGGGATTACGGGCGCCCACCACCACGCCCAACTAATTTTTGTATTTTTAGTGGAGACAGGGTTTCACCATGTTGGCCAGGCTAGTCTCGAACTCCTGACCTCAGGTGATCTGCCCGCCTTGGCCTTCCAAACTGCTGGGATTACAGGTGTGAGCCACTGCGCCCGGCCCACATGTGATTTTTAAAACACACGCATGGGTGATAAACCTACTTGAGTGCAGAGAGGCCAGTGGATTTTTAATGAACTGCAGGAAAATGGCACCAATACAGTTTCAGATTCCACATTTCGACTGACATTTAGGAAACGACCACGTGTCGAGTTTTAGAGAAATATCAAAGAAGAATGCCCACGTTTACAGAGAAAGCTGTGAAAACGCCCCAGCCTTCTCACGCACTGGGCTTTTCTCAAATTCTTCAACCCAACACCGCAGCAGCCTGACGAAGAGGCAGGTGTCAGGCCGGCCTGTCTTCTGCTCGGCCAGATGCAAACATGTTGCCACCCTCTTGCTGATTTTTTTTGTTTGGAAAAATTGTCATTTATCATTCAAATGGTATGATCAATGTTAATACACAATGGGTTTATTTTAGAATTAATCTAATTAATCATAAATTAATTAGAGTTGATGAAAAAGAAACATTCCCTGTTCTAAATTTTCAGTGCAGTTCACACTGGCAGCTACAGCCCATGTACCCAAAAGCTCTTCGAGGACCTCAGTAATTTTTGTGAATGTGGGAGGGGGTCCTGAGACCACTGGCTGAGCTCGGAGCTGCAATCAGAGCCTGGGAAAGGGGGGACAGAGGCTGCAGGGAGGGAGAGGCAGGGAGTAGCTCCCTCCGGACACAGACACAGAGGCAGCTGTCCCCCTCGAACCAACCCTCCTCCCACAACATCCCTGCACCCCCAGGGGCTCCGAGCATGCTCCACCCAGTGAACCAAATGCTCTGGGGCCAGCCACATGGGAAACGCTAAAGATACGTGTTTGAAAATTTGGACCAAGGTATTTAAAACTGATCTCAACTGCACGGCCGCCCTAAATGTAGCTTCCTGTTCAGACCTATTAGGACATGAGGAGAGGGGGATGGAGGCGCCGGAGGAGTGGACACCTGCTGCCCGAGGTCGCTGACCCCTCCACCCTCTCCTTGCTACTGGATCCTGAGTGCCATGTGAAGGAGGACAGGCGCCCTCGGAGCTGCCCCTGGATGCTCAGGCAAGGAACCAAATGGAACCAGGTCCCCTGACATCCTCCACCTCCAGGGGAAGGCTGGGCGGGGGGACCAACTCTCAGAAGCAGGCCGTGTGCACCCTTGCCCAGCTCCACCTGCAGTGACCCCCTCCCCTTTGTTGGCCTAAAATCGGCCGCGGCAGGAGCATTTACACCAGAGAAATTGATGGAGCGACAAATCCCAGTGTCATTTGTTCCTCACGGAGCAGTTACCAGCACAGCACCACCCACGCCACAAAACAAGTCGCTAAGAACAGGTGCACGATCTCACATTCACGAACGAAATTTCAGTCTTTACACAAAATCGATTCTCTCTGTTGCCCAAGATAACAAATGCATAAAAACCAGCAGACTTCACTCTGTCTATGGCAGATGGGCAGCCGGCAGCTTGAAAGAGGTGATTTACCTCCGGCAGCCACAAACTTCTGCACGTGTGATCACACCCACGGAGCACTACCTGGGCCCCGTGGGGCCTGCCCGTCCCTCTGCGAGACACACAGCCCTGGAGCAGGGAAAGGGCGCACACGACAGGTGGGACAAAGCAGGCGACACTGCCAAGGGCTGCAAAGAACACGTGGTGCATCTGGCACCTCTGACCACATCCGCCCTCGGACGGCCAATGGAAAGACACTTAGGCGCCTCTTGTCACGACTGTGACCTGCTGAGTTCCACACGAGCCCCATGCAGAGCCCGGGCTGCTGACCTCACAGCACTGCTGACTTAGCTGGGAGAAGATCCCCTCCCCACCGCCACCCAGCACCACCTGGGTGCGACCCTGGAGCTCTGGCTGCGGCACCAATCATGTTCCAGGGGCCAAACCCCATACCGGGATCTGCACTCCGGGGACATCCTGGCCACACATGCACCTTCTGGGGGTCCTTGTCCACAGCCCAGACTCCCTGAGACCCACCTTCGGACATGGGACCTGCTCCCTGCAGCCTGCCCCCTCCTGCCGGAGACCCCTCAGCACCAGTACTCACCCCCAACCCACCCGGTGTCTGGCCTCACCGCTGCCCCAACAGCCGTCCTGCAAGAGCCCCAGTGCCCAAAGCTGGAACGATCTGGGCAGTAACGTAAGCGAGACAGTGTCGGATTCTAACCCAAAGTACAAAATTGACACCTGCGAGTCCACATGGACAGAAACGATTAAATAATCAATGGGAGAACACACATACAAATCCTGCGCAAACTCGACACAGCATACACAGCTCCCACCCCTGAGGTGCAGGCCACGCATGCCTCACTCAGCAGAGACAGGACAGCAGGGGGGAGAGGCACAGGCCAGCGTGCACCGACAAACACACAGCGGCAGGTGACGGAGGCCAACACGGACAAACACACGGCGGCAGGTG
>NW_022437067.1:1128361-1135664 GCF_009761245.1 Sapajus apella | reverse complement strand
GAGGCCAACACGGACAAACACATGGCGGCAGGTGACACAGAGGCCAACATGGACAAACACACGGCAGGTGACACAGAGGCCAACACGCACCGATAAACACGGTGGCAGGTGACGTGCAAAGCCAACATGGACACGCGTGCGGAGGGTGTGGACCTGGACCCGGAGGGAGACGAGGAGGCTTCAGTTCCATGCCCTTCCTCCCAAAGCCCAGAGCCCCCACCCTTTTGAAAAAAACATGAGGCAAACCGCAGTGAAGGGACATCCTACAAAGCACCTGACCAGTCCTGCTTAAAACTCCTAAGGTCATCGAAAACAAGGCAAGTCTGACAGACTGTCACAGTGACAGGTGCCTAAGGAGATGTGATGGGGGAGTGCCACGGGGGGCTCCAGACGGGATCCCGGGACAGACGGGGCAGGAGGGGATACTGAGGCGAGTGGAATGAAGCCTTAGCTGGAGAGGCACCCAGATGGGCTGAGTAACTCACCCATCATGCTGACCAGGAGGGAACAGAAAACGCCCATGTGCTACTCCTGTCTTGATTTTTCTATAAATCCAAAACTGTTCCAAAAACTGGTCTTCCCAACACTTCACTGAACAAGGGGGTGACAACTGAACTGTACCAGGGCCAAGCATTTGAAAATCACCCCCAGGCCACATCGGGAGGCAGCATCAAGGAAAAACCTTTGCCCTCCTTAAAACTCTGCCCTGAACCGTCCGGCCCCTGAGGATGCAGAGGCGTGGGACGTGCTGGTTCACACCTGCCATGTCCACATGCACTGCCACATGCACACACCGCCACGTCCACTGCCACATCCACACACGCTGTCCCTACCTAAAACACCTTCTCCAACTCTGGTTTCCCGCATACTTTAACTTTCGGAAGGTGTCATCACGACGGTTTCCAGGTAGACACAGCAGCATGAACATGTCAATGACCGACCCTCCCTCCCAAGACCAAAGAAAAACTCCAACAAACCCAAAACAGCAGAGGAGGCGGCGCTGGGCAGCAACATCCTGGGACCTGGAAGGCAGAGGGCCCCATGGCCACCAGAAGACTGCACTGGGTCAAACCCCAAAGAAGGGCTCTGAGTCAAAAGCTCCAGGTAGTGAGAAAGGTGGGGGGCCCACCATGTAGGGTCCCAGTCACTGAGGAGTCGATCCCCAGATGCCCTTCCTCACCCAAGACAGCCCGGGAACAAGAGGGCTTCCAGGGGTGGCAGTCTCCTTACCCAGGCACAAGACGCCTGGCCCTCCCAGGCGCGACAATCCCTGGGGACTTCCGCCACCACCGGCTCCGTGGTGCCCCACGAGTCAACGTGGGCAGACAAACAAGGGGGCCGAGGAGGCCACAAAGGCCAGGACAAACAGAAAAAAGGACCCTCGGTGGGAACAGCCGAGCACAAGGCCAAAGGTAAGACCGAAAGGAGCCGTGATCACCAGCCGCCACCAGCACACACCCTCCCATGGTGTGCCACGATCAGCAGCGCCATGGTGCCAGTGCTGGGCTTAGTTACTGACTCATCCTGTGACAGCCTCGGGAGCTAAGCCTTTTACCATCACGCCCACTTACAAGGGGGCTCTGAGACAGGGTGGACAGTGTGGTGGCCGAGGTCACATGGCTGGTGAGTGGCAGAGCTGGGTTCTGACCACACGGCTTCAGGCCCCGGGGCATGTGGCAAATAGCATGGGCTCAGGCCTGGCCCTTGGGGTTTGAGTCTCTACCCAAACTGTGTGATTCTGGGAAATTTCTTGACCTCTCTGTGTTTCAGGTGTTCTTTCCCCAGAATGAAGAAAACTATGGTGCCTACCCCACAGGGAACTGAGAAGATGACATGAGTTCACACGCAGGAAGCCTGGCAGTCACAGATGTGCTGGGCACTGCTGAACTGCCACATGATACCACAGTGCCTCTTGGCTGGGATGAATAAGCCCAGAGGAGAAGTGCGACGTGCCTTTAATACACAAGGGCAGGACACTCCGCCTTAAAAAGGCATCTTCAAAGATCGAAAAAGAGCTCCTGGAAATTAAAAGATAAGAAGGAGAACAAGGCAACAAAATAGATGGTCTGGGCAGGAAAGCCTGAAGATATCTCCTAGAACATAAGAAATGGAAAACAGAGAAAAAAATCAAAGGACCAGCCTGGGAGACCAACAAATAATCAGTGTTAGCTCTAAAACATGGTCAGAGAAGGGGACTCAGTCATGTGAGATACATAACTGGGGCCAGAAGACAGTGGTGCAATCCCTTCAAAATGCAAAGGGAAAATTCTTTCCAATACAGAATTTCATACCTAGCTAAACTATCCTTAAGTGTGTGGCAGGAGGAAAAGCATTTTCCAACTAGATCCCCCAATCTGGCCTCCTACACTGTCTTTCTCAGAAAGCCGCTGGAGGAGTCTTAGCCGGAGATTAAGCCAAGAAAGAGGAAGACAGGGATCCAGAGATCAAGACTGTAGGCAGAGGACAAAGGGGGCTGCACCCAGCTCGGGCACAGGGAAGCCTCACAGCATGTGGAGTGGGGGCCTGGGTGCACCAGGAGGGAGGCGACACAGGCATCTCGGGGAGCTGCCTCTCTGCTGGGAAGAGGAAACTGGACTAAATTAGAAACACGACTTCTATGAAATCGATTTAAACAATCACGATGTATTAACTCCAAGGAAAACCAAAAGTTGTGCAAACAAGGGAATGCAATTCTGGTGGCTCATGGGTATTCACACCACCCACAATTAGGTAAACACTCAATGTTTGAAAACAATAAATTGTGACATAACTCTGTCAGGAGGAGGGAAGAAGGAGGGAGAAGATGAGCTGATGTGTCCCACAGAAAGTGGGGAAGTAACATCCTACATGGAAAAATCTAGAAACAGCAGCAGAAATGTGTTATTTAGAAATGTGGAAATAAACGTCAAGAAGAAGCTGCTAAGTGATCCCCTCCAGGGAGTGGGAGCTGGGGCACCAGGGGCACCAGGGACACCTGTTCTCTTTCTGTAAGGCCCACAGGACCATCAACACCTTCAAACAGAAAAGATCTAAACTCAAAATAAGATTTTACATATAAAAATAATGTACAATGCAAACTTTACACACAAGCATTTATCGAGGGCAACAATGCAATTCCGCACAGGATGCCAGGCCCGGCTTGTCTACACCTGATGTGACTTCATGGGATTCTTTCAACAGTAAGGGTTCACTAAGGAGCAGAGGAAGCCACCTGGACGCCTGAGCTGCCAGTCCGCCCTGGGGCCCCACAGCCCCGCTGGGCACAGGGCAGCTCTGTCTTGCAGTCAGTGGAATGTTTTCAAACTTCTCACAGAATAGACACTAAAGGAGAAAACTACAGAAAAACAAGACACACTCAAACCATTTCCATTCAAAGAAAACACCAAGCCAGGGCCCTTCCCACCCACCAGAGCGCATGCAGACGCTCCCGTGCGCCCAGTACGTGATCATGGAGTAAACGAAGCCCAAGCGCCTACCCCCCTCACCACCAGAGGCGCTGACGGCACCACGGGAACCACGGCGGCATCAACTCAGGGTCTCCCCTCTCCCAACTCTGACCCTCTCTCGTGGGCAATGGCAGACCTGCCGGCCCACCAAGGCCGCCCGGTGACGGCAGACTCGCTGGTTCTCCTGGAGGCCTCAGACACGAGGGAGAAGCGGCCAGTCCTGAGCAGGGGGTGTCCTCCTTCACGTGTTCAGGATCATTCTAGAAATGACCCACCAGCCCCAACGCAGAGAGGGGGCTCTGCCACAGCAACTCCTGTATGAGTCACTGCCACCACTTTGTGACCTAAAGCAAGTGGAACACTGGATGACCAACGGGCTCAGGTGGCTTCTTTGGAATAAAGCTTTTTTCTTTTTTGAGATGGAGTCTCACTCTGTCACCCAGGCTGGAGTGCAGTGGCGCCATCTCGACTCACTGCAACCTCCACCTCCCAGGTTCATGCGATTCTCCTGCCTCAGCCTCCCGAATGGCTGGGATTACAGGCGCCCACTGCCACGATGCCCAGCTAATTTTTCTACTTTTAGTAGAGACAGGGGTCTCACCATGTTTGCCAGGCTGGTTTCAAACTCCTGACCTCAGGGGATCCTCCACCTTGACCTCCAAAGTGCTGGGAGGCGTGAGTTACCGTGCCTGCCCTGAACAAAGCTTTCTCTAGCCTTTGCAATAAAAGGACAAACGTCTCTGAAGGCCCTGCTTTGTGCCGGCCCCAGGGCTGGGGGATGGGGATGCCCAGCCAGTGGCATGAAGGTTGGTGGGAGCGGCGGCCGCACAGTCCACTCCACTTGCCATGTGAGAGTGGCAGGAAGATCGCCAAGGAGTGAGTGGGCACCAGGAGACCGGAGCTGCTGACCCCACACGTGAGCACCACGAGCAGCACAGCAAGGCCCTGTTCCTGGTTTTTCGGGCATCATCACGCTCTCCCACAGGCTTGCCCTCAATGGCATTGGGCGCCCCCTCAGCCCTGGTCCCAAGCAGCCCATTCAGGGCCTGGCCCTACGACAGCTCCCTGACCAGCTCCTGGGAAAAGCTCTGTGCCAGCACAGGAGAAGACGGCTGCCCCATGCTTGGGATCCTCAGCAGAGGTCAGTGCCCGACCCCATGGACAGCCCCCTGCCCCGACGGTTCAACTGCATGCGCCCAGCTGAGTCCTCGGTGACCAGTGTCCAGCAGATGAGATGCAGCCCCAACCGTGACACACGGGAGAACAGGCCACAAGCATGGGAACTTCTGAGGATGCTCAGTGGGCGTCCCCATCGGGGCCACCGACAGCCCTGGCAGGTCCTCACCAGACCTTGCGGAAGGTCTGGGACACGAAGTCTGGATGGGCCGGGCTCTCGGGCACTCGGTGGACACTCTGGACTGAGGGATCTCATTAACAGGGAGCCTGGGGAACATCGCAGCAGAGCGCGGGGCCCAGAGGTGAGTCTGGGAGGTGGGACAGAGCTCGGAGCTGGGCAGAGGAACACACAACTCCTTACATAACCACCAGTGGCTCCGAAGTCCAGGACGATGGCCGGAGAAGGGGCCCCGCTGACGGCCGGCGCAGCTGAGACAGGAGTGTGGAAGACGTGTGCCAGTCTGGCCAAGACACAGACACTGGTGCGACGCAGCCACAGCCGGCCCCGGCAGCATCGGCACGAAACGGCTTCGGGGGACGGCCCTCGGCCCCTCCAACCTGCCCCCATCCCAGCTCTGACTCACCCAGCCAGGGCCATCAGACCAAAGGGCAGTAACCACTCGAATCCTGCTCCTGGCCACAGCACCCCCACCCCAGCAGCGTCTTCACGCTGCAAGGGACCGTGCTAGTCGTGCACTGCTAGCGTGGGCTCACATGAAAGCCGAGGCCAAGCCGTCCCAGGCACCGAGGAAACTATGACACAGCACGTTTCTCCTCGCGGGCAGGCGCACGTGTGAAAACCACCCCTGCTCAGTCTCTCTCCCACTCACCCATCAACACAGAATCTCCATCATTCAAGGACCCCTGCAGCCCAAGCTGGCCGAGCACAGCAGCCCCGCATCTGCTGAGGTCCCTCTGCGCCTGGGAAGGGGCGCGCTGCCAGCCTCCCCAGCACCCAGCACCCCCCAAGGGGGCAAGCTGCCTCCCCCAGCAGCCCAGTCCGCCCAGGCCCACGGCTCCCCACAAGCCTGACTGGGGAGGCTGGTGGTTGTTTCGTTTTGTTTTGTTTTGTTTTTAAACAAAAACACCTTGCAAAATGGTCGTCAGAAAAGCACCCACATTCCCACATTCCTGCCAAAGACCGTGCGGCCCCCAGACCCCTGAGTCTACCTCCAACCATTTCAGAATAGAAAACAGGACGCTGCAGCGCCGCTCCTCGCCACCATCCGAGGACCCCGACGGAGTGAGCCGTGCACATTAACCCTGCCGTGTCACCCAGATTCCAACCCGATGCTATCCATGCAAAACGAGGGCTTAGCAGGCGGGAGGGCAGGCTCACGAGGGGAAGACCGCAAGCCCAGACAGGTGCTGGCTGTTCCCAGCGCTGGCCCTGGCTCCTGGGGTCTCCAGACTCCAGCCCTGTGGTCTCCCTGATCTGCCCACCTGCAGCAATGCAGAATGGAGGTAAGGCAGCAGACACGCCATCCGTGCTGGCCCCAACACAGACTCACAGACCCATAGCCGAGAAGCATCAGCCACAGCCAAACTCCCACCAGCCAGCGACTCCCCAGGGCCAGGCAGGCCGACGAGCCCAAGACGCCTTCCCTGAGCCCCCGGCCCCCAGCCCTCCGCGGCCCCCAGCCCTCCGTGGCTACTGCCACGCATCTGCCAGGCCTGGGCCACACACCGTCCGTCCGTGGGGCGTGCATCTCCCCCCGGCAGCCCCCGCTTCACTGGCAAGGTCCTCCACAGCCTTATTTTTCTAAAAATCTGTCACCCGCAAAACAACAGCCTCTCGCTGCGTTTCCCCTGACACCGCCGGGGGCTGCTGTAGGCGCGCGCCTTCCCCGGGCCGTGGCACCCGCCGTGTTGCTGCCCGGAGCATCTGTGCAGCACACAGGCGGCCGCGACGCCGGGACTCAGACCCAAAATGCTGACTCGGGCACCGTCCTCCGCAGGCACGGGCCTGCAGCACGGTGGGCCCGGCCCGGCGGGGGGTGGTGGGGTTATGGAAAATCCACGGAGGAGATGCCCCGACTCACCGCCTTTCTTATCCTGGCTCCTCGCTGCAGGCTCTTTATGCTCTGCGCGCGGCGGGCGTGCAGGGAGGCATCTTCCTTCCCGAGGACGAGCTGATGCTGTGGCGGCTCGCCTCCGGCCCCACAATAGGCAGGGAGGCTGGAGCGCGAGGAGCAGATGTTTAACGCAAGGCCGGCCGTCCTGTCCCCCGCCCCTCACATCCCTGCCTCCTCATGTCTCCAGGCCCGGGTGGTACCCGGCTCCCCCGGGAAGCTGGAGCCAGCAGCCGAGGCACAAACTAAAACACGGCATGGATGTGGAGGAGCTGACGTCACAGGAAAACAAGCATCTCTGCATCAGCACGGCCCAGAGAGCGGGCGGCCGGCGGCCAGACCTGGGCAGGGCTCGGACTCAGCGGACCTTGAAAATGCAACAACGGAGCAGAGCCCAGTGAGCCCAGGGTCCCGCAGGTGGGCCTGCCAGGCTGGGAGCGGGGGGCGGCGCAGCTGTGGCCGTGGCGAGTGACCTCTGACCTGCGTCCAGAGGCTGTGAATGTGCTGGACACCTATGCCCAAGGGCCCCGAGCACAGTCCTGCAGCCCAGGACCAGGATTGGAGAGGAGGCAGGGACCCCGTCAGGGCTGGGCCAAACCCCAGGAATAG
>NW_022437067.1:1119805-1128351 GCF_009761245.1 Sapajus apella | reverse complement strand
GAAGAGAAGGCAGGGACTCCGTCAGGGCTGGGCCAAACCCCAGGAATGGGGAGAGAAGAGGAGGCAGGCACCCCATCGGGGCTGGGACAAACCCCAGGGTCAGGTGGCCTTGTGATGCGGTTGTGTTCACCCCTCAAACCCACCAGTGTGAGGGGACGGTGGGCACTGGGGGCAGAAACAGGAATGGCCAAACTTCCCCAAACTGAAAACTGTCTCAGCTGGCCTGGAATCACACACCCCCAGCCTAAGGCAGGACACCCCTATTCCTGAGGCTGGACTTCACATGCTGTGCTG
Organism: Sapajus apella; assembly: GCF_009761245.1. Taxonomy (NCBI): domain Eukaryota; kingdom Metazoa; phylum Chordata; class Mammalia; order Primates; family Cebidae; genus Sapajus; species Sapajus apella. Next base: position 1,128,057 of record NW_022437067.1, on the reverse strand, counting down.
TGCCTGGCTGTGGCCAGCCTGGCCCTTCAACCCCCACCGTGGTACGCTGACAATCCCAAGGACCTGATCATCACTGGCAAGTGAGAGCTGGCCTTTTTCTCCAGTCATAAGAAATAGGGGGGGGGGGGGGGGCTCAGCTGGGAATTCTGCCCACTTCCCCAAACCCACTTGGCACTTGTGTTGACCCTCCCTCTGGCTCTGACCAGTCACACTAGCAGGCTACCTACCTTCTTTTTTTCTTTTTGGAGACATAGTCTTGCTCTGTTACTCAGGCTGGAGTGCAGTGGTGTGATCTTGGCTCACTGCAACCTCTGCCTCCCGGGTTCAAGCCATTCTTCTGCCTCAGCCTCCCAAGTAGCTGGGATTACAAGCACCTGCCACCACATCCGACTAACTTTTGTATTTTCAGTACAATTGGGGTTTCACTGTGTTGGCCAGGCTGGTCTCAAACTCCTGACCTCATGATCCACCCGCCTCAGCCTCCCAAAGTGCTGGGCTTCCAGGCGTGAGCACCGGGCCCGGCCGCTCCTGCATTCTTACGTGCTGTGCCCTCGACACTCCAGCACCTGCGGACCTGCTGACCCTGAAGGGACAACCCTGGGAGGGGCCAACTGATTCCTAGAGACAGCAAAGGACTCATCCCAGAGCGAATCTTTCAAATCAAACCCACCGACCCAGAGCCCTCACTTGGGCCCACCTCCTCCCCGGGCCCCCAATCACCCCAGGGCCGCTCCAGGTCAAAGGGCCAGCCCCTGCACCCCAGAACCCACTGAAGTTACTCCACCCAGCTGACCCAACACCTGCTCCTCCTATCTTTCCCATGGAAACCACAGAAAGGCCCCACCCACGCAGCCCCCTGCCTCCCACCCTCAACCTCTGCACGTCCCTGAAGGGTCCTGCTTGGGAGCTGAGTAATAAATAACCTTCTCCACGGCATCATCCCCTGTTCACTGGCCTCCCATACCTGCAGGTAATAAAACCTCATTTAAATCATCAAGCTCATAAACCTGTGTTTATCTGCATTCACGAAATGGACTCTGGGCCAACGCCCAGGTTCAAATCCCAGCTCCATCAGCAGCTCACCACGAGGCACAGCTACTTCTCCAAAGGGTCATGCTCCCGTCGTCCGGTGGCTGCCCAGCTGTGTGAGTCATTCCATAAAACACGAACACATAAACATCACACGTGAGTTTCACTCGAGTCCCCAGATCTTTACAGGAACGAGGGCTGGCAACCTACAGGGCCCGGTGCTCCAAACCTGCCTGCTAGGAACGGTTTCTACGCTTTTAACGATCTCAATAAAATGAAAAGGATAAGGATAATTTGAAACACAGGAAGCGTCTATAAAATTCAGATTTCAGTGTGCATAAAATTTCACGGGGGCACGGCCACGCACCTCCGCGGGTGCCGTTCACACCTGCTCAGAACCCTGGCTTCAACTACCTGGCCCTGGACGGAAGCAGCTTGCAGACCCCCGGCTAGGCCTATAACATCATGAGACCACCAAACGCCACAGCCACGCTGGGCCCCATCAGGAAATACGCATTTATCCTGGTCCAACGTAAAATTCACACAGACGACGGGCTTGGCATCGCGAACACTGTCCTTCAGCCAACCCCTCCTTGTAATCCATCCCAAAATACTCAGCTTTGCAAAACTCTAGAAAATTCAGGCTCAGCAGGCAGATTGCCAATTTTATTAGAAGCCCATTTTAGGCAGAAAACTAACTTTTCCAGTTTGTTGCAAATAATCTGAGACAAAGCTGAATGAAACTGGATTTTTTAATAAAACAACAGACGTACCTATAAATACTGGGGAACCACAGGCGTCCGTGCTAACACGCCCACCTGGGCCTGGAGGACACCAGCAGCATACCCACTGCTCCATAGGCAGCCGCACAGCCCCCCAGACTTAGCTGCCTCCTCTCGGGCACCGCGGGCCCGGCACACACGGGGTAGGGCCCCTCCCCTCCTACTTGAACCTGCCTGGGTGGGAGAGGCAGCAGGGCAGCCTCCCTGAGCACCTACTGTGCTCCAGGAGCCCCCTCAACTCTGTTGAGCCTCACAAAGCCCCCTTTTACAGAGGAGGAAACTGAGGCAGGGGGAGCCCCACCCCCTGCCCAAAGCCACAGAGCGGGCTCCCTGCTGGTGGGGTTTGAACCAGGCACAGGTGTTACCTGAGCATGCCGCCCCACACCGTTCAGGTCGTACGTGCGTGTGCACTGCCTGCTCCCAACAGGTGACTCCACAGCAGCCACGGACCAGCTCCCTCTGCTTCCCTGTGGGGACGGTGCCCCAGCGAGGGACCCCTCCCTACCCCAGGCTGCAGAGCTGTGAGGCTGGGTGGCAGACAGGCCGGGGGATGGACCTGGGGATCCCACCATGGCCCCAAGTGACACGCTGCAGCCAGAAGGCCCCAGTGCCCCAAGAGCCCCTTCCTCTTTCTGGCCCACCCTGGCCCCTGTAGCTGAGGACTGTCCCCTGCCAGCCCCACCCCAGCCCCTACTGTGGGGTCAGGAAGGAGAAAGAGAAAAGGGGCCCCTACCATGCCCCCCACAGCTCCACCCATGTGGCTCCAGCCCCTTCCCGCGCTGTCTGTCCCAGGACCACGGGCCAGGAGAGCCCCGCCTCCTCCACTTCCCCTACACAGGGCCAATGCAGCTTTGCCACCTTGCGTCCAGGGACCTGCTTTAACATCCCAGCCATGGAAACCTCCTTCCTGCCAAGTAGAAACGGCCTTGGAGCTGGTTTCAGGGGCTGAGCAGCGGATACACCCAGGGTCCCCACCAGACCCAAGGGCTGAGGCTTGAGAGGGTTCCAGCTGCCTAGGGCCTGACCCAGTGTTACAGGCTCCAGAACCCACTATCAGGACCACTCTAAGTGACAAGAAGGGCTGCGGGGGGGGGGGGGGGGCTGCCTGCTCCAGGCAGAACATGGGACGCCTCTCCCCAGGGTGCAGGCTGGAGGTGGGTCCCACCACCCAGGGAAGCCATCTGTGGAGGACAGGCAGGTATCAACGACATGAAACACACAGGGCAGCCAGCACTGGCTCTGGGGACCCTGAGGACACCGCCAGCTGCTGAGTGGGGTCTGCAGCTGCCCAGCCCAGTGGATTCTTGTTTTCTCCATGGACTGGGGTCTCCAGCTGCCCGGCTCGGTGGATTCTGAGTTTTCTCCAAGGACTGGAGTCTCCGGCTGCCTGGCCCGGTGGATTCTGAGTTTTCTCCATGGACTGGGGTCCCTGGCTGCCCGGCCCGGCAGATTCTGAGTTTCCTCCGTAGACTCTAAGGACCTCGTGGGCCTGGTCCAGCCGCCCACCCAGCACTGCCCTCAGCGGGATCTTGGTACAGAGCCCAGGCTTCCTCTGGCACATCCTCCACAGGGCGGGCACCTTGAGTCTCCACCACACACCACAGGGAGGCCAATGCAGCCTTAACGGGAACCACCCTGTCCCCTGGACACTGCCCAGGCCCAAGTCTACCCACAGGGGAGCCCCAGACCCTCTAGACTGCAGCAGACGCAGAAGTGACCCCCACCCCCAAGGTAGGCTGGGGGCGGCTGCCTGCAGCGTCCACCCTTCCCTCCACATGATGGGCCTGACCATCTGCAAAGAGCACCTTCTCCTCTAGGAAGCTCCTGGGGCCAACACAGAGGGGCCGCGGTGTCGGGAGGCCTCTCTCACTGCTGGGGTTCAGGGGCTGCCCACCACCCACCAGGGGAAGTGGCAGAAAGGGCCCTGGCCGTCGTGTTGACGTCTCCCCTGCCACTCCCACCTGCTGTCCTTGGAGACAGGTATCAACACTCGCTCTAAGTGAGGGCTGGGCCCAAGCACTTTACAATCACTGTGTGACTTACAATCACCCCGTTTTACAGGTGATGGCAATGTTCCGGCTGGCGGAGCCCCAGGAACTCCCTGGACACCCACCCCTTTCCACCCCATGCGCCCTCGCCCAGGATCCTCCCTGACGGGTGCAGCAGCCTCCACCCACAGGGATTCTCCAGCTGCCTGTCACCTCCTGGGCCACACCTCCCAAGAGGGCCACCATGGCAGGGGCCTATAGCTGGAGCTGGGTCCGGAGAGGCCGAGGGCTGGAGGATCTCTCCGTTTCAACAAGCACAGCGTGGACGCACGGGAGGGCTCTCCCAGGCAGGGCTGACGGAGGTTGGGGGGTCACACGAGTTGCAGTGTTGCTGGAACACTAAGGACAATTAACTGCAGAAGGGACGCTGTTGAAGACGGCCGGTGAGGTGGTGACCAGTGGGAAGCCAGCCACGTGTCCCGGTGGTGGCAGGTGGGGTGGTGACCAGTGGGAAGCCAGCCACGTGTCCCGGTGGAGGCCGGTGGGGTGGTGACCAGTGGGAAGCCAGCCACGTGTCCCGGTGGTGGCCGGTGGGGTGGTGACCAGTGGGAACCCAGCCACGTGTCCCGGTGGAGGCCGGTGGGGTGGTGACCAGTGGGAACCCAGCCACGTGTCCCAGGGGAGGCCGGTCGGGTGGTGACCAGTGGGAAGCCAGCCACATGTCCCGGTGGAGGCCAGTGGGGTGGTGACCAGTGGGAAGCCAGCCACATGTCCCAGTGGTGGCTGGTAGGGTGGTGACCAGTGGGAACCCAGTCACGTGTCCCAGTGGTGGCTGGTGGGGTGGCGACCAGGGAACCTGGCCACGTGCCCCCACATCTGAGGGGAGGCTGCCCACCCAGGCCTCCCTGCTAAGAGGGATCTGCAAAGGGCTTCAGCCTCAGTTACGCTGAGCACCAGCTGGGCCTGTCCCAGCCGGAAGAGCCTACAGAAGAGTCACCCACCTGACAGTCTGTCCTGCCAGGCCCCAGCCCCGAACACAGTCCCGACGGCCACCACCACCAGCATCACAAACATCTCACGGGGTAAGGCCTGGGCAGAGTGTTCCAGGGGACAGAGGACACCTACACAGTGCTGGTGGGGACAGGCCACCCCCACCCCTCCAGATCAGAAGGGAACCTTGATGTAGTCACCACGGTGTGCTCAAGATGCACCCCCAAAAAGACAAGTCCACATCCTCCTCCCAGAACCTGAGTGTGTCCTTAGTTTGGAAAAGGCTCCTGTACATGTGATTAGGTTGAGACCTCAAGTGGTGTGTCCTGGACTGCCCAGGTGGACCGCAAAGCCAACCCCTGGCATCCCCGTGAGAAGAAACACAGACATCAGGGGGCCTCAGGGTGACCAGACAGAGGCTGCAGTGGCGTCTACAAGCCAAGGGCTGACCGCAGCCCCAGAGCAGGGCAGCCAGGAGGCAGGCTCCTCACAGCCTCCCAAGAGAGCCAGCCACAGCCACACCTCAACCCCGGCTCAGAGACAGGCCCCCATACCTGGGCCCCGGGTCTGCGGCCTCCAGGCTCGACAGCTTCCCCTCTGGGGTGGGGCTGAAGGAAGGAGTGGGTCTCTGAGAGTGGCCCTCCCACACGGCTGCATGGACACCTGGCCGCTGCACCACTCCCTGGCAAAGCCCTCCTGTCACCAGGGCCAGCTGTGGCCTCAGTGGAATCTACCCCAGAGGAGCTGCTTGGAGACCTTCAGTCCAGCCTTGGTCTTGCCACTGCCCCCAGGAATGCATCGCTGCCTCCCACGGCAGACGCGGCTCAGGCTGACAGTACTGCCATGCATCCAGAGCCCCACGGCCTGAGGGGTCTGCGCTGGCTGCACTTTGGGCTGTGAGTCTCATCTGCTCAAGTCCGTGAGAGAAGCCCTGTCCCAGGTCGGCCCAGGAGCCAGACGATGTCGCCGAGACACAGACGCTCACGCAAAGCGGCTCAAAGACCAAATGCAAGAAAAGACATTTGTATCACTAGGGGAAGCCAGAAGGGAAAATATGAACAGATTCCAGTATTGAAACAAAAACCACACACACCATTTCTGTGTGAGCAGACACAGCAAGGGGGGACAAAGAGGAGGGACCTGGGGAATCTACTGGCCACACACTGGTGTCACCTGGCCAACGCTGCAGTGAGCAGACGGTGAAGAGGACAAACGAGTAGCCTGAGGGGCCCGAGGCACCTGCGACCCCTCATGACCCCCGACCCTGTGCCACCACCCTCCTGGGCCACATGCAGCCGGGCACATGGGGCTGCAGACAGAGCTCACAGACTTCAGCTACACCGCCCGACCCCAGCTCCATCACCTACCCAAGCTCCATCACCCAACCCCAGCTCCATCACCTACCCCGGCTCCACCACCTACCCCGGCTCCATCACCCAACACCAGCTCCACCACCTACCCCGGCTCCATTGCTTACCCCCGGCTCCATCGCCTACCCCCGGCTCCACCGCCAGATCTGGCTCCACCACCGACCCCGGCTCCGTCGCCTGACCCCGGCTCCATCACCTCCCCCGGCTCCACCGCCAGATCCAGCGCCACTGCCCGACCCCAGCTCCATCGCCCGACCCTGGCTCTACCACCTACCCCAGCCCCATCACCCAACCCCAGCTCCATCGCCTACCTTGGCTCCACTGCCCGACCCCGGCTCCACCACCCGACCCTGGCTCCACTGCCCGATTCCTCTGCCTCAACACCACCGAGGCCGTCACAGACGCACACTGGGGATCCCCACTTGACCAGGGTGTGACCAGCCCTCACCTCTCACAAACCACCAGGCACTCCTGATCTCATCACAGGTTCAGCCCTGAACGCCCAGCCCCTACCAGTGTCCATCAGTAGAGGAACGGACAGACAGACGGGGTGCATCACATCACAGAGAAACATGCAGACATAAAAAGGAATGAAAAAGCAACTAGGGAGAAGACACGTAAAGAGACAGAGGACTTGGCCAGACGTGGTGGCTCACACCTTCAATCCTAGCACTTTGGGAGGCAGGCGGATCATGAGGTCAAGAGATCGAGACCATCTTGGCCAACATGGTGAAACCCCATCTCTACTAAAAATACAAAAATTGGCTGGGTGTGGTGGCGTACGCCTGTAGTCCCAGCTACTCGGGAGGCTGAGGCAGGAGAACTGCTTGAACCCGCAAGGTGGAGGTTGCAGTGAGCCGAGATTCTGCCACTGCACTCCAGCCTGGCGCCTGGCAACAGAGCAAGACTCTGTCACAAAAAAAAAAAAAGGAACAGATGACTTGAACAACATAATAAACCACGTAGCTCTGACAGACATGGCAAAGCGCTAGGTCCACAATGGGTGCACACTGTCAGCACACACGGGACGTTCTCCAGGACAGAACACGAGTGAGCCACAGACTCAGCCACAGCAGGTTCAAAACAACAAACATCCTCCAAAGTATCTTCTCCAACCACATCGAGATGATCTTAGAAATCAGTTAACAGGCCGGGCGCGGTGGCTCATGCCTGTAACCCCAGCACTTTGGGAGGCCAAGGCAGGTGGATCACTGGAGGTCAGGAGTTTGAGACCAGCCTGGCCAACATGGTGAAATCCCATCTCTATTAAAACAAAAAAGAGACAGAGACAGAGAAAAAAAAAAAAACCCGAAAGCTTTTCTTTGAGTATCAGGAGAAAAGCAAAGATGATTGATGACACCACTTTTATTCAACAAAATAGTGGAATTCTAGCAAGAATAATTAGGACAGAAATACAAGGCATCCAAATTAGGAAAGAAGATGTAAAATTATCTCTTTACAGAGATGATATGATCTTACATATAAGAAAGCCCTAAGCCAGCCACAATGGCTCACGCCTGTAATCCCAGCACTTTGGGAGGGCGGGATGGGCAGGTCACTTGAGCCTAGGAGCTGGAGACTAGCCTGAGCAACACGGCAAAACCCCGTCTGTACAAAAAAAAAGTTAGCGGAGCACGGCGAGGCGCACCTGTGATCCCAGCTACTCGGGAGGCTGAAGCACAAGGACCACTTGAGCCTGGGGGGCAGAGGCTGCAGGGAGCCATGATCGAGCCACTGAACTCCAGCCTGGGCGACAGGGCAAGACACCGTCCCTCCTCCCAAAAAAATGTGAAGATGGCAAAAATAGATGTTATGTACCTTTTACCAGAATAGATAACAGAGACCTGCAGTGCTAAGAAGGCCCCAGCATGGACGAACCTTAGGAAGGTCGGGGGGAGGAAAGAACAAGCAGGATTTAACTGACACCAAACGTCCAGAACCCGCAGGGCCACAGAGACAGAGGCCAAGTGGAGGCGGCCAGGCTGGAGAGGGACAGGAAGTGACCGCTGACGGGGCCGGGGCTGGAGAGGGACAGGGAGTGACCGCTGACAGGGGCCGGGGCTGGAGAGGGACAGGGAGTGACCGCTGACGGG
>NW_022437067.1:1108235-1119795 GCF_009761245.1 Sapajus apella | reverse complement strand
CGCTGACGGGCGCTGGGGCTGGAGAGGGACAGGGAGTGACCGCTGACGGGCGCTGGCGCTGGAGAGGGACAGGGAGTGGCCACTGACAGGCACGGGGTTTCCTTTCTGAACATATTTTGGGTTTGGAACTATACAGAGGAAGGGAGTAGTTTTAAGTATGGTTTAGAATTTTTAAAAAAATCTATAAAACCAATTAAATTCAGACACACATAGAATGTGCCAGAAGGTCCTCTGCTGACGGGCCCATGGTGCAGCTGCAGGCCTGCCCTCGTCCGCCTCCGGCGCCCTCTGTCCACCATCCACACCTCCCAGTCTGACCCTTCTCACTGACCCTGGGCAGTGCTGCCTGAGGTCAAAAACCCCTGTGAACACCCCACAGACGCTAAAACCACAAAGCCCGGGGCAGCGGCTACTGGTGACCAGAGCAGGGTGTCCTGTCCTAGGTAAGCACCGAAGTCAGAGTAAAAGTGTAGGATGTTAGGGAGAGCGCCAGCCCCGAGGCCTGGTGGCCTGGACGCCGTGTGGGCGGTATGAGAACACACACACTCTTGACACCAGTGCCATGAAACCCACGCCACATCCGGGTGGACATCAGACACCGGGCAGGGCAGGGATCCTCACCCCCAGCACCCGTCTCTGGCCTTCTTGACAAAGACTCCCCCCAGAGGCTCCGGTGGAATGTCCCCAGCCAGGCTGAGTGGCCCCCAAAGCCGTGGAGCCACCCCTGGTCAACATCTCAAGGACCTACTCACGCGTCCCAGGAGGTCCTTCCTCAGGGCTTGGCCACGTTCTCCGAATTCCCCACAGTGACTCAGCTGCCACCCCCACGACACACCCCCCTACAGAGCCCCAGGCCCCTGGGCATGCTGTGACCCTAAAGTCCCGTTCTGCCAATGCAGGGCCGGGCCAGTGTGGGCCTCCCTTCCCTACACGAGGCCGGCAGGTCACCCACGTGGGCAGAGACAGGCCACTGAGGTTACAGACAGAAAGAGCAGACCTCAGACCCCAGCAGCACTGAGACGAGAGGTAAATCTGTCGCAGGAATACGCCAGGCTTCCCCGTTCCTGGGCTACACTGGCCGCACGGGGACACCCTTGGGTGTGTGCAGTCTCAGCACAGGTGGGACAGATGAGCACAGTCCTGTCACCAACTCAAAAAGTCATCCAGGTGGCAAACAAACACGGTCCGCGGGTCCCCTCCTATGGAGAGCAACATGAGGCTGCAGATCGCCGTGGAGGGGACAACCATCGTCTCACCCACGGGAGCGCCTGTCTTGTTTACGCGTTTCTGCATCTGTAAAAACGCACAGATGATTACGGTGACCCGTGCCCTCCCAGGGTCCATGCTCCAGGGTCTGTGGGGCATGGGCACCCAGAGGAAGGATCCCGGGAAAGGTCACCACTAGGACAGCCGTGGGGGGTGACCGGGGCAGCAATGGGGGTTGACCGCGGCAGCCATGCAGGGTGACCGGGGCAGCCGTGGGGGTTGACCGGGGCAGCCGTGGTGGTGACCAGGGCAGCCGTGGTGGTGACCGGGACAGCCGTGTGGGGTGACCGGGGCAGCCGTGGTGGTGACCGGGGCAGATGTGTGGGGTGACCGCGGCAGCTGTGGTGGTGACCAGGGCAGATGTGTGGGGTGACTGCGGCAGCTGTGGTGACCGGGGCAGCTGTGTGGGTGACCGCGGCAGCTGTGTGGGTCACCGTGGCAGCTGTGGGGGTGAGCAGGACCCTGAAGCCCCAGGTCTGACCACCTGTCTCCAACCGTCCCCTCCCAGGGTTGGGGTTCATGCAGGTGGGTTTTCATGTCACAGGGTCTGCTCCCACCCAGCCCTGCTCTGAGCTGCTCCAGGCACCTTCCAAACAGCCCCACCTCAGAAACTCTCCCTGACCCACCCCCTGCAGGGCCCCTGCAGCTCACAGCCGGCCTCAGTCCCACCTGAAGCAAAATGACACGTGGGCCGAGCACCCCGGCTCCTGGACCTCCAGCCTGTGTGGTCTCTGTCTAGCACTACAGGACCCAGGACGCCCTTACCCCTGGGACTCCCCATCCCTCCACCACCTTCTCAACATGGCCCCGGAATTCCAACCTGCACCCTTGCCCGGTCGCTCCCACCCCATGCCATGGACCTCTCACACGTCATCACCTCTCCATCTGCCTCCCATCAGGACACATGGGGTCTCCGTCTCCCCGGCCCAGGCGGTACCCATCTCCAAGAGGTACAACCAAGGCTAAACAAAGGAACTAGCATCGCCCCCACCTCCTCACACGCGCCCCACACTCCCAAATCCGTCCCAGGTGTCTACCTGCCATGGCCACACCGCACCTCCCTGCTGGGCTCTGGGCAGGTCCAGCCCTCAGACCGCACGCTTCACTCCTGCCAGGGCCCCCTCTGGATGTCTCCTCGGCCTTGCAGGCAACGGTTCAGAGACCCCTGTTCACTGAGGACCTGGAACCGGGAAGCAAGGCCACCCTGTCCCCGGGGAGATGGTGGAAATCCCGAGGCCCCTGGGGCCTCCTTCAGTAAGCGCTGCCAAAGCTCTGTTCAGCCCCAACTTCTCACTGGAAGCTGAGACTCTCACCCCCACCGCCCACTTGCCCTCTTGGCCAGAATCTGCTCCCACCCCCAGTTCCCGCCCAACATAGCACCGCAGACACCCAGCATCCAGCCTGAGCCCAGCCGGGAGTGCACCCTGGCAGCAGGGGCTGGGGACACCCTGCCTGAAGGACACTGAGCCACGTGCCCTGCGCCGGACAGGCAGCGGCCTCGGTACAGGAGCTCCTGCCCACACAATGAACGAGGCACAGCACAGACGCTGCGGGGGGGTGGGGGGACGCACCAAACACAGCCATGGGATGCACGGCCCGGGGCAGTATGGCCACGTGCTCAGGGCCCAGCGGTCTCCGGGGTGCAGTTGGAAGTTGCCTCTGAAGCCACAGTCCCCGGGACTCACTTTCTTTCCTCTCCTCCCGATGGAGCCAGAGTGGAACGAAAGGAGACCCCGCCCCAGCTCAGGGGCCAGCAGGGCCAGGAGGGGCGGTCAGCTGGCCTGGGTGGTAGTGAGCTGAGGCAGCCACATGGGAGCAGTGTCCAGCCTCCCATCTCGCCTCTCCCTCCTGGGGAGACAGCAGGGCACCCTGGACTTCTCATGCCACCGACTAGCCAAGCAAGTCCCCGTCACGTGGTGCTGTCAGCCAGAACACACATGGGCAGCAATGAAAGCCCTACCCGCGGTCACCACGGCCGCTCACACCTCAACACTCCACAAGAGCAAGCCTCCAAAGACAGTACCACTGCCACCTCCTTGGCACGACAAGACCGGCGCAGGTAATCCCAGTACTCACTGTCTTCTCCCGGACACGGCATGCCTGGCTGCTCGGGTGTGCTCGGGAACACTGGATGAGAGAGGAAGAGACAGAGGGTCAGGCCCCGCAGCCACCATGCAGCACAGTCCCATGGAAGTCCCGCCCCAGTCAGGCTGAGCACTGAGCGTGCGACTTCACGTGAGACCCACGTGGCACTGCTGAGAGCCCGCTCCTGGGGGACGTGAAACCCAGTGTGTCCACGCAGGCCTGGCTCCATTACGTAGGACTTTATAAAACCCATGGAAAAATTTAGGGTAAAAGCCAATCAGAGGGACCTGGACCTCAAAGCTGTCAGAGGAAGCAAGTGATTCGTGTTCTTAAATGATATAAAAATGCGAAAAACTGCAATTACCTTCAAAGCTGGCTTTTAACATACACCCTGGACTTCCACGGTAAATTATTAAAATAGATGCTTAGGAAGTATTAAAACTTGGCTGGGCACAATGACTCACATCTGTAATCCCAGCACTTTGGGAGGCCAGGAGTTCGACACCAGCCTGGCCAACATGATGAAACCCTGTCTCTGCTAAAAATACAAAAATTGGCAGGGCACGGTGGCACACACCTGTAGTCCCAACTACTTGGGAGACTGAGGCAGGAGAATCGCTTGTACCAGGAGGCGAAGGTTGCAGTGAGCGGAGATCGCACCACTGCACTCCAGCCTAGGGGACACAGACTCGGAAAAACCAAGCCAAAACAAAAAATTTTGGAGAGATGGGGGTCTCGCTGGTTGCCCAGGTTGGTCTCGAACTCCTAGACTGAAGCAATTCCCTCAACCTCGGCCTCCCAAAGTACTGGGATTACAGGCATGAGGCACTGCACTTGGCCTAAGCTTTAAATGTAAAGCCACATGGATGTAAAGGGTTACAAAGATTAAGTATTGTAACCAAGTAGCCTGCTGTCCAGGAGAATGATGGACCTGCAGGAACTGCGGGCGGCCCCAGCTCCCGTCCCATCTTGAGCTCAGTGGTCTGTGGCCAGCCAGAAGTGGACACAGATGTGGCTGGCTGGCCACAGCTGCTGGAACCACACTAGCAGGCCCCAAAGACGCCCCGCAGACCCTCGGCAGGACTGGGAGCAGCTAAAGTGCCCCCAAAGGCAGTGGAAATGACATGTCACACCTCCCATGCCTCAGCTCATCATGGGGCTTCGAACTTAAAGCTGAGGACCGCTGTGGGCCTGCAGTCAGGACGAGAGAGCACGGGGCCGGCGAGGTGGCTGGTGGGGCCGTCCCCATTGTCCGCACGCACCGCAGGCCCCACGCTGGCCACTGGAGCCTCTGAGTGGCTTATGGGCTCTTCACATTTGGGCTCATAAAATGTCAAAGAGCAAAAAAACTCAATGGCATTACATTAGACATCCCTAAAGCCTCTGGCATCATGGGATTTTAAACCATGATCCTATATGGCTTCCAACCCCCCAGGTGGTCTGGCAGACACCCATGGCCAGGAACAGCCCCCCAGAGCCACCCACCACAGACCCTGCCACTGACCATGGATGATGAGGCCTTCGTCCCTGTGCTGACGGGCCAGGCGGAAAGCCTCCTCCAGCTCCATCTGGGAGGACACCGTGCAAGGGTCACCTGGGCAGGGAAGGAGACGGTGCTGAGGTCACTGAAGGCCTGAGGCAAAGGGGGCCATGACAGGCCCCCTGAGCACACTGGACAAGAGTCTGGAGGCAAAGTCTCACTGCTCAGACCGGCCACCTCCTGGCAGGGTCAGGAGGTCCAAGGACAGCCGTCCACAATCGGGAGTCACCTGGCCCCTGTGCTGTCTCAGAGTCTACAACTGGGAAGGGAAGTCGGTCCACCCGCAGCCCTGGGCGCTGCCTGGAGGGCTCAGCAGTGAGCAGGTCTGAGGACATTCTCCTGGGCAGAGGGAAAGCTCCTCGCCGTCTACGGCTGGACAGGGACACGGCGGTGTACAGAACCCACGCCCTGCAGGCCTGCACCCAACCTAACGGGAGCGCCATCAGGCTCCGCCTGCACGGCTGTGTCCTCGGCCAACAGCTGCCTGCCGGTCCCTGGAGAAAGGGGTCTCTCTGGACATCTCCCAGTCCCTCGTTTCTTAGGAGGTGTGTCTGGCTAAGAGAGAGGAGATGGAGCCTGCAGGCCCTGGCTGCACGTGCCCTCCCCTTGGTCCCTAGAAAATGAAAAGCCTGTGTACGACAGAATATGTGAGGAAGAATAAAAAAGAAAACGAAGAGCCATCCTCGCAGAAGCACCTATGGAAAAGCCCAGAACGTGAGAAGGACGGTCGGAGGAGGGGTTGAGGAACCACCCAGGGTGGGCCAGGGAGACCCCCGGCAGCCACCTCCTGGGACCACGACCACAGCCCTTCCGAGGGGCATCTGGGCCCAGGTCCGCTCTAAGCATTTTCGGCCACCCTCTTTCCCACCATCCCCGCTGGGGAGACTCTGGCTTCAACAAGCTTAATGCCAGGGTTTCAAGTCTCCCCACAGAAGAGGCTGAGCAGACTGCACACAGAGGCCCCCGGCGAAGTCCCTGAGGCTGAGGACGCTGACTGACAAGGCTGAGGGACAAGGGCTACCTTCGCTGTCCACCCACTTGAGGGTGAGTGGGTGCTCCTGGTGCAGACGGCACATGTCTCTCACTTCCTCACACAGCTCTTCGAAGGTGGTGGCGGCATCCACACTGGTGATGAATATGTCCCTGGGGCAGGGGGGACAGGGGCGCCTGTTACCACGTGGCATATTGGAATCAACTTGAATCATGATTACTGATTAACCAAATCATTGATTAGATCAACGAAACTTTCCCCGAAGACAATATGACAGCCCCACCCAGCCCCACACACAAAAGAGAACCATTAGCTATAATGTTGCATAGTTTAAATAAACGACCACCATGAGCTTCCCACCACCTGGCTGGAAAGAATGAGGCCAAAAAACGTCAGAAGAGAAAGCGCCCTCTTGTGGGAAGCCGGGCAACCGCACCAGCTCGGGCACCCGTTCAAGTTCACCCAAATGTAGGTGACCCCAGGGGTGGGCACAGCCGGGTCACTTCAGGCCTGCCGGCTTCGTGAAGGTCAAGGAACCCAGTGAGACCTCCCGCAGACCCCGACGGTGCCAGTAGTGGAAGCCAGACCTTCAGGCATGACATGGCCGGGGATTAAGTGATTCCAGAGTGAAAGACCCCTCTTTAGACCCTGGCAGGGGACTGGGTCCCTTGTGCAGCTATCACGGAAACCCAGGCACATTGCCTTTTGAAAACCAAGTTCCAGTGTGTCACTGTCTCTTATCTATTCAGCCAGAGACAGGACCCCACCCCCAGGGGCTGGAGAAGCTCAGGGACTCCCATGCACCCCTCAAGGGCTGGCCTTCCCTGCTGAGGGAACCAAGATCCCCCATCGCTCCCTGCACAGAGCACCCCCCTTGCGGAGGGAAGAGCCCACTGTGGGCCCTGCTGGTGTTTCCTGAACCTCTGAGCGGGAATCACACCCTCACAAAACACACTGAAATTGCAGGAAAATCTACAACTTTCGGACACCCACAAGAGCATGGGGCAAGAGCTCCGGACCTCTAACAAGAAGCCTGAAGGGCTGTAAGACATCCCGCACGACAGAGACGCAGGCTCTGCTCTCTGCTGACGCTTGGCTCCCCATCAGGGTTATCTGAATTCCTCAGACAAGTTTCCAGAAACAAAGTTCTCGTCCCAGACAAGAGCTCCAGTGCAAACAGAACACACGATCCGTCTACAGCCAGGCACAGCAGCTCAGGCCTCTGGACCACAGGCCTCATGCAGTCACGCTGGGCCACCTGGGGCTGGGGGACGACGCCCCAGCTACCCACCCCTTCCTGCTGGAGCCGGCCCCCCAGCCCCTGCCCCCAATAGGGACCAACCTGGCTCCGTCTTCACCACCTCCCTCAGCATCAGAGCAGATTAGAAAAGTGAGGAATAGGGGTCACACACCTGGGTTCGCCCCAAGCTGGCGTCGCCGCTTTCTGCCTGACCTGGTGTCCACCAGTCCAGCCACCAGAAACTCCAGAGAGGGAGTGAGCTAGCCCTTCACCTTTGACCTCTTCCTGCCCCATGCCCCTCCCCCTACAGTCTTGCCCCCAGGTAGAAGCCACTGTTTCCAGCCAATCTAGAGGCCAGGTGGGCAGCTCCAGTAAAACCCCAGGGCCACCTGGGGAAGTGTCCGGCCACCACCTCCAAACCCATCCCAATCCTGAATCAAACAGCTGCTCTGTGCCCCTTGGCAGGGGCATCCAGGACCCAGCACCCAGCTGGACCACCAGGGATAACACTCCTGTGCCTCTGTGGCCCCAGCACCAAGCCCTGAACCACCCCACCCTGGCCCCAGCACCAAGCCCTGGGCTTTGCACACAGAAGCTCCCTGAACACAAAAGTTTTGGTAAAAGGCTGAGCTGAGCTGGGTGCAGTGGCTCACACCTGTAATCCCAGCACTTTGGGAAGCTGAGGCGAGCAGATCACAAGGTCAGGAGTTCGAGACCATCCCGGCCAACATGGTGAAATGCCATCTCTACTAAAAATACAAAAAATTAGCTGGGCATGATGGCGGGTGCCTGTAATCCCAGCTACTCGGGAGGCTGAGGCAGGAGAATCGCTTGAACCCGGGAGGTAGAGGTTTCGGTGAGCCAAGACCACGCCACTGCACTCCAGCCTGAGTGACAGAGTGAGACTCCCTCTCAAAAAAAAAAAGTCTGAGCTGAAGAGGAAAGAGCCAGCAGCAGTGTTTGTGACCCTAGTAGGGCAGGCACCTGAGACTCCCTGAAAACATAGGTGCCTAGGGACCCCTCAGTAACTGCCACAGGGGGCCGGTGGGGGGAGGACTGGATCTCAGGTGCACCCAGAGGGCCCTGTGGGGATGGGCAAAGATGACGGGGTGGCCATGCCCCATGGGGGTGACTGAAGAGCTCCCGCTTTTTCTAGAGACTCGTCTTCCACGTGTCAAGGACAGCAGCGTCTCACCCCAGGGATGGAGTTTCTATGGCTTTCCATAACCCAGTGCTGATCCTGACAAATGCTTTCTGGAACTGCGTCACTGCCCTAAGGCCTGGTCTCCCACCCCACAGCCAGTCCCCTGGGAGGCACTGGGTGTCCAGAGGGCATGAGGAGCAGAGCACTTCACACTCTCAGACCTAGGAGGGGAGATGGGAGAAGGAATGGTCAGAGGGTGGAGAGCCACAGGGGAGAAGCACCCTGGGAGTGGGGGAGGGGCTGACGGCAGGAAGGTGAAGGAAGGGGTACAGCAGGGAAGGGAGAGGGGGAGGGGGGAAGAGCAGGGAAAACAACAGGGAAAGAGGGAGGAAGAGGAGGGGGTGGGGAGAGAGGGAGAGAGTCCGGGAAGAGAGGGAAGAGGAAGGGGTGGGAGCTCGGTCTCTCCAGCCGGGGAAACCAGAGTCATCGGGTGGAATTACACCCGCTCCACAACCAAAGTGCTCCCAGGGGCCGAAGCAGGGGAGAGGGAGGATGGGCCGGCCCAGAACTCTGGGGGCGCTGCCCCGAGACTTGATCCTGGGAATCCCGCCCCGAAATGCAGAAGAGTCCAGGCCCCTGCAGCCCTGCGGATGTGGACCACCCCCTCCCAGGACGCCCCTGACCCCCGCACCATCCCCTGCGGCCAAGTGTCGTGGCTCCAGGCTGGGAAGGAGACAGAAGCCCAGGTCCCTGGACAAATCCGACAGCCAGGACCTCAACGATGACACATTTAACCCGCTGACTTCCAGGCCAGAACACATGGCTGCCGTGGAACCCTCGGGGTCTGTTCCCCAGAAATCCCTTTCTTCCAGCTCTGACACCAAACTCACCCCCACCGCACCCCGAGGGTTCCAGTGCTTGCCAGGGGGGCTGCAGAGGCCCCAACCTTCCCAAAGAAGAGACAACTGAGCCTCCTCAACAACCAGGGGCCAAGCAGCCCCCGAAGCCTGACCCGAGACCCCAAGACAAGATTCGCAAGGAGCTGAGCCCCTCAGATTCACAGGGCGGCACAGAGACCTCCCGGGCACAGTCCTGAGTTGCGTGGCCCGGGAAAGATGTCACCCGTCTCACCCCTCGCCCCACAGCCAGTCCCTGCCTCTGGGGGTCAGGCCGCCACCGCGGGAGCTGAGTGCTCGCCGGGCCGGAGAAGGCCTTCGGGATCCCCAGGACCCCCCAGCGAAACCTAAAACCCGAAGCCCGCACTCCGCTCCCCTCCCCCACAGGCAGCAGCGGCCACCCCGCGGGAGCCGAAGTCCGAGTTCGGGGCTCCTGCAGACGCGCGCGCCGGAGGAGGAGGAACACTCGCGGGTCCCGCCTTCCCCCCGCCCGCACTCCGGGGACAGCGGCCCCTCCGCGGAGCCTGAGCCCGGCCGCCCGGAGCGCCCCCTCCGCCCCCGCAGCGCGGCCCAGAGGCTGAGGCCCGGCGTCCAGGAGCCCCCGGTTCGGACCCCGCCCAGCGCCCCCGCCAGGCAGCAGCCCCGGCGACAGCTCGGCCACGCCGTCGCCCCCAAACGCCCCGGTCCCCGCCCGACCCCCGAGCCCTGCCGGGGGCCGCACCGGAGCCGCCGCGCCCGCGCCCCGGGGCCTCGGACTCGGCCTCAGGCGAGACCCACGGCCGGGAACAACGGGAGAAAGTGGAGAAAACGCCGATTTTGAGACACCCGCCAGGAGTTTCCACAACTCGACGGAAACGTTTCGTTCCCACAGGTTTCTGGCCTGAACGCCGCCGCCCAACTTTCCGGCGAAAACGTCCCCGACGGAGACAGGGGAGAAGCGCGCGGCGCGGGTGCGAGCCGGGAACCCGCTCCGGGAAGGGGCCCCGCGCTGCCCACGGGTGTCCGCGGGTGACGCTCGGGGGGGCGGGGCCTCCCGAGACAGCCCGGGCCCGCCGCGATCCCGCCGCGATCCCGCCGCCGCCGCCTCCCCCCGCGCAGGAGCCCCGACGGCGCAGTCCCCGCACCTCCCGCCGCTGCTCCCGCCTCACCCTCCGTAGTGCGCCTTGAGGCGGACGCGGCCGCTGCTCCCGTCCATCTTGGGGCCGGTCCTGCTGGGCATGGCGCGCTCCGCCGGCCGCCCTCAGCGCGGCGCCCCGGGAGCTCCGGCCATGGCGCGGGGCCCGGGCGGCGGGGCGGGGGAGCCCGGAGGGGCCGCGGCGTAACGCGGAAGGCAGCGCGCAGGAGGACCGACGGCGCCGGGCCGGCCAACCACGCGGAACTCCGGCGGCGCGCGGGGCTGGGGGGTGCGCGCGGGGCGGGTGGGACTCGCGGTGAAGGAGCTGGGCGCGCGGGGCCGGACCGTCCGGCGAGGGCGGGGGCGGTGTCCGAACATGGCGGACCGAGGTGGAGCCGGTGGCCAATCCCCAGGGCGGGCGGTCCCGGGGCGGGCGGTGGCACCTGCGGCCAATGAGGGCGAGGCGGGGCCGCCACCTGGGCCAATCCTCGGGGGACCCCGGCCGCGGCCCAATGGCGAGGCGCGGGCGGCTACCTGTCGGGCGGGGCGCACGCACCTGCGCCAATGGGACCGCGCGCCGCCCGGCTCTGCCCGGCAACCCGCGGGGCCCCGGCCTGGGGAACGGAGCGGCGCTCTCCGCGCGGGACCCTCGGCGAAGCGCGCCCGGCCGCGGCGTCCCCGGGACTTCGCTGGAAACACCAGTTCTCGGCCCCGCCCAGACCCTCCGAATCGAAACTCCTGTGGCCCGCGCTGCCAGCCTGAGGGCCCTGCAGTCCAGGGGTCCCCGACATCTCACACGGGCGGTGCTGAAGCTGCGAGGGGCGGAGAACCCGGCCAGGGCCACGCACGGGAGGTTTCGGACTCGGGTTCTCGGGGCCCCAGCCCCGCTCCGACCCCGGCGAATCCAAAATTCCCTGGAGGAAAGGGCCGTCCACACTCGCGAGTGCTCCCGCTCGCTCCTCCTCCCAGGACAAGGACACGGCATGGGCCGGAGTCTCCAGGAACTTCATTTCTGAAGCCCCCGCCTCTCGGGCCTTACTCGGGGGGGCTTGATCTGGGCAGTCGCCCCCCAAGCCCCTCCACCGCCGCTCAGCTCCTTGCCTCCTGGGCTCCTCCCCTGAAATGCGGTCGAGATTTCCCTGATCAGCCCATCCCGTCCTGGCTCCATCCACTGAAGGCTAGATCTGCTGCTGCAGGACCTCACCCAAGCACCAGGTGGACACGCCCCTCACCCGGACACAGCTCAGGCCACGCCCTCGCGCCCCTCACCCGGACACAGCTCAG
>NW_022437067.1:1102579-1108225 GCF_009761245.1 Sapajus apella | reverse complement strand
CACAGTTGAGGCCACGCCCTCACGCCCCTCACCCAGGCACAGCTCAGACCACGCCCTCACGCCCCTCATCCACAGTTGAGGCCACGCCCTCACGCCCCTCACCCAGGCACAGCTCAGACCACGCCCTCACGCCGCTCATCCACAGTTGAGGCCACGCCCTCACGCCCCTCCCCCAGGCACAGCCACTGCCTTCATCCTAAAGGTGCTCCTTGGCGCCACTTTGATGCCAGGCCCTGGGGAGACCTGTAGGTACAGAGCCCATGTCCTCCCTGGAGGTGGAGTACGCCCTCTGCTCCGAAGAAGCTGTCCTTCTTCCTCCTTAAACACCTTTGCGACCTCCCTCCGCCCACCGACCCACCTGTGCTCCTCAGCAAAGCTTCTGCCGAGCGGGCCCTCCCTGGCTACCTCTCCTGCCACCAGCCACGCCCACGTTTTCAATACAGGAGTGGTTTCTCAGACGTTTTCCTTTTTCCTTTCTTTTTTCTTTTTTTTTGCGACAGAGTTTCACTCTTGCCGTCCAGGCTGGAGTGCAATGGCGCAATCTCAGCTCACTGCAACCTCTGCCGTAATGGCTTACGGAGTTCAAGCCATTCCTCCTGAGTGGCTGAGATTATAGGTGCCCGCCACCACGCCCAACTGATTTTTGTATTTTTAGTAGAGATGGGGTTTCACCATGTTGGTCAGGCTGGTCTCAAACTCTTGACCTCAGGTAATTCACCCTCCTCGGCCTCCCAAAGTACTGGGATTACATTTTCTTATCAGACCCCTACTGAAAAGGCTCACACATCCCCCACCCCAGCTCTCCAAATCTCCCATCCCACCCTCTCCTGGTCTGCAGCTTTTAAAAGTGCGGAGCCCTGGCCTCGACCTTTGGACCACTTCACAACCCCAGCTCACATGGCCCTGCTGAGCTCCTGACGGAGGCTCACTGGCCCCAGGCGTCCTCCTAACCAGCGTCAACTAACCTCTTCCCCACCTTGGTGGCATCCACTCCATCTTTCTGGGTCATCAAAGTCCCCCTGGTGGCTCCCGTCACTCCTGGAGGGAAAGCCTGCTCCTCTGCCCTGGTCTCTCGGCCTCCCTGCTGCCCCGGCCTCCCGGCCTCCCTCCTGCTCCGACCTCCCGACCTCCCTGCTGCCCCGGCCTCCCGGCCTCCCTCCTGCCCCCGCCTCCTGGCATCCCTGCTGCCCCGACCCCATGTGCAGAGCTGTGGCTTTGTCTGGCATCCAGCCTGGCAACGTGGCCTGGGCACTTCCTGATGGGCAGGGAAGAGCAGGGTTTCACCCTGGTGGGGCCGTGCTTGGAAGGGGTCACTGGCGCCCGCAGGACTTCCTGGCTGGCATTCTGATCTGAGGAGGCAGCAAGGCCCGGTCCTTGATGCCACGGCCACAGCAAGCAGGACTGCCCCTCGGTTGTGTCCTTCCCTGCCATGGGACACCTACCCTTGGGCCTGCCCCACCCAATGCCCCCGGAGGACACTTTCTAACCAGAGACACCCCTCCTGGGACAGGCCCTCAGCACTGGCCTCCCCAGGAGATCCCTGCTGCCGGGTAGGGGAGCCTCTGTCCCTGAAGCCAGTCCCAGGGTCGTGACCACAGCCCCAGTCCCAGTGAGGGAAGGTGGGGGGTGGGGCTGTATTCTCTGTGGGGTTGGGAGAGAGACGGCGGCCTCAGTGGACAGTCCTCCCCAATGTTGGACTTTGTTCAGCCCTAAGCCCAGTGAAGGGGGGTGGGGGCAGATGCAGGTTCTGAAAGGCTCCAGCCCTGGGCTGCAGGCAAGGGGGCTGCCCGAAAAGTCCCAAAAGCCTCCCCCAGGACCCGCTCTGGCCTCCCCTCCACTCAGGAGATCTGCAGAACGAAGGCCTGGTACGCCCAGTCCCTTGGACCCGCCTCTGGGCAAATGGGCAGATCACTGGGGGGTTCCCAGGTCCTCTGCCCCAGCCTGCACCCCTGAGACCACCCCCCGAAGGCAGAGGGTGCTTCCTGAGGCACAGATAGGCTGGCCAGCTGGCGGTGGTGTCACTGTGACGCCCGGCCACAGACACGGGGTGTGTGCTCCAGAATCTGCTGACCACTCCCTTCCGGATCCCGGCCGAGGGCTGGGCCCCTCCAGGCACCTGGCACGCAAGGAATGAGTGAGTGACTGGGAAACCCCCCTCAAGAGTGCTGGGGCCGGGCAGCCTCCGAGGACCCCGGGGGAGGGGCAGAGTCACAATCGTGTCCCCACCTCCAACGGAGCCCAGGACCCGGAGAAGGCACAGTCCTGGCAGCTCCCAAGGACTCGCGCTGGGGCCTCCAGGGCGGGTGGGGTGTGCAGGTGACCCTTGGAATGGGCAGGGCAGCTCCAAGAAGGGCCTTTGGGTGGCTGAAGGCCAGTCTTTCCCATCTCGGCAGTTTCTGTAGCTCCCAAATTTTTCATGAAGTCCTCATATACTTCCATAATTATCAACACCTATTTTGTTTTTTGAGATGAAGTCTCACGCTGTCGCCCAGGCTGGAGAGCAATGGAGCGATCTCAGTTCACTGCAGCCTCCACCTCAAGCGATTCTCTGCCTCAGCCTCCTGAGCAGCTGGGACTACAGGTGCCCGCCACCACCCGGCTAATTTTTGTATTTTTAGTAGAGGTGGGTTTTGCCATCTTGGCCAGGTCTTGAACTTCTGACCTCATGACCTACCCACCTTGGCCTCCCAAAGTGCTGGAATTACAGGTGTGACTCACCACGCCCCGACAACACCTTTTATTTTTAAAATGAAAAGAAAAAAAAAGTAACAGGTTGTAACAGTGACAGCGGCTTATTATAAAATTCGAGCAACACAGAAAAGCATGGGGAGTGGTAAAGACTCTTCCCCAAACAGGGAGAACACAGCTGTGAAGCGGACACCTTCCCTCCCCGCTGCCTGGGACCGCAAGAGGAGGTGCACTCTTCACCCACAGAGCCCCTGCTCCCCGGGACCACAGGGCTCTCTGCCTGCACTCATCCTCAGTCCCGGGACCTCCCTCTCCTCCAGGGCCAGCCTCTCCCTGGGACCAGCCTCTCCCCTGGGGCCTGCCTATCCCCCGGGACCTGCCTCTCCCCCCGGGACCTGCCTCTCCCCCCGGGACCTGCCTCTCTCCCGGGACCAGCCTCTCCTCCCTGGGCCAGCCTCTCCCCCCGGGGCCAGCCTCTCTCCTGGGACCAGCCTCTCCCCCCGGGACCAGCCTCTCCCCCGGGGACCAGCCTCTCCCCCGGGGCCAGCCTCTCCCCCGGGACCAGCCTCTCCCCCGGGACCAGCCTCTCCCCCCGGGACCTGCCTCTCTCCCCGGGACCAGCCTCTCCTCCAGGGCCAGCCTCTCCCCCGGGGCCAGCCTCTCCCTGGGACCAGCCTCTCCCCCAACCTGGACAGCGCCGCTCAGCCATTCTGTACTCCTGTGGTTCCCGGACAGTGGCCCGCCTCCAGCAGCCTCCCGTGAGGACACACCACCACCCGGCCAGCTTGCTGCTGTTTTACCCACTCAGCTCCTGCCCTCCATCCAGTAGGCCCTCAACCAATGTCCATCGAATGAACCAGTGAAGCTGACATTGTCACTTGAGCCAGTTTTTCCAAATCCCATGATCCCTGACACAGAAAGGAAACATCTGCAGTCCCGCCCAGGGCTGCTGTGCCCAGAACCTGTCAGCAAATGCCTGCCCCTTCCTGTGACGGGGGTCCTCGAAGGACCCCACAGGGCAGCCTCGAACCTGCAGGAAGACCCTCCCGGGCCCCGTGGGCTCTGTGAGATGCCTGCTCCTGCCAGGCACCTTTTTGGGCAGCCCCGAGTATTGAGCTGGCACAAATGCAGTCCATGAGCCTGATGAGAGAGGCCTCCTCTGGCAGACAGACACACTCCCACTCTCCTGAAAGGTCTCGACATCACGCCACGGTATCATCAAAGGACTCTTTCTAAGGAAAGTCAGGGTGAGCCATCCTGGTGTGGGGGTCAGGGGACGGGTCCCAGGTGCCCCAGCCCGGCCGGAAGGCCCCCCTCAGCCAGGCCCTGTGCCCACACTGTGCCCTGCCAGCCACCCTCAACCCCTAGCCTGAAGAGGCCAGGCTGCTCCCTCGAGGAGGGCGGGGGCAGGGAGGGTCAGGAAGCCTCCGGCAGGGTCTGGAGATGTGAGTGCCTGTGTGCTTGTCTGAGTCTTTATGTGTTGGTGTCTGTGTGCGCTGTGTGTGTGTGTTTGTGTGTCCACATGTGTGTATAGATACGTCTGTGCTTGTGTGTCTGTGTCGACGTATGTGTTTCTATGTGTGTACCGATGTGTCTGCGTGTGTTTTTTTTTTCTGCTTTTTTGTTTCAGGCAGGAGGGCAGTGGTGCCATATCTCAGCTCGCTGCGGCCTGGACCTCCTGGGCTCAGGTGATCCTCCCACCTCAGCCTCTTGAATAGCTGGGACCACAGGCACCCAGCGCCACGCCCAGCTAATTTTTGTATTTTGTAGACATGGGGTCTCATCATGCTTCCCAGGCTGGTCTTGAACTCCTGGGCTCAAGCTGTCCTGGTGCCTCAGCCTCCCGAAGTGCAGGGATGAGGGGCGTGAGCCACCGGCCAGCCCCTGTGTGTTCCTGTGTCCACGTGTCTGTGTGTGTCTGTGCACGTGCCTGCCGGTCACTGCGTCCACGACCCCGTTTGCCCCTCACTCCACAGCCACCCTCCTGCGCCCGAGCTTCTGGGTGCCATTCCTTGGGCGGGCTTCCAGGCCTGGCGCTGCTGGCCTCGGGGAGTCGGGGAGGGTCCCCTGCGGGCGGTCCTGGCGTCGGCCGCGCGCAGTTCGGAGCTTGCCCAGGAGGGGGCGCGGGAGGGACGCGCGGGGAGAAGGGGCTCGGCCGCGGCGCGCGGGTCTCTCCGCGCTCGGGCTCCGGGGCTCGGGCCTCCCGTGCCACCCCGGGGCGCTTCCCGCTCGGCGCGGCCGCCCCGGCCGGCCTGGGGTCCGTCCCCGCACCCGGGGACCCGCGCCCCGCGCCCGGCGCCCTCGGCCGCTCGGCAGGCCCGTGTTCGGGGCGCCCCTGGGTCGGTGCGCGGCGCGGCGCTCCCGGCCGGGGTTCCAGACCCGCCTGCGCCGCGCGCGGAAGCGCGTCTCTGCGAAGACACTGGGACCCGCGGTGCGGCGGTGCGCGCTCGTGACCCCGGAGCCCAGAGGCTGAGGCCGCGTGAGCCCGGATGTGGCACCACTGCCCCCAGCCTGGGCCACGGCACAAAGCCCGGCCTCTAGAAAAAATACGATGACTTGAAAAACGAAATCTTCCGACTGGACCTGACACATGCCATCTCTGCATATGTGTGTACGTGTAGTTCTTCATAGGTACCTGTGTGCCTGGGTCTGTGTGTGCCTGCGTGTGTATGTAGCTCTCTGTGTGTACCTGCGTGTGTGGAGCTCTGTATGTACCTGTGTGTGTGGGTCTGTGTGTGGAGCTCTCTGTGTGTGCCTGTGCGTGTGTGTGTGTGTGTCTGCGCGTGCCTGCGTGTGTGGATCTCTGTATGTACCTGTGTGTGGAGCTCTCTGTGTGTGCCTGTGCGTGTGTGTGTGTGTGTGTGTGTGTCTGAGCGTGCCTGCGTGTGTGGAGCTCTGTATGTACCTGTGTGTGCGTGGGTCTGTGTGTGGAGCTCTCTGTGCGTGCCTGTGCGTGTG
>NW_022437067.1:1034993-1102479 GCF_009761245.1 Sapajus apella | reverse complement strand
TGTGTGTGTGTGTAGCTCTGTGTGTACCTCTGTGTGTGTGTGTGTCTCTGAGTGTATGTGTGTGTGTGGCGCTCTGTGTGTACCTGTGTGTGGAGCTCTGCGTGTACGTGTATGGAGCTCTGTCGGTGTACCCGTGTGTGTGTGTGTGTGTGTGTGTGTAGCTGTCTGTGTGTACTTGTGTGCATGTGTGTCTGTGTGTGTAGCTCTCTGAGTGTACCTGCATGTGTGTCTGTGTGTGTAGCTCTCTGAGTGTAACAGTGTGTGTATGTTTGTTTGTAGCTCTCTGAGTGTACCTCTGTGTGTGTGTAGCTCTCTGTGTGCACCTGTGTGTGTATGTGTACCTGTATGTGTGTACCTGTGTGTGTGTGGAGCTCTTGTGTGTGTGTGTATGTGTGTGAGCTCTGTGTGTACTTGTGTGTATGTGTGTGTATAGCTCTTTGCGTATGTGTGTAGCTCTGTGTGTATGTGTGTGTATAGCTCTGTGTGTACCTGTGTGTGTGTATATGCACATGCTGCAGGGAACCAGCACAGTGAGGGGATTGGGGCTACTGTGTCCAGGGTCTGGAGAGGGCAGGGAAGACAAGAGGAGGCGGGCCTGGGAAACAGAGCAGCTGGGAGGGCACCGGGGCAGGCAGGGAAGGGCTGGACACCGCCACGCTGGGCTCTGCACACAGCTTCCTTGGCTGAGTCGCACCAGGAGGCACAGCCCCTCTCCAGGCTCCGCCCCAAACAATGTACCTTCCCTGGGGGGACCCCCTGTGTCCTCACCTCTGGGACCCTCAGCCCCTCCCTAGGACATGAGAATCATGACCCCATTCTCTGGATGAGACACGAGGGCCAGGGTTACTCCATGCCTAGTCCAGAGCCACACGCCCGCAGGGGGCAGGGCCTGGCGGGGCAGGGCTGGGCGGGACCTCAGGGCCCAGGCCACAGGGGACATACTGCACGTCTGTTGCTCTGGGCTGGACGCACCCTCAGAGTAGAGCACCTCTCCGGGGACCTGTGCGGGGACAGAGCACCAGGGCCCGAGACCAGCTGGTCAACACCGTGGACGGGCCCTGCCACTCCAGCACCGAGGGTCCAGCGGTGGCTGCTGGGTGATGGACCCCACCTCCGCCCCGGCTGCCTGGGGTTATTTCAGACCCGGTGCGAGGCTGGTGCGTCTGAGGAGGCAGCACCGAACGCGGTCACCATGGCAATGCGGGGGACTGTTGGTGGGGCTGCTCCACACGCTATTTTAGCCTTGTGAAAATAGACACAATCTCGGTTCTCTCAAACCTTCATGGGGAGACGCCGAGGCCGGGGCCAGGAAAGGCCTCTGAACCCTCCCCCGAGCTCCTCCCCATCTTGCCACACCCCTCCACAGGAGGCTGGAGGACGGGCAGCCACGGGGCCAAGGTCCCTGCGAGCCCCGCCCTTGCTCTTGTCTTAGCCTTTTACTCAAAGATTGAGTGCCAGGGCCCCGGAAGCCCTGAGGCGTGGTGTTGTTTACGAACCACTCAAGGGCCGGGCTGCCCTGGGAAGACACAGCCAAGGCCTTGTCCTTTGGATTCCCAGGCCTGGCAAGGGCACCAGAGAAGGGACCCTGCACGCCACCCACCATGGGAGCTGCATCTGGGATGTCTTCTAGAAAGCAGGTTGACAGAAGGTACCCAGAGCCTCAAAGATGTCCACGTCCTCTGGTTCCACACTTCCACTTCTGAGATGCATTTCAAGGAAGGACCTCGAAATGCAGACGCCACTGTGAACCAGAGGTCTTCCTCCAAGTCAGCCACAGTGGGAGGCAACTGTGGCCAGAAGCAGAGTGGAGTCCACTGTGGACTCCTCCTGGCTGGTGGCTCCGTAGCCTTTGAGAGCTGCACATTCACACACACATATGCGTACACATGCATGCACCCACACGCATGCAGATAGCACACATGTACCCCCACATGCCCATGCACACACACCTACACACAGCACACACGGCACACGTGCACACACATGCAGACATACACATGCACACACACATATGCAGACAGCACACACACATGCAGTCAGCACACATGCACACACACACGCACACATCACACACATGCACACATGTACACATGCACACATGCAGACAGCACATGTATGCAGGCAGCACACATGCATGCACACATGCAGGCAGCACACATGCACACACACATACATAGGCAGCACACATGCACACACACATGCACACGTCACACACACATGCACACAGCACATGCACACACATGCACACACACATGCAGGCATCACACACATGCACACACATGCACACAGCACATACGCACACACATGCAGACAGCACACATGCACACACAGGTACACGTCACACATGCACACATGCACACATGCACACACACATATGCAGACAGCATACATATGCAGACAGCACACATGCACACACACATATGCAGACAGCACACATGCACACGCACATACATAGGCAGGACATGTGCACATACACATGCACATACCACACGTGCACACACACACAAGCAGACAGCACACATGCACACACCCACACATGCACAGACAGCACACATCACACACATGCACACACCCACACACATGCAGAGAGCACACATGTGTAGTGCTGAGTGCCCCACAGGGTCGTGGGGTGAGTCTTATGCTGTGCTGAGGCGCAGGATCCGAGAAATAAAGAGACAGGACACAGAAGTACAAGGAAAATGCAGCTGGGCTTGGGGGGCCACGCCACCTATGAGTGGAGTCAGGCAAGGCCCCAAATGTCCAGAAGCGTGAGTATTTATTGTGTATAGGTTAGGGGGCAGGGCAGTGAGTGAAGTCATCTTTAAGGATAGTGATAGGGTCGTGAGCAATAAAACATGGGGTCCGTCCCCATTAGGCACCTAGGCCAGGAGGTGGACAGCGCGGAGCCAGGGGCCCATTCCCACGAAGGCAACGGCCATGTGCAATAAGGGGTCCACCCCCATTAGGTCACCGAGGCTTGAAGGTGGGCCGTGCGCAGTGAAGAGGGTGCAGTGTGCAATACTTCTATCTATGGGAAAACTACTTCTAAGATTTATGGGGGATGCTTTAAGTCACACAGCAGTGACAGAGCTGTCAAGGTTACCGCCACCTCCTGGCAGCTTCCAATGGGTTCTATGGGAAGATGCTTTTCAAGCAGCACAGTAGCAAGAGCTGATAAAGTTCAGTCACCAAGGTGGATTGCCGGTCCGAGGGCACCTTCCACAAGAACTGGAGCAAGGTCCCACAACTCCTTTATCAGGAGGAGTGGCTCTCGCCCCCAGCCTGCCATACAGCGGGTATCTTTACGATACTGAACACTGCCGCCTGGGCCATGGATCCTTGTCCTGGTATAACTGTTTTCCCTTAAATCATGCTCTGCACTGTGTCTGATCTAGGCATTCCTCCGATTATAAGCTGCTTATTCCTTAATTCATGCTCTGTACTGTGTCCACTCTAGGCATTCCTCTGATTATGAACTAAGATATAATTATAGGTAAATATGTAGGGAAATATTCTTCAGGCATTCGTACTATCAACTATTAATGATTATGTATAGAGGATTATATAAAGGGAGCCCTATCTCTATAAACTAATATATGATTATAAAAGGAAATAGCCGAGTCGTAACACTATAAAGTGAGATATTCCTCAAGCCCTAACTGTGCCAGGGTTCTGCTTAGCTCTCATTCCTCAGTGCCTACATGGGGGGTTACCCACACACATGCACACACATAGGCAGCACACATGCAGACACACACATTCACACACACACAAGCAGACAGCACACATGCACACATACATAGGCAGCACACATGCGCACACCCACACATGCACAGAGAGCACACATCACATACATGCACACACACACATGCAGACAGCACATATACACACACATGCACACCCCACATGCACACACATGCGTGCACACACACACACATGCACAGACCACACATCACACACATGCACACACACACATGCACAGACAGCACACATGCACACGCGTATGCAGACATCACATATACACATACAGGTACAGCCACACACACACACACACGTGCACCTACCCATACATACCCACCCACACACATGCACACACCCACACATGCACACACATATGCAGACAGCACATATACACATACATGTACACACATGCACATACACACACACTCACACACACACACGCACACACACATACTCTGGTGCTCCCCTTGCCAGGCAAAAGCATCTCTACTAGGACAGAAGGAACCGTGCCCCCTGCCAGGTGGCACTGGCCCCAACAAGCCAGCAGATGGATGGACAGGGCGCTGCCCAGCAGGGAGGCTGCAGACCCAAGGCCTTGCCGCTGTGCCGGTGTCTCTCTTTGGAAAGTGTCCCAGTGCCCCTGGCAGGGAGCAGATCCCCGGGACCTTGTCACCAGGTCAGGAGCACCCTGCAGGGGCAAAGGGGTGGGGCTGTCGTGGTGCAGAGGCTTCTGCCGACCTGGGTGTGGGCTGGCCTGGGGGGCACTTGGGGAGGCTCCGTGATGCAGGGCTGAGCACGTAGGGGGGCATCCGAGCCAGCTGGACTGGAATCCTGGCTCTGTGGCCAGGAGCTGGTCCGCTAACTTTGTTGGGCCTCAGGCTCCTCCTGTGTGAGATGGAAACTGTGTCACGAGTGGGAGGGGAGACGTGGGCTCCAGCTGTCAGTGCCAGTGCCCGGCTCGTGTGAGGCGCCCTCCGCCTGCTCGAGCTGTTTACCTTCCCCGCTGTAGCTCTTCTGACCTGAGCATCGCTTGGATACCCAGGGCGAATCCGCTGCCACTGGGTCCCAGGCCGACTCGGGGCTGCAAGCTGGCTCTAGCCAGCCCCACTCTGCTCTCTCGGCTGGCAAAGTGAGAGCCCTGAGGCCAGAATGAGTCCCACAGGACCCAGGTCAGGCCCCCAGGGGGGCGTCCTTGGCCCTTCCCAGGGGCGCTTGGGGTGGGAAGCAGGGTCGGAGGCCACGGAACCCGGGGGGGAAGACAGCGTCACGCATATACTCTTACCGCTCCTCCGTCCTGTCCCTTCTCGAGCCCCCATGTACCTCACAGCAGGAAAAGCAGTGGCTCCAGTTCGCCTGAACCTGCCATGCAAATAAGTGTCCAGGTTCTGCTCAGTCCCCGGAGGTTGCTGACCCATCTCATGACCCCACGAAATGACATCTGGGTGTGGAAGGAAAGGGGATCCTGTGAACTCAGGGCGGAGGCTTGGGGGGCTCCTCAGATCCCAAAGCGCCCAGGCCTGCGCTGTGCCTGGCTGTGGAGTGACTGCCCTGGGCTTGCTGGGTGAGCTTGGGCAGCTGGGCATCTCACTTGCACCCACGGCTGACGTTCTGGCGGAGGAAGTGTCTTGAGCTGTGAAGGACCTGAGACTGCAAAGGACAAACTAGCTGATCTCAGTCTCACGGATACGTCAGAAGACACCAGACTTCTGCGTCAGAGACGAAGGATTTTTTTTTTTTTTGAGATAGAGTCTTGCTCTGTCGCCCAGGCTAGAGTGCAGTGGCACGATCTCGGGTCACTGCAGCCTCCACCTCCGAGTTTTAAGCAATCCTCCAGCCTCAGCCTCCCAAGTAGCTGTAGGTGCCTACCACCACACCCGGCTAATTTTTGTATTTTTAGTAGAGACGGGGTTTCACCATGTTGGCCAGGCTGGTCTTGAACTCCTGACCTCAGGTGATCTGCCTGCCTCTGCCTCCCAAAGTGCTGGGATTACAGGCATGAGCCACTGTGCCCGGCCAGGGACAAAAGATTTGTCTGGTTGCCTCAAGTGCCTGACCAGGCTCCTCGTCCCCAATGTGCCATTCAGCTCCTTGGTCTTGGGGGGGCCCCCAGCCTCTCTCCTAAGGTCTGCCCCTCCGCCTCGGTGGATGCAAGCCTGTCACTCAAGGAGCTCAAGACAGCGGGCCAGACAACCCACCTCATGTGGCCACAGTGGCCACTTAGTGCCGGGAGCCAGCAGGAGCCCTCTTCCTCCACCCTGTGCCTGCCTCCTCCTTCCGATTCTCCTGGGCCTGGAGAGGCAGGTTTTCCCCATTCTCAAGTGAAATCCTTCTCCGCCGGGCGGGAAGCATGATTGGCAGCACACTTAGGAGCAGACCAATGACCAAATCTCCTCCAGTCCCCCTCAGGGACATGGTAACCAAGAGCTGAGAGACGTAAGGGAATGGGGTTTTTTGAGACAGGGTCTTGCTCTGTTGCCCAGGCTGGAATGCAGTGGCACGATCATGGCTCACTGCAGCCTCGGCCTCCTGGGCTTCAGCGATCCTCCTGCCTCAGCCTTCTGAGTAGCTGGAACTGTAGGTACACATCATCACACCTGGCTAATTTTTGTATTTTTGGTAGAGATGGGATTTTACCATGTTACCCAGGGTGGTTTCAAACTCCTGAACTCAAGTGTCCATGCACCTCTGCCTCCCAAAGCGCTAAGATTACAGGCATGAGCCACCATGCCTGGCCTAGTAAGGGAGTAATTTTTTTTTTTTTTTGGGGGACAGTCTCATTCACTCTGTGACCCAGGCTGGAGTGCAGTGGTACAATCTCAGCTCACTGCAACCTCCACCTCCAGGGTTCATGCAATTCTTGTGCCTCAGCCTCCCTAGAAGCTGGGATTACAGGCATATGCTACCACATCTGACTAATTTTTATATTTTCAGTAGAGACAAGGTTTCACCATGTTGGTCAGGCTGGTCTCGAACTCCTGACCTCAGGTGATCCGCCCACCTCGGCCTCCCAAAGTGCTGGGATTACAGGCGTGACCCACCGCACCCAGCCAGATAGGGAATTTTTAACACAATAGTCCAGATTGCAAAGCTATTATCTTGTGTAAATCCTATTTCCAGTGTCTAAACCTAAAGAGTAACAAGCGTTCTTTCCGCATTTCTTCTCTGACAAGGCTGATCTCTGCCCAAGCCAGGCAGGCGGCTGCCTTAGACCAACTAGTGAAAGCGAATGACTGAGCCATAGCACTCCAGGCGCTGGCCCGGCTGTGTCTTGCTGATGACGACCCCTGCTGAGGCTCAGAGTAGCCCAGTGAGGGAGTGTCGTCCCCGTCCCCATTTTTGGGATGAAGATGTTGAGGCCTGGGGTAAATGCCTTGCCCAGGGCTACATATCCGGTCAGTGTAGCCGGCCAGCCGGTCACTCCAGAGCCCGCGTCCTAGCCACTGACGTAGGAGAAGCTCCGTATCTAGGAAGGCAAGAGAGAAAAGCACGTTCATTTTCCCCAAAATGTCTCAAAAAAAAAAAAGGTTAGGTTTGTTTTGTGGGAAATCACCGGCCTCCTGGGCTGTATGCCGTCTGCTTGCCTGTAGTTTCGGGGGCCTGGGATGGGCCGTCTCCAGGCACCCAGCAAGTCTCATCCAAACACTCCCCCGCCTCTGCGGCTGCTCTGCCTTGGGACTTTCTCTCATGCCACAGCAAACTGCTCAGCCCAGGTGCTAGGCAGCCTGAAAGGTGGGGAGTTCTCCCTGGGGCACCCCTCAGGCAACGGGGCGGGGAATTGGCTCCTCCATGCCCCAACATCCTGTGCTTGGAAGGACAGTTCTGAGGTGCATTCCTGCGGCTCCTCAGAGGGCCCCAGGGATGGGGGGACGGTACAGATGACCCCCGAGGCAGCCCCTGCAATCACACAGGCATTTCCTCCCCGTCTCACCCACCTCTCACTCCTACCTCCTGGGATCACCTCCCGAAATAACTACATGCGCTGAAGTCTCACACCAGGCTCGGCTTTGGGGACCACCCAAGCTAAGACGGTGGGTCCTGGAGGTGGTCTTAGACACCCCAGGGTGGGGTCGTGGCGTTGGGTCTCACCGGGACAGTGACAACGAGGGCTTCCTACAGGTGGAAGTTGGGGCAACTGAAAGCCGGCCCGCAGAGCGCTCCCCAGGGCTGAGCCTGGAACCAACTATGGCCTCAGAATTCTGCGGAAGCCAGAAAGTTCTCCATGGTGGCATTTCTGCAGCCAGAAAGCAGATGGTGCTGAAAATCAAGCCCAGTCCCCAGAGAAGACCGCCGAGCAGCCCTATAGGTCGGCTACGCCCCGCCCAGGGCCCCAGCAGGAAAGGCGTCAGAACCGAGGCCTGGCTTGGGGTCACTGTGGGTGAATTCACCTGTGAACATTATGCTCCCAAATTCCACCCCACTTGTTAGAGGAGAGGAGACGAGGCTTCTCTCTGGAGTCTCTGAAATTGTCTCGTCTGGGGCACCTACCTTGCGAGACGCTGGTTGACCAGTTTCCTGTGGCTGCCGTGACAAACGGCCACACGAGGGGTGACTTCTGGCAGCAGAAATGTGTTGTCTCATAGTTTTGTGGCCGTGTGGGAGGGTCTGCCACAGCCTCTCTCCTGGTGCTGGTGGTCCTTGGCTTGTGGGTATGCCACCTTGATCTCTGTGTGTCCCCCCCAGCCCTCTTCCCCATGCCTCTGTCCTCCTCCTCTAGAAAGACAGTGTGTGGGTTCAGGGCTGACCCTAATCTAACAGGACTCCATCTGATTCCGTCTTCAAAGAGCCTGTTTCCAAGTACGGTCCTCCTCCCTGGTGCCAGGGGCTGGGACTCCAGTGTCTCCTGGGGGGTCGTTACTCGTGACACTCGTCCCCTTCAGAGTCTGCCCTGCCTTCTCTCACCGCAGCCAGGACCAAAGCTGGAGCCTCTGCACGGCCGCAGCAAGGAGGCGATGGCTCGGTCGCGGCTCTAGTGAGAACTGGAGGTCTCGGCTGGGTTGGTGCAGAGGATGCTGGACCAGGGGCGGTGGGGGGAGGACGTGGAAGCACCCATTTGTGGTGACAGATTTCATGTCCCAGCAAGGCAGAACCGGTCCTGATTCACCTGGAGGAGCGTGAGGAAGGGGTCGCTGTGGGCTGAATGTTTCTGTCGCCCCAAAGTTCCTGGGCCGAAATCCTGCCCCCAGGGGTATGGTATTAGGAAGCGGGGCCTTTGTCGCCCCAAAGTTCCTGGGTCGAAATCCTGCCCCCAGGGGTATGGTATTAGGAAGCGTGGCCTTTGTCGCCCCAAAGATCCTGGGTCGAAATCCTGCCCCCAGGGGTATGGTATTAGGAAGCAGGGCCTTTGTGAGGCGGGGAGGTGAGCGGGATGCCCCCTCCTGATGATATCAGTGCACTGTAAGAGGCCTGAGAAGGGTTTGGCCACTTTCTGCCGCATAAGGACGCAGCAAGAGGCCGGTGCCTGCAGCCCGGAGGAGGAAGAGGGCCTCACCACCCCCGCACGCGGCACCCTCATCTCAGACCTGCAGCCTCCGAGACGGTGAGACGTAAACCCCGCTACTGACCACCCACCCGTCCAGAGCAGCCGAAACAGACGCAGACAGCGTTTAGGGCTTGGGGGTGGGCTTATTGTTGATTTATTTATTTTTAATTTTTTTTTTTTTTGAGATAGGTCTCATTCTCTTGCCCAGGCTGAGTGCAGTCACAGCGCACTGCAGCCTTGAATTCCTGGGCTCAAGCAATCCTCCCACCTCAGCCTCCCAAGTAGCGGGGTCCGCAGGCGTGCACCGCCACACCTGGCTATTTGGTATTGTTTTGTGTTTTTGTAGAGATAGTGTCTCCCCGTGGCTCCTAGCCTCCCAGGCTGGCTTTGAAGTCCTGAACTCGAGAAATCCTCCCACCTCGACCTCCCAAAGTGCTGGGCAGTGCCCAGCTGGGGGGCGGCCCCACGGGGTGAGACCACAGGGACTGCCACCTGCCTGGGTCCCAGGAGGGCCCAGAGGACAGGCTCACAGTGGAGCGTCTGGCATGCTTCAGGCACTAACTAGGCAGAGCTGCTGAGAAGCTCCAGGGCAGCTGAGCTGCGCGGACGGCGTTAGCAGGAGGAGACGCCGCCCCGCGTCCTGCGACAGGAGCCGTGTGGCTGCGCCAACCACTGAAAGCAAAGAGGGTGTCGGCGCAGGGACGGAGCACGCGGGTGCCTGGCCCTCACCGTCAGCGGCTCATGGGCTGCCGTGTCC
Organism: Sapajus apella; assembly: GCF_009761245.1. NCBI lineage: Eukaryota > Metazoa > Chordata > Mammalia > Primates > Cebidae > Sapajus > Sapajus apella. The sequence goes on along the minus strand of NW_022437067.1, from coordinate 1,092,502 downwards.
CTGAAGTGGGTGACGAACACCCGGCTGAGACGGGCTTCAGACCTGAATAGCCAGAAGCAGCCCAGCGCCGGGGAGAGAAGGCCGGGACCTGCAGGCACGCGGGAAGTGTGACTCCGCCGCTCATTTCCAGAACTCGGCCGGACGCTGGCTGGAGGACAGGCGCGGTCCCCTGCAGCACCACAGGCAGGTGTGAGGGAGGCCCCCCAGCCCATCACTGCTGTGTCTTCAGAGCAGCTCTGTCCTGGAGAAGGGAAGGACCTTGGGATCTCTGGGGGTGCTGAGTGATCGGTGGAGTCCCGGCCCATGGCCATCCGGCAGGTGTATGGACCCATCTGCAGTCCTGCGCTGCTCTGCGGAGTCCGCGGCAGGTTGGAGGCCTGAGCCGCTGCCAGGATCCTCAGTTTCCCTGACCTGTGCAGCAAGGCCCACGATGGCGGAGGAGGCAAAGCCAGGGCCTCTGGAACCACCCTCGACCCCGGCGAGGACAGCAGCTCCGAAGTCAGCCTTCCTCTGGAGCCCCCGGCTGGTGGGCTGCGGGCACAGGCAGGGGTCGCCCCACTGAGTTAGCACGAGAGAGCGTGTGTAGGGACAGGGGGGAGAATGCCTGCAGCTCGGGGGTCCACCTCTGTGGCTCCCATGCAGGGGCACAGAGCGGCACCTGACAAGCGGGTGATGAGGCTCTGCCCTCAGTGGGGTCTGGGTCATGGAGCTTGGAGGATCCACACCTGTGGCTCCCATGCAGGGGCATAGAGCAGCAATGACAGTGACACCCGCCTGACAGGCCGGTGATCGAGACTCGCCCCTCGGTGGGGCCTGGGTCACTGCGTTGGACGTAACCTTTGCCAGCATGAGTGCGGGCCAGGGTGGAGGAGGAGGAGGGCCTCCTGCCGTGGGGGTGCCTGCAGGCTGGCTCGTTAGCAGCCGCCATGACTTCCATGGCTGTCGCTGTTGCTGTGGCTGCCACCACCCTGAAGATTCAGCCACAGACGAGCTGAACGTGGCATCCGCTGGAGCAGGTGCAGGCAGAGCGGGGCTCCCAGCTGCTCTGGGGCCTGGGCTGTGCCCCCCACCCGGCTGCATCTGGTTTGAGCAGCAGCTGTGGGGGCGGATAAAACGCACGCACGGCCGGTGCGGCCTCTAGCGCCTTCCATAGTGTTGCAGGGTGCTGCTCCAGACTCTACGCCGGGCAGACCTGGGGGTGTGAGCTGGGTGGGAATTGGTGGATAAACGCCCAGCCCCTCATTCTTCAAAAGAACAATTCAGGCTGTGTGGGGTGGCTCAGGTCTGTAATCCCAGGGCTTTTGGAGGCTGAGGCAGGAGGATGGCTTGAGCCCCAGGAGTTTGAGACCAGCCTGGGTAACATGGTGAGACCCTGTCTATACTAAAAATTTTGTTTTAGATTTAGAACAATCTTTCTACAGGACAACATGGAGGCACATTCCCCTTGGCTCTGGGCAGGGGTCCCCAGCAGGGCGGGACCTGGCTGTCCCGGGTTGTAAAGCGCGTTCCTGTTTTCCTCCTCCCTCCTCCCCCTCTATGGGGCCGAATGGCTCCCAGGGTCACTCAGGGCCTCAGAATGTTGACCTTGTTTCAAATTAGGGTCTTTGCAGGTGCAGTTAGGACAAGGCAGTGCTTAAGGGGGCAGACCCTAAATCCTTGGCAGGTCCCCCAGAAGACGAGACAAGACAGAGGCAGCAGAGTGACTCAGAGACAAGGCAGAGACTGCGGCGGTGCACCTGCCAGCCTGGGACGGCCAGGGGTTCCCGGCAGCTCCAGAAGCAGGAGGGGGCGGGGGGAGGGTTCTCTCTGGAAACTCCAGAGGAAACCAGCCCTGCAACACCTTGATTTGAGGCGTTCGGCCTCCAGAACCAGAAGATGACGGATTTCTGTCATTTTAAGGCGCCTGATGTTTAGGCAGCGGACACCCCCAGCCCCAGGTAAACGCCCAGCACCCAAGTCTTTGCTTCAGGCTCTGTTCCTAGGGGAACCCACAGGAGGACTCTCTCGGGTGTGAGCTCTGTGTGACCTGTGCGACGGCCTGCATTGCTGGAGGGAAGGGCCAGGGTGATGGCTGACGCCGGCCCGGGAGTGAGGAGTGGCTGTTAGTAGGTGGTGTGGCCCCTGCCACGGACGGAGAAGCTGGACGCTATCCCCTACGTCCTGGCCCCTCTCTCCCCACCTGCAGCCTCCAGCCTCGGGGAAGAGGAGGCCCAGCTCTCAGGGGGTGCTCAGGGGTCAATGTTCATAGCACGCAGTCCAGCCTTCCACCGAGGCTAGGAAGCCACCAGCCCCCAAAGGCTTGTCCCTGCTGGGGTGAGGGCGCACGGAGCCCCGGCAGCCTCTCTGCCCATCAACCTCGGCCCCAGGTTCCTCTGTCGCAGGCAGCATGGCCTCCCCTCCCGGGCAGTTTCCTCTGGGCTGCAAACCCTGACCCGCCCCCTCGTTCAGTCTGCTCCTGCCCTCACCACCGGAAGAGAAGTCACATTTGAAAGCATGCACCCTCCCGTCCTTCCTGGCCCTGTAAATATGTGGGCAGAAACAGCAGCCTGCCGGGGGGAGTGCGTGCTGTTTGCAGAATCAGGCACGGCTGCTGCCCGGGCGGGCCTGGCTGCGTGGGTGCCCGAGGCAGTTGCAAAGGCTGGCTTTAAATAGCTCCCCGTGGGTACGAGCCTGAGAAAGAGGGCAGCCTATGGCCACAAGGAGGACAGGGCAGAGATGGGGCCCAGGGTCCTCCCAACAGAGAGGGTGTGGGGGGTGGCCCAATAGCTTCCAGGTCCAAGGGACGCCCCCAAATAGTTCCCAGGATCTTGAACCCACCCACCCTTCCCCCAAAGGCCCAGGAGTTGGAGCCGACCCCCCCGGCTGCCCTGAGTGGAAGGCCTGCTCCTGGGTCAGGAGCCTGGAGGCCTGGGGTGGGCGGTGGTGGTGGCAGCCTCGGGCCCAGACCGTAGCTACAGGGTGCGCCATCTGCAGCCTGGGCCCTCTCCCCAGAGCCACCTGGGCTCCAGGGAGGAGGGAGCGGAACCCTGCAGAGGCCCAGAAAGCAGAGGGCCGGAGGCGGGATGGTGAGCGGGCCCTGCAGGGGTGTCCCGGTCCTTGGACAGGGAGCTGGCCGGGCTCAGCCTGCCCCGCCCTGGTGTCGGGAGGTGGCTTGGAGCCGCAGCTGACCCAGATCCGCTCTGCTGCTCCTGGCCACCTGTCCTCTGCTTGCCCCAAGGCTTGCTTCTGATCCATGACCACACCAGAGCCCGGACTGCCCCACCCCCAGGATGTCCTGCCAAACCTCACAGCCTTGCCCTACAGAGCAGGGGCCCAAAAGGGCAGCCTCGGAGTGAGGAGTGGCTGTTAGTAGGTGGCGTGGTGGGGTTCCAGCAGGGGACAGAGGTGCAGCATGGGGCCATGGTCTGGGCGGGAGGGGACAATGCCCTCATCTGCTCTTGGGCACAGCCTGGCCCTGGGGGCGGCAGCTCGGCCTGCGTCCATCCCTAGATGCAATGCCTGGGCCCCAGGGGCAACTTGATCTCGCTGCCCACCCCGCCCATTGGGGCAGCTGCAGGTCATGCTGAAGACAGGTGGCTCATACAGTCACCCCAGGTCCTCGGTGGTGTGGGGGTGGGGCCCCAAGACCCAGTTGCCACCCTGATTCCACGGGGCACTGGCCTGGCCACCTTGCGAGCCGCCATGTGGTGGCTCCAGACGCCTGGATCCTGCAGCGATGGCAGAGCCCTGGCAGATGCTCCAACTGCTCCCTTTGGGCTCTTCCTCCAGTCGTGACCCGGCACCCTGGAAAACCTGGACCCCTCATTCAGAGCTGCCCATTAGCTGCTCCAATGGTCGGAGGGGTCCTTGAGCTGCAGGGTGGTCACCCTGTGTCCATGGCAGTGGCCACAGGCGGGAAGGGGCTGTGGTGTTTGTGGGGCCTTGGTGGCCTTTGAGAGCCTATCCTCACATCCAAGGGGGCCATGGACACCCACTGGACAAGGGCCCCAGGGACCAAGGGGGCAGCAGTCCCTCTCACCCCTTCCAGGCCTCTTCTGCACCTCAGCCCTCTCTCAGTACCCCAGACATGGCTCATCTGGGGTGCAGCCCCTGAGCCCCTGTGTCACCAAGTCTCTGTCCCCGTCTGGTGCTGAGCCCCAGGATCCCAGGAAGGCACCTCAAAAGCCCTGGCTGTGGGAGCAGCAGACCTGAGCTCACTCCGACCCAGGGTCACCACAGGCTCCTGCCTCACACCCCTGGAGAAAATGGCTTCATCACAGCCCAGGAACACAGATCGGAGACCCAGTGCCTGAAGCCGGCATCACAAAACCTGGCTCCTCACTTCCTGAAGCTCTTCCCCAAAGCCTGCCCTGCTTCTCAGGACCTTGCTCCTGTTTCCCCTGGGCGAGGTGTGCTCCGATCTGGGTGTTCAGTGGGCTTCCACAGCTACCTCCCACCAAACACCGCCCAGGAGCCTGCAGCTGGAGAAGGGTGTTGAGCAGCTGGGGTGGGCTCCAGGCAGCTGGACAGGATCGAGGTGCCGCACAGTGAAAGAAGGAACCGGCCCCGGCCAAGGCTTTATTTCATGCTGGGACCAGCGAGACCTCACAGACGCCTTCGCTGTTCACCGGGGGGACGTCTGCTCCCGCCTCCTCCCACACGCTCATCCAGATCCCGCAGAGCAAAGACCTAGGAACCAGGATCACTTTCTGAGGCTAAAAATCCACGGCTCCTGAAGGGCCCAGACCCCGGCCGGGCTCGGCCTCTCGGTCACACTGTCTGCTGCTTCGTCCGTGCGGGTCTCAGGCCTCCTGCCGGGAGCGCCGGGCTGGCCTTCCGGGTGAGGCGGGGGTCCGAGCCCAGGAGGACAAGGCTTCCCCTTGTTTTCCGTGGCCGAGGGTCATCCCACCTCGAAACACGCAGAGAGGAAACATGGCCCGAGGGCTCCTTCTCCCGGGAAGTTTCTGGGCTGCCGAAGCTGGGCAGCAGGACAAGCAAGAGTGGCCTGGGTCCCTCGCTCACATGGCGTACGCCGCCCAGTAGATGACGTTGACGGCCGCAAACGCCGCGGGGAACACGGCGCGGGCGTAAATATCGATGGTGTCTGCGTCGATGGGCCTGAGCCGGGTGCGGATGCCCCCCTGGCCTCCGGAGCGGGCCGCGCCCTCCTTCTTGGTCTCCCCCGTCTCCACCCCCACCGACCTGTAGGAGCCCATCAGGTTCCCCGGGACGCGGCGCTGCCGGCGGGAGATGGCCAGCTCCTGTGTGACGCCGGCGGCAGATAGGGAGAAGAGGACGATTGCGTTCCTCACGTCCATCTGCACAGGGCCGGTGGGGGAGACAGGGCTGAGTGCTGGGGTGCAGCTCCCAGGCCCTGGACCACAGGGACTCCCATGCGGGGCCCCAGCCCCTCACTCTCAGGGAGCGCAGCTTGGACCTGCAGTGGGCGGGGGCAGCTGAGGGGTCCTGGGCAGGGCCCCCAGTAGCACTGTCCCTGGCTCAGCCCCAGGCCTCACCTCTGCCCTGGGCCTGGAGACCTTGACCTTGGTCTTCTGCTTCTGCTTCTTCCTGTAGTCAGCGTTGAAGTGCGCGAAGGCATACTCCACCAGAGCGGCAAACACAAAGACGTAGCAGATCCAGAAGTAAACATCCAGGGCCTTGATGGCCGACGCCCGCGGCAGGGACGAGCGGGCACTGACCATGAGTGTGGTCATCGTCAGCACCGTGGTGATGCCTGCGGGCACAGGTGGTGCCATCACTGTAGCCCTGCCCTCACGCCGCCTGGCCCAGCCTCAGTGCCTGTGACCCACAGATCCTGGCACAGGTGGTGCCATCACTGTAGCCCTACCCTCACACTGCCCGGCCCAGCCTCGGCGCCAGCGACCCACAGATGAGGGTCTGCTGGCCCCCACCCCCATGCCCACCCCAGGGTGCAGGTACTGCTCCCCTGACTCGGCCTGGTCTGGCTGGTCTTTGCCCCGGGACAGCTGACACGGTCCAGAGGCCAATGCCGGGTCCCCAGCCAAGGCGTAGGGAGTCCTGCTCCCCAGGGGCCCCTTCCAGGTCCCTTGGGGCAGCGGTGAAGCCCCGTACCTAGAGACACCCTGGCGGGCACTGCTGCCTGACTGATCCAGAAGGAGACCCAGGACATGGCAACCAGCAGGACGGAGGGCATGTACGACTGGATGATGTAGACGCCGCGGTTTCTCCGCAGGTGAAAGTGCAGGCTGAGCCGCGGGAACTGGCCAGCTGCGGGGACAGCCGCCATCAGCCCCCCGTCCCTGCCCGGCCCAGCCCACCGCCGGACTCCAAGGCATCAGGGTTTGGCGGCTACGGGACCCACGGCCGGTCTCAGGAGAGAGACTGAGCCCCTGCTCTACCCACCAACCACACGGCCGGAAGTGTCGGGGAACTCGGCCCTAGGTCTGGTCACCCAGAGGTCACCCAGAGGACAGGGAGAGAGGCTGAGGTTGCCACTGGCCTCACATTTGCTGGGCTGGCCCTGAGGGACCCTCACAGCCAATGGGGAGGGCTCACCCCTTTCTCTCCTAAGGCTCCTGCAGGTACAGCCGGGCTCTGGAAGGAGCCAGCACGGGACTCACCGGCTCCAGATGATGGGGGTGGAGGGGACAAAGGGTGGTGGGGCTGGGAGAGAAGGTGGCCATGAAAGCTTGGCCCCTGAGCCCTGCGGACCCCAGGCTACAAGAGCTCCCCACGCCTCGGGTTCCCTGTAAACCTGGATGCTGGGAAGAGAGAGAGCACCGAGGAGGGACGGGAAGGCCTGACCCAGCCCACACGACGGCAGGCCCAGAGGCCCCGGCCCGGGTGCAGCCAGCGCCAGGGAGCAGCTCCCTAAGGCAGCAGCGTCCCAGCTGCATCCCGGGGGCCCTGGGGGCCTGCTCGGGGCTCGACTGCAAAGTGTGAAAATCCCAGGCGGGGGCATGGGGGGGGGCAGGTGCTTGTGGAGGGCGGGGCCCTACCGGACTTGAAGTTCATTAGCTCTGTGGTGAAGCGGTAGCTGGTGATGGTGAACTGGGCCAGCTGCAGCTTGTCCAGCCCGTGGATGTGCTCCTGGCTCTCGGACCAATAGTAGACGATGTCCTCGGATGAGTAACCGTCTGCGGGAAAAGCACACAGGTGGGCGGCAGAGCCTGGCCCTGGCCCTGGGAGCCCTGGCAGGAGGGCTCTGTCTATACAGGAAGCCTGCAGGGGCTGACGCCATCGTGGCGGGACCCAGCAGGACCCCAGCCGGGAGCGAGGAGGCCCTCGGCTCTGGGACCACGTCTGGCCCCTCTGGGCAGGTGGACGGGACAAAGGTGGGGTCACCATTGTCAGATGACATACAGGGACTGCTGGGCTGGCTTGACGGTACCAACCCACGCCACGTCCGGGCTCCACGGCCCGGCTCCCTGGGCGGGGCACTGACCCACCGGCCCGGCTCCCCAGGCCTTCCACCCCTTCTCCTCTGGCCCAGGCTTCTGGCTCATGGGGAAGCTGGCTTGGTGCTTCCCTGCACGCTGAGCCGGGCCAGGCTGAGCCGGGCCAGGCTGAGCCTCTGTCCCCTGCTGGAGAAGCCAGCATGCTACTCCCCAAGCCGAGAGAAGCCCCCGCCCGCCTCGCCTGTCCACTCACAGCTCTCCAGGTCCAGCATGCACTCCTGCTCGTCCATGGGGTACTTGGCCAGGTCCATATCGCAGGCCACGGTGGAGGTGATTCTGGCAGGACAAGCAGGTCGGTGAGGCCTCGGGGTAAGCCCAGCACTCCAGGGAGCCTGGCAGTTCCCCTGCAGAGACGGCCCCTGAGCACTGGGGCTTCCTGGAGCCCCAGCTACATCCCACGCTTGGTTTGCGAGCTGCCCAGAATCCGGATAAGCCTGAAAACTATGCTCAACTTCACAGCCGTTTGTGAGTCTTCCTTTAGGACTATCAAGAACTGGCACAGGGGCCCTGGCCCAAGTGACTGGGGGCCACATGGGAATCGGCCCAGAGCTGCCATGCACTTGATTTTCTAGGAGAGGTCAGATATTTAAATTCTTGTGTAAGATATCCTAATTTTTTTTGTTTGTCTTTGAGACAGGGTCTCACTCTGTCACCCGAGGTGGAGTGCGGTGGTGCAATCCTGATTCACGACAGCCTCAACACCGGGGCTCCTGTGATCCTCCCACCTCAGCCTCTCATGTAGTCGAGACCACAGGTGCACACCACCAAGCCCAGCTCATATTTTTTATTGTTTTGTAGAGGCACGGTGCTCTTTCTGTTGCCCAAGCTGGCCTCGAACTCCCGGGCTCAAGAGATCCTGCCACCTCAGCCTCCAAAAAGTGCTGGGATTACATGCATGAGCCACTGCACCTGGCTGCCTTCTGATTTTTCAAATGTTGTGAACTAATTCCATTTTTAAGAGACGTGTCTGAAAACAGGCTCTCAAACGAATCCGCGCACACACACGTTCATAGCAGCGTATTCACATTCGCCAGCGCTGGAAGCGACCCAAGCGCCCTCGGCAGGGGGATGGGAGGCAGGTGCGGCGTGCTCGTGCAGTGGGCACCACCTGGCAGTGACGGGGAAGGCGGCCCCGACCCCAGCTTCAGCAGGGATGAACCCTGAGGACAAAAAGCTGGGAACTAAGTCGGAGTCGCAGAGGGTCCCACACAACGTGCGGTTCCTTTTCGATGAGCTTTCTGTCTCTGGGCAGATCCACAGAGACAGAGAGCAAACGGGTGGCTGCCGGGGCTCCGGGGGGCTGCGGGGAGAGGACCTGCTCGGAGGCTGCGTCTCCTTCTGGGGCCCCGACATGTTCTGGGCTGGACAGAGATGGGTCGCACAATGTGGCGAATCTGCCAGATGCCACCGAATTCTTCACTTTAAAAAGGTTAATTTCATGTTATGTGAATTCCACCTCATTTTCAAAACCAAAAGGCACTGCGTTGGCCAAAAAGCCACATCTGCCGGCTTCCTGTCGGCGACCTTGGAGCGGCTGCTCCCCAGCAGCTGCGGGGGATAAAAATAACCGTGCAGCTTCGGCCCCCACCCCCGGCTCCCGCGCGAGCCTTCCCGAGCCTCGCAGCATCTGGGCGCCGTCGCCGGGCCTGGGCTCACCGGATGCTGTACAGGATCACGCCGTCGGGCTGCAGCCGGATGAGCTTGTTCTCCACCGTCACGTCGTGGAACCAGGCCGACTTGGCGTTCACGATGAAGGTGTCCGGCAGCCAGAGCTTGTCCACGAAGCGGCTGTCCAGGCCCAGGGTCTCGTTGGTGTGGTTGTAGGACAGCCTGCTGTCCCGCCAGCTCTGGTGCAGGAACACGGTCATGGTGTACTCCTGCGGAGGAGGGGGAGCCGGGGTCAGCTTGCTCCTCCCCCGGGGATGCGCAGCCCAGGACAGAGGCTGTGGGCACCCACCGTGCCCAGGGCAGAAGCACAGCAACCACCATGCCCGGGGCAGAGGCAGGGCACCCGCCGTGCCCGGGGCAGAGGCGAGGGACCGTGCCCGGGGTAGAGGCAGGGCACCCGCCATTCCTGGGGCAGAAGCAGGGCACCCACCGTGCCCGGCACACCTACCATGTTGGCCTCTGAGATGTGGTCGATGCTGGCCACCTCCAGGGCGAGGGCCACATTCACGGGGGGACCTGCGAGGAAGGGGCAGAACTCAAGAGAGCTGAGGCCAGCCCAGCGCGGAAGCCAGGATGGGACCCATCCAGGGTCCCAGTCACACGCAGTCGGCCGTCACGGCCCTAGAAGCTGCACCTCCCTGGTCATCTCTGTGGGGGCCTGGCTCTGACGGAGCCTCCTGGCATAGCTAGCCTCCCTTGCCCAGAGCCCAGCGGGCCACACATCCACAGCCTCACCCAGCTCCCGAGGCTCCTGCCAGCCTGGACAACCCCTCACCTCCAATGCCCGGCCGGAAGTTGCGGGCGTAGCCGGCTATCAGCCCGTCCAGGTTGGGGAGCCAGGAGATTTCCAGGTTGGAGCCCACATAGTCACCGATGTCATTCATTGCTCTGGGGATGCAAGGCCACTGGTCAGATGGGCCAGGACTTAACTGGATTCCACTGAGCCCGGGTCCCTTCTGGGGACCTGTTTTGGGCCAGGGGGCCCGCTATGGGAGCCCTGGCAGTCGGGGGCCTGGCCAGTCCCTGAGGCTCTGGCTGGCCACAAGGACGCCGGCCAGGTCCTCAGCCTCTTCCACCGGCCCTGACCCGGCTTCCTCCCCCGACCTAAGCACGCACTCTGCCCTTCTGGCTTTGAGGGAGGTGGCCTGGCATGGGTCAAGCTCCCAGGATAACAGCCTCCCTGACTCCCTCCTCTGCCAGCCCTCGGTGGTCAGGGTCTCCACCACAGGGGTCCCTCACCGAAGACGCCTCCCTGTTGGCTTCTGAGGGCCAAGCTTCCCCCCATAGGTGGTGTGGAGAAGGGGAATGTGAGGAGCAGGCAAGGGGTGGGGACAGGAAGCGGACAGCACCCCAAAACCAGGGCCCACAGCTTCTGTCTCCTCCCAGGTGGGGCCCAGGTCCCCAAGTGCCACGTACTCCTGGGGTTTAGCTCAACCTCGGAGCAGCTCGGGGCAGCTGTCAGGGCCGGGGGGTGCCCACGCTTGAGGGAGACATCCCCTCCCTGTGCACACCATGCTGCTGCAGCCAGGAACACCCCGTCACCCCCGGCCCCATCCGCTCGCCTGCACTGGGTTCAACAGCGACCCCCAAAATGCACAGCTACCCGAGCCTCGGAACGTGAGCCTATGTGGGAATAAGATCTTGGCAGCCGTAACCAGTTAAGATGAGGTCACACTGGATCGGGTGGGCCCAGACCCACACCAGTGTCCTGAGAAGAGAAGAGGGGAGCAGCCCGGTAACTGTGGAGGCAGAAATGGCGGCGAGGTGTCCACAGGCCAAGGGAGACCGGGGTTTCTGCCACCGCCGGAGCTGGACACCGGCCGGGAACAGAGCTTCCCTCAGAGCCTCCAGGGAACCAGCCCCACCCACACCGTGATTTCCAGCCTCTGGAGTCCCGAGCTGCGAGAGAATGAGCGCCCATCGTTTGGAGCCGTCCAGTTTGTGGCGAGGGTCACACCCGTCCTCCTGCACAGAGGGCGGGGACTGGTCCCGGCCTGCGGCCTTGAGAATAACCCCCCTGCATCCTCAGAATCACTTCTACCCAAGCGGGTGGAGGAGTGGCTTCAGGCGTGGCCTCCGGCTCACCAAGCCCCTGAGCCTGGCCCGAGCCCTCCCGGAGAGGTGAGGGGTGGCGACCTGAGTCGGGGCCTCCCGCTCCCCACAAGCCTAGAGACAGATTCGACCCTGTTCAGACACAGCCTCGAGCAGACGCACCATGCTGGGCCACTCCACCAGGCCCGCAAGCGACAAGCACAGTCCCTGGCTTCCTCCACGCCTGACTCCCCAGGGCCCTTCTGACTGTGCCTCCCGCCACAGCCCTTGGCCTTCTGCTCCCTCAGAGACTGCGACCGGGGCTCGAGGCCCGCTCTGCACTGTCTGTCAGGCACAGCCAAGCTGAGGCTGGGCCACCAGCCCCACCCCGAGCAGCCCCCTCCCCAGCGTCCCACGAAGGCCACCTGCAGCCCACTCTCCTTTTCTCTCCAGCTCCAGCTCCAGCCCCCTTGAGTCCCGAGATTCCGAAGGGAGAGGCAAGGGGCGGGGCCCAGGGGTCCAGGGCTTCAGGCTCAGTCCAGCCCGTGGTGCTGCGTGAGCAGATCCAAATCTTAAACCCGCAGTTCTGGAGAAGGACAAGGGCGCAGGGAGGTGGACACTCCGCCTGCCTCTCCCCAAGTCCTGCCTTCACCCTGCTCCGTAGCCTTTATCCTCAGGCGCATCCTGCGGCCCCTGAGGACCACCGGGCTTTGGGACACGGCAGGCGGGGCTCAGGCCCTCTCTCTTTCTGTCGGAACCACGCTTCTTCTTGTTTCACACACTGGCCTTTCGCAGATTTTGACTTTGAACCAAACACTCCTCAGCTAACGAGATTTTGCCAACCCCCATCTGTCCCGGATGACCACGGTGGCCCAACTCTGGCAGGAGGAGCAACTCAAAGGCAGCGTCCAGGGCTGCCGTCCATCCAGACCCATGACAGCACGCCCACTGGACCCCCAGGAGTGGCCCGGCGCAGGGCTACGGAGGGGCAGGCACTTTGGTGACCAAGGACAAGATGGAATCAAATTAAGTCCTGGCCTGAGTAAAGCACAATTAAAAATGCAAATGGAAGTCGCCCTGAAGGTCAGACGCAAACGGATCTGAGTGAGGCTTTATTTTTGGACCAGCCCAGCTGCCATCTAGCCTGCCTGGAATGAGGCCACAGGAGACACCATCCTTCCTGGGCCACGTCCCTTGCCCATCTCGAGGTGGTGGCATGTGTGTGGGTGCACAAAGGCAAGGCCAGGGGCTGCCCCCGCCATGAAGCTCACCTGGAGGCGCCTTTGCCATCCCCTGGGTTCGAGAAGGAAGCGGGCTCCCACCCCCGCACCATTTCTCACCTAGGAGGGCGGCCGGTGGTTTTCCCACTGTGAACAGATGGGAAGGGCCAGCGTGCAGAGGGCGGTGTGCTCATGCCAGACTCTGGGGTCTGGAGGGCCCCCACATCCTCAGCTCAGGATGTACAGAGCAGGCAGAGCTAGCGGGGTTGGGGGCACATGCCCTGCACCTGGGGGGCTTGTCACGGGGTTGGGACGTCTGGACTCTGGTGAGTCGTGGATATCTCGGGAGAGTGCTGCTGCCTCACCTGGTGGCCCTGGGGCCCAGTGGTGGCTTGGGCTTGGAGTTTCCTTTGGGTGGATGGATAGAGAGGCTCAGGGCCCTACACCAGGCTCCAAGTCCACACTCGGATTTAGGACTCCAAACTTGGGACAGAGTGGGCGCCATGAACACATGGCAGCTTCCCCCTCCGGTTGCTCTCCATGCTCGCCCAGCCTCCTGCCCTCCTGGCCCCGCTGAAAAACAAACCCATCCTGTCACTTGTCTGTGCCCTGGGGACAGACAGGGAAGGTAGGTGTAGCCGGGATCCTCCCCCTCCAGGCTCCTCCATGGCGCACGCCCAGCCCACAGATCCCACAGCTCTGCTTTTAGAGCAGCACAAGCCTCCCAGCATCGCAGTTACCAAGGCAAAGAGGCGCCCCGCCACCAGCACACCACGAGCTGGCACGGCAGGAGCCGCCGCACAGCTTCTCCAGGGAGACAGAGGTGCCGCCAGCCCGGAGGGCCACCCACACGGGCACGCGGGCGGCAAGCTCAGTGCCTGCTGCATGCACGGGTCTTCAGACTCCGGCCTGACCCACAGCCACCACGCAGGACGCTTCCTTCCTATCACACCCAGGCTTTCCCACCGGGAGCTGCTGCCATGGGGACCTGGGGTGATGGCCGGAACGGGTCCCATGACCTCCAACACTGCTCCAGACAAAGACCCCGAGACTCAGGGAAGGGAGGGCGGGTGTCCTGGGTTCCGGAGTGGATGGGCACAGACACGGACGGGAGGAGAGGCCTGCATGGACAGCACCCTGCTAAGTCTGAAGGTGGCCCCAGGGCTGAGCCGGCAAGTGCTTCCACCCTGGGGGGACCCCCCAGGCCTGCCCCTAGACACCAAGAGCAGCAGGTTGAGCCTGCACATGTGTGTGGACAGGATGGCCTCAAAGGAGAGGCTGATGGCAACGACCACAGGCCCAGAGGCCGATCTCCTGGCTGGGCCCTGGCCTTCTAGCTTTTCTGCCCCGGAAAACAGACACAGAATCCCTTCCCCAACAGCCCAGGAGCCAGATGCAGGCCACGATTAAGCATCTTCAGATTTTAGAAAAGGGAGATGGCGCACCCAGGGGCCAGGGCTGGGGGCAGCCTGGGGAATTTCCCAGCAGGAAACGTATATAAATAGGCCCCGAGGCAGGATTAATAAAGGTGAGAGGAACCTCACCTCTGTGCAGGACAGGACTTGCCCCAACTGAGCTCTGGTGTCAACCTAGGGCTAAAACTTTGGGGTTTCAGAGCCGTCTGGAGTTTAGCCTCTTGGCTAAGTGGCTGTGGGCCTGGGCTGGCAGCTGGCCCCATGCCTCCAGCACGGCATCTATGACTGTGCCCCAACGCTCTGCCCTTCCTCTCACCTTGAAGGAGGGAAAGGACAAGAGGGGAAAGGCTCACTGGGATTGATGGAGAGCAACGCTCTTCCCAGGACCGGGGCTGCTTAGAGCCGGGCAGTGCTGGCCCCAACGGGCACACGGCCTCTTGGTTCTGTCCCCTGCACCTCCAACAGGAAAGCTCCGAATCTCGTCCAGGGCTGGGTGCCGCCACCTCTACTGAGGCCAGCCACCACCATCTCCACATCTTCCCCGTCTCAGATCCCGAATGCTGGGGGATGGGGTTTTGCTGTTTCTTCTGCAGTCTTTGAGATGATTTTCAAAGACGCCCCTAAATGTCCTCCCGGGAGTGGCTCCTAGAGAAGGTGGTCATGCCCAGTGGTGGGGCCAAGTTGCCCGGGGGTGGCTGAGGAGCCGGTTTCAGATCCCCAGAGAGGAGGGAAGTGGGGGGGGGATCTGTAAGCCAGAGGGGCCCCAGTCCTGGGAAACCTTCTTCTCAGCCTCTTCCTTCTCTGGGGAGCCCCCCCCCAGTATAGTTAAGAAATCCAGCATCTCTTTTCTGTTGCCAGGGGCGCCTGGCCGCCGTCCACCTGCACACACTCAGGAGTTCTGTCTACACCATTTGAAACGGGCTCCGAAAGGGGCCCCCGGAGGCCGGGCCCACCCTCCACAGCGACGCAGCCTGCCCGTCCCGGACCCGTCGGCCGAGGAAGCTCATGCGGGTAACGGAAAGCGCCTCCCCGCGCCTAGGTCCCGGGTCTCCCCTCCCTCCTGCCTGCGGTCCGCGGCGGGACCCCCGAGTGCCTGGGACCAGGGACCCTCCCCGCGGGCGGCGGAGCTGGTGGAACGGGGGCCTCGGACGCTCTCGCCTCGCTCGGGGCGTGGGTTCAGCACCGGACGGCGGACAGCACCTGGGCGGGGGCGGGGGCGCGGTGGCCGCGTCCCGGGCCGAGGGCAGCGTCCGGGGGAGTTCGCCGCAGGCGCCGGAGGGCGAGACCCGGGGGAGGAAGGACGCGGGGGAGGACGGAGGACGCGGGGCTCGCAGACTCGGGGTCCGGGGCGCGGGTTGGCGCGGCCGCTCCCCCAGCCGCTCTCTCGGGCAGAAGCGGGACCCCCCCATCTCCCAACTCCCCTCGACCCCCGGCACCCCGGACCCCCGGACCCCCGCGTCCCGGACCCCGCCCGCTCACCGGGTGCCGCGGAGCAGCTGAGCGCAGAGCAGCAGGAGCGGGGCCAGCAGCCGGGCGGGCGCGTCCATGGCCGCGGCGGGCGCGGCGGGACGGGGTCCGCGCAAACTTGGCTCGCGGCGGCGGCGGCGGCGGCACAGGCGGGCGGGAGACCGGCAAGCGCGGCGCGAGCGCGAGGGGGCGGATGGAGCGCGGAGCCCGCCCCGAACCCGCCCCTAGCCCGCCCCGAGCCCGCCCCAGCCCGCGGCTGCCCTCCCCCTTTCCCTCCCCCTTCCCCCCCCCGCCCCCACCCGCATCTCTGCCAGCAGCTCTCCCACTTCGCCGGCAGCGCCCCCGGGCCAGGGCCGGGCACTCCGGACCCCCGACCGCTGCCCTTGCGCCGCAGACGGGCCCTCCGCGTGTCCGCGTGGGAGGGGACCCGCGCGCAAGCCCCGGTGGACCCCGCGGCCGAACCTTGTCCCGGCGCGCTGTGTGGGATCGCACGTCCGCCTGGCGGGTTTTGGCAGTGCCGAGGGTTTGGTTGTTGGGGGGATGGGGGGTGGGGAGGGGGCCGGTCCCTGCAGCTGTGGGTTGGGGGGGGAAGAGAGAGAGAGAGAGAGAGAGAGAGACCTTCACCCGCCGCTCCTTTCCAGACGCTCCTGCCCTCTCGGACAACGCGACTTTGGGAGCAGTCCTGGTCCTGGGGACCCGGGATGGGGCGGGTGGGGAGGAAAAGCGGATGGCGGCTGTCCCCGCAGGCCGCAGCTCTGGCTGCACCGCCCCCTGATCCCCCCGGGGGCCCCGGTCCGCCCTCCGCGCCCCCAGATCTGAGCAAGCGGAGGCCTCACTGTCTGCCGCCTTCGCTCTTTTGAAGTTGTGCTGCGTTTTCTGAAGAAGCTGCTCACAAACTTTGACGTCGCTGTGTCGTGTATTCCCTCCTGGGCTCGTGATGTCGCTGACCCACAATGTGACCCCCCTCGTGAAGACACTTGAAAATGGCGACGCTGTCCCCGGCTGAGAGCTTCTGGATGAAGGGCCCCGCCACAGGCGCAGGGGGCAGATGAAGGCAGGTCCAGAGACCGACCTGCTGCGGATTCCGGCCCAGTCCCTCCTGCGGGAAACGGAAGAGTGAGGCTGGGCCCAGCTTGCTTTCTCAAATCGGGGTCGGGGCCCCAAAAAAGCTCAGCAGGTCTCAGCTCCAAGGCCCCCTTCCCGGCTGCTCACCGGCCCCACCGCCCCCGCGTGCCCGGGTTCCTGTCCCAGCCTGGGCGGCCAGAGGTATTGTTATCTTCATCCCTCTCCCTCCAGAACAGGGGTCTTGTCTGTCTTCTCCTTGGTGGTGTCTTGGACGCAGTAGGTGCTCAGCAAATGCAGGAGGTGCAGGCCCACATCTCAAAGTCCGCACACCCGCTGTGGCCAGCACCCCGCCGCTGCCTCAGGACAGTGCCCAGCCCTCCCTGTCTTTCATTCCTGAGCTTTGGAACCAAGCAGTGAGGGTGCTTCACGGCCACATTCCCGTCGCTGTCTGAGGAGACCTTATCTGAGGATGCCTTGGTGCCGGTCTCCCCTGAGAAGCGGTGTTGACCTTGATTCCCTCAGCCCAGCTCCTTCAAGATGACTCAGACCCCACCGCCATTTCCCTCACTCTCCTCTATTATCTGGGGCATCACATTAACATTTCACTTTCTTTCTTTTTAAGAGACAGGGTCTTGCTCTGCAGCCCAGGCTGGAGTGCAGTGGCACGATCTCAGCTCACTGTAGCCTCCACCTCTGGGGTTCAAGGGATCCTTCCACCTCAGCTTCTGGAGGAGCTGGGGCCACAGATGCAGGTCACTACACCCAGATAATTTTCTGTTTTTTGTAGAGATGGAATCTCACTGTGTTTCCCAGCCTGGCCTCAAACTCCCAGCCTCAAGGGATCCTTCTCCTTGGCCTCCCAAAGTGCTAGGATTGCAGGCGTGAGCCTCTGCGCCGGCCTCCTAACTGGTGTTTCAGTTTGGATCTGAGGAATGGGAATTTTCATAATTTCTTATTCAAGGTTTTCGAGCATTAGTTTGTTGACATTTCCGAACTTCCGTCCCATTCTGATGTGTATAAGCAGTCGCCTCCTTGTCCCCATCCTCCACCCAGAGGAGCTCCGACCACCCAGAGCCAGGAACACCAGCCGGGGAGCAGCCTCGCCCAGGGGTCAGGAGCTGGGGCCTGCGTGGCCGGCACCTGGTGGAGGAGGCCCCGGGACAGGGAGTTTCCATGACCATGAGATGGAAGCAGCTCACTCCTCGGCCCTTTTTGGGAATCTGGGAAGAGCTGCAGGAGTCAGAGGTCTGGGTGCCAGTCCCAGCTCTGCTCCGAACTGGCAGGTGACCTCAGGGAATTATTTCCCAACTTTGTTTTCTTCTTTTACAAAATGACGGGGTGAGAGTCGCAATCAGGTTCCTCGGTGTCAGAAGTGCAGGACGCTGGACTCTGTTAGAAAGAGTTTTGGGTCATCTTGTTTGACGACGAGCATCCCCCTTGCAGAGGGGCCTGGGCTGCCCGCTGTCTGGGGAATATGGAGGTTATGCCCCCCACGTCCTGTTCTTCGGGAGAACCCACCCTCCGAGTGAGACTTTGATGAGGCTTTCAGAATCAGCAACAAGGAGGATCTCCAGCAGTGGAAGTCTCCCCATTTGAGATGGGGTGCATGCCTCTCACCCCCTTGTCTTGGCACCACTGAGAGGGCAAAGTGGGGGGTCTGGCAGCTCAGACTTCACACCCAGAGCCCTCGGCCCCTACACACCCAGTATTCCTTCACAGCCACTCTCCCTGCTTACTGGAACACGTGGACTGCCTCTCCATTGGGAGGATCTGTCCAGAGCCCTTTGAGTGGGTGCTTAGGGCAAGGGCTGCTGCTGTTTCTTCTGCTCAGCGCAAGGAGGCATTGTACTCTCCCCACATGGCACGGAGCAGAACGCGCGCACTTGGCTCCGGGAGGAATGAACATCCTGCCCCTTAGCCCCTGGGAGTCGCTGCCTCAGTTCTCCCCGAGCAGTGAGTCCTACTGGGCACACAGAAAGCCACACGAGTGTGGTCTGCGGGTTGAGGTGGGCATTCAGGTGCCAGCCTGCAGCTCACTTACACTGCTTCTTCTGGACTGACGCCTTGCCGGATGCTGGGATGCCCACAGCGTTGGGGAAGGGACGGCAGCGAGTCCGAGGCGTGGGCGGGGAGCTGGCCCCTGTCCACTGCTGCAGCTCAGCAGCAGCAGGACGGCCCTGGGAGGTGGAGGTGACTCACCGGCATCCGCGAGAGAAAACGGCGCTCGCTAAATTTAAACCCCTCTCCTGATGTATTTGTGAGGTTGTTCTGCTACTTTCCTGGGAAAATGCACCAAACAGAGAAGATGGCTGGGACGCAGGGACGAACGTTACTGAGTTTGGATGGCAATTATTAATCCTGTGATTTTCAGATGGATTCCGTTCATTTGGATAAGCAGAGGAAACTTGGCAGAAACGAGCAAATGCAAAATACGTGTAGCAGCCTGAGATGGGCCGTGGCCTGCCGCAAAGGCTGCGGTTCCACCAGAAGCCACGCTCAGTGGCACTGCTGCCTCTAGCCTCCAGGGCCCTGAGAACCAGAGAGCAATCCAGCTCCACCACTTAGAACATTTTTTCCATACTTGAGTTAAATAGATATCCAAGAACAATTACTCATTTTTAATGTGGAGAAGTCGGTGTTCTATTCTCAGATTTTATGTTTTTAAAGTGGCAACTTGAATTCTTTCATGCAGTAGAAAACCTTAAAGACAAAGTAACATTTCTAACAAAAGGGCTGTCGATCAAGTGACAAACACATCCTACTTTAGATCCGAGCACGACTGAGGCAACAGCATGCAAAGGCCTCAGACAGGCTGCTGGGGGAGGCAGGATCTGACCGCCCGACAAACGGACAGAACTTGCACGCAGCAGCGATGGGGCTTGCCATGTTGGCCAGGCTGGTCTCGAACTCCTGACCTCAGGTGATCAGCAGCTCTTCAAGAGGACTGTCCGGCAGGAAGGTGGGTTTGCAGCCTTTTCCCAGCGCTCCCGAGATCCCTCCCATCGTGTGATGTGGCCTTCCTCCTCACATGTGGTCTGGACCAAGCAACCTGCCGTTCCCATCCATCAAGAGTGATGGGCCGGACACGGTGGCCACGCCTGTGATCCCAGCACTGTGGGAGGCCAAGGCAGGAGGATCAGTTGACCCCAGGAGTTTGAGATCAGCCTGGGCAACATAGGGAGACCCCATCTCTACAGAAAAAAGTTAGCCATGTGTGGTGGCGCAGGCCTGTGGTCCCAGGTATTCAGGAGGCTACAGCGGGAGGATGGTTTGAGCACAGGAGGTGGAGACCGCAGTGAGCCGTGATCGCACCACTGCACTCTAGCCTGGGTGACAGAGTGAGACCCTGTGTCTAAAAATAAAAATCAAAAGGCAGGTGCAGTTGCTCACGCCTGTAATCCCAGCACATTGGGAGGCTGAGGCAGGCAGATCACGAGGTCAGGAGTTTGAGACCAGCTTGGCCAACATGGTGAAACCCTGTCTCTTCTAAAATACAAAACTTAGCTTGGTGTGGTGGTGTGTGCCTGTCATCCCAGCTACTGGGGAGGCTACGCAGGAGAACTGGGAAGCAGAGATTGCAGTGAGCCGAGATCGCACCACTGCACTCCAGCCTGGGTGACAGAGACCATCTCAAAAAATAAAATAAAAAGAGTGATGAGACATCTGAGATTCATTTATAAAAAGCCGTGGTTCAGGTCTCGAGGCACTCTTGCCCCTCCTCACCTTGAGGAAGCCTGTGCTGTGGTGCCAGCTGAGGTGGGTGCCAGCCGAGGTGGGGAGGCTCACGGGCCAGGAACGGAAGGCAGCCGTGAGAGCCAGACCCACCCCCGCCCCGAGACAGCGGGAGCTCACTCCGGCAGCCACCCTGGGATGAGCCTGGAGACCGAGGTCCTGGCTGACATCTGACTGCAGCTTCGTGAGAGAGACTGAGCTGGGACACACGCCTCCCAAGCCCACGACGACACACTGCTTTCAGCTGCCGTGGGTCACTGTGCGCCGTGGACTTCTCGCAGAGCTGCCCTTCGTGGCTGGCTTCCCTCAGCGCCACACTCTGTGGAGCTACCACGCTGCTGTGTGTGTCGGCGGTGAATTTTTCACTGCTGAGTAATATTTCACTCCACTGCATGCTCACACCTCGGTTTGTTTAACTGCCTACCTGCTGATGGGCGCTGGGCATGCATGCCATTCTGGGCTCTCGTGAGTAAAGCTGCTCTTAACATTTAAATATGAGTCTGTGTATGGACACATGTTTTCATTTCTTTTGAATGAACATGTGTGGGAATACTGGGGTTTAAGGGGACTGTATGTTCAACTTGGTAAGAAACCACCAATCTGCTTTCTCTCTCTCTTTCTTTTCCTCTCTCTCCCCTCTCCTCCCTCTCTCTCTTTCTTTCTTTCCTTCCCTCCCTCCCTCCCTCCCTCCCTCCCTCTCTCTCTTTCTGCTGGAGTCTTGCTCTGACGCCCAGGCTGGAGTGCAGTGGCCCAATCTCGACTCACTGCAACCTCCACCTCCTGGGTTCAAGACAGTCTCCTATGTCAGCCTCCTGAGTAGCTGGGATTACAGCCATGTACCACCTTGCCTGGCTAATTTTGTATTTTTAGTAGAGATAGGGTTTTGCCATGTTGGCCAGGCTGGTCTCCAACTCCTGACCTCAGGTGATCTGCCTGCCTCAGTCTTCCAAAGTACTGGGATTACAGGAGTGAGCCACCATGCTCAGCTCTTTTTAGATTTTTTTTTATTTTATTAAATAGAGATAGCATCTCACCATGTTGCCCAGGCTGGCCTCAAACTCCTGGGTTCAAGCAATTCTCCTGCCTCAGCCTCCCAAAGTGCTGGGATTAGCAGGGTGAGCCCCCTCAGCTGGCCAGCATGCATTTTCTTGACGACTAATAAGCATTTTTTATGAGCTTATTTATTGGTGTATCTTTTGGTGACATACGTGTCTGTTCAAATCTTTTAAAAGCCTAATGTTTTTTAAAATGAGGTTGCCAGGCCAGGCGCAGTGGCTCATGCCTGTAATCCCAGCACTTTGGGAGGCTGAGGCAGAGGAACGGCTTGAACCCAAGAGGTGGAGGTTGCAGTGAGCCAAGATCATGCCACTGCACTCCAGCCTGGGCGACAGAGCGAGCTTCCATCTCAAAAATAAATAAATAAATATATAAGTTTTTAAAAATGAAGTTGTCAATCTCTATCACCAAGAGCTCGTCCTGTATTTTAGGTGACGTCTTTTGTCGGATGCATGCTTTGCAAATACTTCCTCCCAGTCTGGGGCCTGCTGACCCATTTTCTCAACAGCGTCTTTTGAAGAACCGAAGTTTGCCATCCTGACAAGGCAACCGTGCCACTTCAAGGCCCTGCCCCACCCTGACTCCCCTTCCCTGTGTGGTGGCCGGGACGCCTTCCCGGGCAAGTAGCCAGTGTCCTCGAGGGCTCCCCTCCCCCATCTCCCCCTCTCAGGATCTTGTGCGTGGTGTCCTGATGGCCCATCTCCTGGGGGCTGCTGTCTCACATGTTTTGCTGAGTCTTCCCGTTGTTTCAGACATAAGGCAAACTTGTCCCTGTTACTCCATCTCTGCCAGAAGTAGAAACTTACCTTCGCTTAAAAAAAAAAAAATTAGGCCGGGCACAGTGGATCACACCTGTAATCCCAGCACTTTGGGAGGCTGAGGCGGGCAGATCACCTGAGGTCAGGAGTTCGAGACCAGCCTAACCAACATGGTGAAACCTCATCTCCACTAAAAATACAGAAGGAAGTTACCCGGGCGTGGAGGCAGGTGCCTGTAGTCCCAGCAACTCAGAAGGCTGAGGCAGGAGAATGGCTTGAGCCTGGGAGGCGAAGGTTGCAGTGAGCCGAGATCGTGCCACTGCACTCCAGCCTGGGCGACAGAGCGAGACTCAGTCTCAAAACAAAACAATCCACTGAGATCGGAGTCCCACAGCAGCAGGCACTCGCCTTCAGGTCGGAACGTCGCTTAGGTCCTCGGCGCTGTGCCCTCTGGCCTTTTCTCAGCACTGCCAAGTTGCTTCTTGTCTTCTGGCTTCACGGTTTCTCACAGGGAGTTTGCTGGCGTCTCTGTTGTGCCGTATGAATGTGTGTCCTGACGCTCGCTGCTGTAAAGAGGTGTTCTTTCTCCTTGTCATCAGTTTGGTTGCTGAGCGTCTTGGCTTGATTTTCTTACGTTTACTCTGCTGAGGGTTTGTTGAGTTTCTTGGATCTGCGGGTTTATAGGCTTCTTGGAGTCGGGGAGATTTCCAGCCACTGTGGCGGTGAGTGTTTCCACCCATGGGGCCTCGCCAAGGTGTCAAGCCCCTCCTCCCACGAGAACCCCGTGTCACTCAGCCCCACTTTCCACCCTCTGTCCGGGCTCAAGCCCCTCCAGGCCGTTCTCACGGCGGCTTCCTCTTGCTGGTTCTGAGGGCTGCTTCCCTTTCACCAGACCCAGCTGATATTTGACTGGGGTTAAACACAGAATTTTAACAAATGTAGTGTGGAGATCAAATTGGCTTTCTTTAGCAATTCATGAATTGGGCAGTGCCTCACCTAAAGGTTTAGTGAAGGTGCTCCCAGCCAGGCGTGGTGGCGCACACCTGAAATCCCAGCTACTCGGGAGGCGGAGGCTGCAGTGAGCCAAGATGGGGTCATTGCACTCCAGCCTGGGCAGTAGGAGTGAAACTCCGCGTCAAAAGAAAAAAGAAAAACAGATGTTCACCCGGGCACAGCAGAGCAGCAGTTTTCGTGAGGAGCTTGTGCAGGACGAGGAGACAGCAGAACCGAAAAGCAGCTGGTTCATCTTGGGTTACTCAGGGTGCTCTCCCTGTCAGGGTTGAAGTGGGGGCACCTCCTATGTGGCTGCCAGCTTGGCTGTCGTGGCTCTCTCCTGGCTTCCCAGAAGGTCAGAGAGGCACCCTCGTTTGGCTTGGGGGACACGGAACCTTTGCATGGCTGACTCTTTTGGTCTGTCCCATGGGGGCCTAGTCCAGGAGCTCAGTCCAAAACACGGAGCTGCTGTAATGGCGTTCAACTCTAGGTCATGCTGCAGCCCGCCCCTCGTCACCAGCCTGGCAGCCAAGGAGGGTGGGGACGGGTCCTGAGGGAGCCCTGTTGCCTTTTTGGGAAGACCTCTGTGGTGTCTTCCTATACTCGGGGAGGGGGCAGAGGGTGCCAGCTCTTCCTCGGGGGGCATGAGTCAACTTTGCAGGCTCTGAGGTTTCAGGAGAATCTGGGCAGCCAAAACACTCAGGGGCATCCACCCAGATGTCCCCGGCCACATGTCAAGGCAGCCGCTCATCTCAACCCAGGCCTGGCCAAGACACAGCAAATGGGCCTTGACGGAGAGTCAGTCACCTTCGAAATTCAGGCACTGGAACTCCCAGTCCTCATGGTGGCTTCCAGCATTTCCTTCTCTGCCGTGCAGGGGACAAGGGCCTCTGGCTTTCACGCTTAGTTTCAATGGCTGTTTGACCGTCTGAAACTTTTCATGATGCCTGTCCAGAGAGTTAATGCAACTTAATATCAGCCGGACCACCAGACTGTTCTTAATACCGGCTGGACCCCCGGGCTGTTGTTAATATGGGGGGGTGACCCTGGACTGTTGCTAATATGGGCGGGACCACAGGACTGTTGTTAATATCAGCGGGACCCTGGGGCTGTTGTTAATATCGGCTGGACTACCATGCTGTTCCTGTATGCACCCCCTGCACCCTCCCGGACACACGTCTTTCTCAAATGCCTGAACCCACACCAGCCACCGTCCTCCCAGGGCACTACAGGTGGAGCTTCCGCTCTGCAGGGCTTCTGTGTGCCACCCAGGATGGGGTCCCGCGGCCAGCTGGGCAGTGAGTAATCCAGCTCCAAACCCCACGGAGCCATCTGCTTTCTCAGGCCATCCTGGCACCACTGTGCCCCTTTGTGCCCTCCAGTAAGCAGACCATGAGGTGAAATCAGAATTGCAAAAGATTTGCTGGGAGCTCACTCCTGTGAAAGATCAGGGCAGAGCCGGGGACCTGGGCTGAGAAAGCCTTCAGGCCGCAATACCCTTCCGATGTCTGTTAAAGAAACCTGGGAGAAAGCAGACTTGGGCTGGGAGAACCTGACAGTAAGGCAAATCTCTCAACGTTTGGCCAACCCAGTGGAGGGGCCCAGCGGGGCTCTGGAGCAGACAGTGTCCAGTGTTGGGGGCTGGGGCTGCCCAGTGCCCTTGCCATTCTCAGCCAGGGGCAGGGGCTGCCAGGAGAGTGTGCTCCGATCAAACACTGTCCAGGTCCCCGCGGCACTGCTGGAGGCTGGAGGCTGCCTGCACGCCTCACAGCTAAATGCACATCCTTTCTCCAGAGGAGATAGAGGTGGGGCCCCTACCCGGCTGCCACAACATTTTCAGAATGGTCACTCAGAATCCTAGCACCCTCCAAAGGTGGCCAATGACAAGTTTATTTTATTTTATTTTATTTTTAGAGGCAGAGTCCCGCTCTGTTGCCCAGGCTGGAGTGCTGTGGCATGATCAAGCTCACTGCAGCCTCAACCTCCTGTGTCCAAGCGACCCTCCTGCCTCTGCCTCTGGAGTAGCCGGGCCTACAGGCATGTGTCACCACACCCAGCTAGTCTGCTTTTTTTAGTTTATTTATTTATTTATTTATTTTTGAGATGGAGTCTTGCACTGTTGCCCAGGCTGGGGTGTAATGGCACAATCTCAGCTCACTGCAGCCTCCACCTCCTGGGTTCAAGTGATTCTCCAACCTCAGCCTCCTGGGTAGCTGGCACTACAAGTGTCTGCCACCATGACCGGCTAATTTCTATATTTTTAGTGGAGATGGGGTTTCATCATGTTGGCCAGGCTGACCTCAGGTGATCTGCCTGCCTCAGCCTCCCAAAGTGCTGGGAGCGTGAGCCACTGTGCCTGGCCCCAGCTAATTTTTATAAATTATTTTTTGTAGGGACGGGATCTCACTGTGTTGCCCGGCTGGTTTATTATAAATGACTCATGAAGTGCTTCGATCCACTGCGGTTTACTTCTCCTTTCATACTGAGTTTGTGCTTACTTTGGCCAGTGAGAGCCCCTTCAAGCCGGGGAGTGGACCTCCCAGACAAAGCAGCACCTTTGTTAATTCTCCTGCTTGCCGTTGTGATAAGACGTTCTGGGGGCATCTTGTGTATTTTCTGCCTCATGTGTGAATTCCATCATGTTTCCAAGAAGCCACGGTTTCTTTCCGAGGGAAAGGGCGGGAGGAAAAAGGGTCCCGGCCCCTCGACTGCTTGCTTCTAGTCCAGGGGGTCCCAGAAATGAAGGGCCTCGTTTCACGTCTGTGCCGTCCGCTGGGGTAGCCACTGGCCACTCAACACCTGAAATGTGACTGCTGTGACTGAGGAAGGCAATTTTACATTGTATTTTATTTTATTATTTTTTTTTTTTGAGATGGAGTTTCTGCCCTGTTGCCCAGGCTGGAGTGCAATGGCGCAATCTCGGCTCACTGCAACCTCTACCTCCTGGGTTCAAGTGATTCTCCTGCCTGAGCCTCCCAAGTAACTGGAATTATCGGTGCCCGCCAGCACGCCTGGCTAATTTTTGTGTTTTTAGTAGAGACAAGGTTTCATCGTGTTGGCCAGGATGGTCTCGAACTTCTGACCTCAAGTGATCCACCCGCCTCGGCCCCGCAAAGTGCTAGGATTATATGTGTGAGCCACTGTGCCAATCTGATTAAAATTTTTTAATGTGGCAAAATATACACAAAACTTAACCACCTTCACTGTATTACTTATTTGGTTTTTTTTTCCTTTTTCTTTTCTTTTTTCTTTTTTTTTTTTTGAGACGGAATCTTGCTCTGTCACCCAGGCTGGAGTGCAAAGGCGTGATCTCGGCTCACTGCAACCTCCACCTCCCGGGTTCAAGAGATTCTCCTGCCTCAGCCTCCCGAGTAGCTGGGAACACAGGTGCCTGCCAGCACACCTGGCTAATTTTTGTATTTTTAGTAGAGACCGGGTTTCACTGTGTTGGCCAGGCTGGTCTTGATCTCCTGACCTCAGATAATTCGCCCGCCCCAGCCTCCCAAAGTGCTGGGGTTACAGGTGAGCCACCTCACCCGGCCTGCTTGTTTGTTTTATCTGCTTTGTAGAATTATTTCAGAGTAGCAATATCAATAATATGACTATAATCAGGATTACTGCAAACAACCTAAGATTTCTTCACGATTCTTTCGTCATTGGGATATAGTCTGTTAGGTACACACAAAGGTTGGGTTTTAAAGCCACTTGAAAGCTGGGTGCTGTGGCTCACACCTGTAATCCCAGCATCTGGGGAGGCCAAGGCAGGAGGATCGCTTGAGGCCAGGAGCTTCACGCCAGCCTGAAAAAGATGGCGAGACCTCATCTCTGCAAAAATAAAAATGAATCAGTTGGTCATGGTGGTGCACACATGTAGTCCCAGCTACTTCAGAGGCTGAGGTGGGAGGATCACTAGGGCCCAGGAGGTCCAGGCTGCAGTGAGCCATGATGGAGCCACCACGCTCCAGCCTGGGGAACAGAGCAAGACATTGACTCTTTAGAAAAAAAAAAAGGGGGCCGGGCGCGGCGGCTCAAGCCTGTAATCCCAGCACTTTGGGAGGCCGAGGCGGGTGGATCACGAGGGCAAGAGATCGAGACCATCCTGGTCAACATGGTGAAACCCCGTCTCTACTAAAAATACAAAAAATTAGCTGGGCATGGTGGTGCGTGTCTGTAATCCCAGCTACTCAGGAGGCTGAGGCAGGAGAATTGCCTGAACCCAGGAGGCGGAGGTTGCGGTGAGCCGAGATCGCGCCATTGCACTCCAGCCTGGGTAACAAGAGCGAAACTCCGTCTCAAAAACAAAAAAAAAAAAGTCAGTTTGTGAGGCTGAGGCAGGCAGATCACTTGAGCTCAAGAGCTTGAGACCAGCCTGGCCAACATGGCAAAATCCATCTCTACTAAAAATACCAAAAACTAGCCGGGCGTTGAGGCGCATGCCTATAATCCCAGCTACTTGAGAGGCAGGAGAGCTGCTTGAACCGGGAGGTGGAGGTTGCAGTGAGCCAAGGTCGCGCCACTGCACTCCAGCCTGGGTGACACAGCGAGACTGTCTAAAAATAAAAATAAAAAGTCACTCAAAATTACCCTTTTTTGGATGGCTCAACCCCCAACATGCCGCACAATTAGCTTCATTTGTTTCATTCTGTCTCCAACTTTTAGATGCTTTTTCTATTTTGATTTATTTTTGGTTTTCTAATTACACAGTTCTATAGCTAAATGTAAGCACATTTCAAGAGATCTGCTTTCTATTCCTGTGCCCTCCTGCCCCAAATCGTCACCATTTTTATGTGGCTTTTTAACATAAAATAAAACGCATGTATGTTCTTACTGCCCCTGCACCTTCTTAGGTAAATGCTCTACACACTTTTTTGCATCTTGATTTTTTAAATTTTTTTGAGATAGGCGCTCACTCTGTCACCCAGGCTGGAGTGCAGTGGCACCATCACAGCTCACTGCAGCGTCCACCTCCCACCTCAGCCTCCTGAGTAGCGGGGACTACAGGTGTGTGCCACCATGGCCGGCTAATATTTTTGTATTTTTTTAGAGCCAGGGTTCCACCATGTTGCCCAGGCTGGTCTCAACCTCCTGGAATCAAGCCATCCTCCCACCTCGCCTCTCAAAGTGCTGGAATTAGAAGCGTGAGCCGCTGCGCCTAGACTGGTTTTTTTGTTTTGTTTTGAGGTGGGGTTTCATTATATTGCTGGGGCTGGAGTGCAGTGGTGCAATCATAGCTCACTGCAGCCTCAAACTCCTGGGCTCAAGCGATCCATCCTGCCTCAGCGTCCTGAGTAGCTGGGACCACAGGCTCAAGCCACCATGCCTGGCTTGATATTTTTTACTTAACAATGTGTTCTGGAGTCACTCCGCAGCAGAACGTAGAATAGCCCTTATTCCTTCTTTGACAGCTGACCGTCCTGTAGCTGTCCCACAGCTGCCTTCACCAGTTCCACGGACACAGGGCCGTTTTCAGTCTGTCACTGTCCTTCCCTTCTTTCCTAGAGAGTACGTATCTTTTTTTGGGGTGGGGGGGATGAAGTCTCGCTCTGTCACCCAGGCTGGAGTGCAGTGGCTCGATCTCAGCTCACTGCAATCTCCGCTTCCTGGGTCCAAGTGATTCGCCTGCCTCAGCGCCCCCAAGAAGCTGGGATTACAGGCGCGCACCACCACTCCCAGCTAATTTTCGTATTTTAGTAGGCAGGGGTTTCACCATGTTGGCCAGGCTGGTCTCGAACTCAGGTGATCTGCCTGCCCCAGCTTCCCAAAGTGCTGGGATTACAGGTGTGAGCCACCGCGCACATCCCGTTCCTGGAACGCATGCTAACAGTTCATTGGGAACGGTCCAGAGAGGCAAATCGGGTAAGGAGGAAGCCTTATGAGCTCAGTGGGGTCGGGAAGAAGTATGATCTTGCGGACGAAAACTAACCTGGGCTGGCAATGGTGACTTGGCTCCAGTGCTCGAGCCCAGGACTGAGGAGGAGAGAACTCCGGCACCGCGGAAGGCGTGCGAGTGCAGAGGTGGTGTGGCGTCACCCGGCGACTTTCCACAGACATCTTCACGTGCGCTGGGCATTCTGCAAGGTGCCTTGCCTCGGATGCATCAGGTTACCGCCAGGATGAAACCAGAGGACCGCCCAGGCTGAAAGGCTCCGCCGGGGTAGGGGACGCGTCCCATTCTCTCCGGAGCCCCGCTCTTGCAATAGCGTGGCCACAGCGAACGAGACCACAGCGAACGAGGCCACAGCGAACGAGGCCACAGCGAACGAGACCACAGTGAAAGAGACCACTCCCTTTCCTCACTCCCCCACATCGCCATTGCAAACGGCCAGCGGTGGGCGAGAAGAGGCTCTGGTAACAGGGTGAGCAGAGAGGCCGGCTGCGCAGCAGGAGGGTGAGGACTGGGGGGAATGCAGCTGGGAAGGTCAGAGCCGGCTTGGCAAGCTGGCCCGTCTTCCACTTCCCTTTGGTTTGTTTGTTTCTAAGACGGGGTCTTGGAGTCTCGCCCTGTGGCCCAGGCTGGAGTGCACTAGTGTGATCTCAGCTCACTGCAACCTCCACCTCCTAGGTTCAAGTGATTCTCCTGTCTCAGCCCCTGAGTAGCTGGGGTTACAGGCGTGCGCCACCACGCCTGGCTAATTCTTGTATATTTAGAAGAGATGCGGTTTCACCATGTTGGCCAGGCTGGTCTCGAACTCTTGACCTCAAGTGACTCACCCGCCTCGGCCCCCCAAAGTGCTGGGATCACAGGCGTGAGCCACCGCCCCCCCGCCCTGTCTTGCATTTTCAAGAGAAGAGGAAAATCCCCATTTTCAAAGGAAACCTAGTTTTTTAGGCTGACAATGGCTCCAAACCATCAGGCACCTGTGGGCCCTCCGGGCCGCCCACGTCTGTCCCCTCCAAGCTTCAGCCGCGGGCCAGGCCTGGCCGTGTGGGACCCCGGCGACGTCCCCGCCCCGCGCCCTGAGGCCTGGCCCGAGA
This sequence comes from Sapajus apella, assembly GCF_009761245.1. NCBI lineage: Eukaryota > Metazoa > Chordata > Mammalia > Primates > Cebidae > Sapajus > Sapajus apella. The sequence continues at coordinate 1,062,704 of NW_022437067.1, read as the reverse complement.
CCACCGCGCTCGTCCCCGAGGGCCCGCCCCGCCCTGCGCGGCGCGTGGTGGATCGGACCGAACCACTCGCGCCAGCCGGGAGCCCACGTGCGAGGCCCCCCCGCCGGCCGCGATGGAGCCTTCCGTTGCCATGGAGCTGCCGGCTCCAAACCACGCCGCCGCCGAGGGCCCTCGCCCGGGACGCGACCGCCGCCTCCCGGAGCCGCGAACCTGGGACCCAGGCCCGCCGCAGGTGGGTGTGGGGCGGCTGCGTTTGACCCTGGGGCTGAGCTGGAAGTGTTTGACCCCCGCGCCCCGGGCAGAGCTCGGCTTCCTGGTAAACGCTTTTCCCGGAAAGCTGTGCCGGAGAAGTGACTTTGTTCCCAGTTCTGGTCCCCGGCCCGTCTCAGGGAACGCGGGCGCCGGCTCAGCCTCGGTGGAGGGGCCTGCGCCTGACTTTGCAGCAGACGTTGTAAAAATGTGTTATTATAACACGTTTACAAAAACATGAAACAAAAGCCGAGGGCCAGCCTGGCTGGTAAAAAGTTGGGACTCTTGGCCGGGCACGGTGGCTCCTGCTTGTCGTCCCAGCACTTTGGGAGGCCGAGGCGGCGAATCACGAGGTCAGGAGTTCGAGACCAGCCTGGCCGGCATGGCGAAACCCCGTCTCTACTAAAAATACAAAAAATTGGGCAGGCGTGGCGGCGCACGCCTGTAGTCCCAGATACCCGGAGGCTGAGGCACGAGAATTGCTTGAACCCGGGAGGTGGAGGCTACAGTGAGCCCAGATGGCGCCACCGCACTCCAGCCTGGAGACGGAGTGACACTCCGTCTCGAAAAAGAAAAAGTTGGGACTCTAGAGTGTCTGCCTAGCTGGAAAGGAGAGCAAGATTCACAACCCCAGAGTCATTTGGTTCTAGCGTGTATCACCTGCTCTGGGAAGCTGGTATGCCCCTAGTATTTGGTTTTTCCTGAAGGAATACTCCTTTGATCTGCGTAAGCCAGGTCCTGAGGGGTAAAGAGCAGGCCTGTTCTAGGGCCCACGGAAATTCACTGATACATTCTCTGTGAACTTAGAGACTGGTTTTGAAGCAAATGTCAGTGACCGGTACCCAAGTCCAGAAACAGAACCTCGTCAGCACCCCGAAGCCCCTCCCCCCGCCACCCACAGACCCCTTCTTCTTGACCGTGGCTGACGCTTTCTTTAGTTTTGCTACCGATGCATGCATCCCTAAACAATATAGTTAGCTTTCACTTATTCTAAACTTTATGTAAACTTTATATAAAATTTTAAAGAATATATGTGGTATTATGTAATACCACATATATAATTTAATTTTATATAAGTTTAATACTAAATATTAAACTTTCTATAATACCACATGTATTCTTTTTTAAAAAATATACATATATATTATTGCACTTTAGCTTCTGGGGTACATGTGCAGAACATGCAGGATTGTTGCATAGGTACCCATCCCACCTCCTCCGTCACCTATATCTGGCATTTCTCCCCATGTTGTCCCTCCCCAACCTCCCTACCCCCTGCTGTCCCTCCCCTATTCCCCCCAACAGACCCCAGTGTGTGATGCTCCCCTCCCTGTGTCCATGTGTTCTCATTGTTCAACACCCGCCTATGATTGAGAACATTTGGTGTTTGATTTTCTGTTCTTGTGTCAGTTTGCTGAGAATGATGTTTTCCAGATTCATCCATGTCCCTACAAAGGACACAAACTCATCATTTTTTATGGCTGCATAGTATTCCATGGTGTATATGTGCCACATTTTCCCTGTCCAGTCTATCATCAGTGGGCATTTGGGTTGGTTTCAGGTCTTTGCTATTGTAAACAGTGCCCCAATGAACACACGTGTTCATGTGTCTTTATAATAGAATGATTTATACTCCTTTGGATATATACTCAGTAATGGGATTGCTGGGTCAAATGAAATTTCTATTTCCAGGTCCTTGAGGAATCGCCACACTGTCTTCCACCATGGTTGAACTAATTTACACTCCCACCAACAGTGTAAAAGTGTTCCTTTTTCTTCACATCCTCTCCAGCATCTGTTGTCTCCAGATTTTTTAATGATCGCCATTCTAACGGGCGTGAGATGTATCTCAGTGTGGTTTTGGTTTGCATTTCTCTGATGACCAGTGACTTAGTGTATGTGCTGCCGAAGCTCGCACAATACCACATACATTCTTATAGATATATATTTTTTGAGACAGAGTCTTACTACATTGCCCAGGCTGGAGTGCACTGGCGTGACCTCAGCTCACTGCAACCTCCACCTCCTGGTTCAAGTAATTCTCCTGCCTCAGCCTCCTGAGCAGCTGGGGTTACAGGCACACCACACCCAGCTAATTTTTTGTATTTTTAGTAGAGATGGCTTTCCCCATGTTGGCCAGGCTGGTCTCAAACTCCTGACCTCAGGTGATCCACCCACCTCTGCCTCCCAAAGTGCTGAGATTACAGGCACGAGCCACCATGCCCGGCCAACTTTCACTTATTTTAAACTTCATATAAACTTGTTTATATAAAAATTTTAAAGAATATGTATTATATAAATATTATATAATACCATATGTACTCTTTAAAAATTTGTTTGAAACAACCCCAAACGTATATAAGTAAGTTGCAAGTCCGACACAAAAACACTTTTCCTGAAGTATTTGAGCCCAAGTTGCCTTCAGGACACTCTTCGTAGAGTGTATTTTCCACAAACAAGGACATTCTCCAGCTCAGCCACGCGTGGGCCGAGTCGGCAGAGGGCCGGGGTCTGTTGCTGTGTTTACCCCTCAGCCTGTCAAACACGCTTCGGCAGTTGGTGGCCTCAGGCCCCCAGTGCGAAAGGGTCCAGTCTGGAGTCACACTTGGCACTGAATTCTCACCATATCTCTTTAGTCCCCTTCAGTCCAGAACATTCCTTGGCCTTGCTTTGGCTGCCATGACCCTGACACCTTGGAGGGTCATGGGCCAATGACTTTGGAGAAAGTCCCCGTGTTCGGTTTCACCCGATGTGTCCTTGTGATTAGTGTGCCACTATGTGTCTTGGACAGGAAAGCCACAAAAGTGACACTGTGGCCTGTTCATTCCATCCGGCCAGTGGCTCACAGTGATCACTTTGTCACATGACTGATGAGGTTCCCTTTGAGCTCTTGATTAAGGTGGTATCTGCCAGCATCTCCGCTGGGAAGTTCCTTTTTTCTTTGCAATTAACAAGCATTTTGCTGGAGGTGCTCGGAAGCTATGCAAATGTGTCATCGCTCCCAGGCTTGGTCTGGGAGGCTGTCCCAGTGGACACCGTCCTCCCCCACCTGGGCTCTGATTCCCACTGTTGAACCACACCTGGGGACCCCCTCTTCCCTCTCAGGCTCCGACACCCAGCTCTGACCCCCAGCCACACACACTGGCACCCTCCTCACCCAGCCTGCGCACTGTGGACCCTGCTCCACCTGCCCCACCCAGGGAACCCACTTTGACAGTGAAGGGAAGGGGAAGGGGAAGAGGAAGAGCACCAGGCGCGCCTCTGTGTCTTCTTCTCCTCGGGGTTGTGAGATCCATCCACACAACCCCAAGGAGAAGCAGCTTCCGCTGCCCGAAGCTGCCGTTCACTTCCTGTCAGTCCCGCATGGTATTTCTCTGTGGGAATCGGGCCATTCGGCTGTCCACGCCATCGGGGCTGTTTCTGAGCCTCAGGACCTGAGGATATGACCTTACTTGGAAATACGGTGATGCTTGTAAGTAGCTAACATGAGGTCATACTAGAATAGGGTGAGCGCCTAATCCAGTGATCAGTGTCCTTATAAAAAGGAGAAACGTGGACAATACTCATGGACACAGAGAATGTCAAAAGAAGATTGGAGTTTTGCTGCCACAAGCCACAGAACTACCAAAAGCAGAAGGGAGGCCCAAGACATGTGTAAGGGTTATTCTCTGTAAGGTTTATTGCCGAGTTTAAAATGAGGAAACTGAGGCCTGCATGAGAACAATTAGATGCCAATTTATTCGGCTCCCGGGCGAGCTTCCGTGGTCCCGGAGAAAGAGGCCAGGGACGTCACGCCTGACTCCTCTCAGGCATGGGGTTATATAGGGAGGGAAGGCGCTCTGATTGGCTGTGGGGAAACAGGATGTGGACGTGACAAGCTGCTGTAGGTAGGTAGGCGGGATTTTCGGTGGACGGGCTGGATGGGGCCATACACTATTGGGCAGGTTTTGGCGGGGCTTCTTTTAAATTTTGGCGGCGTTTTCCAACGGTTGGCTAGGTGCCGGGTGCAGAGTTTAGTGCAGAGTGCAGATCCTGGTGCTGAGTGCAGAGGGGATTTCCAACGGCGGGCTGGGTGCCGGGTGCAGAGTTTAGTGCCGAGTGCAGATCCTGGTGCTGAGTGCAGAGGGGATTTCCAACGGCGGGCTGGGTGCCGGGTGCAGAGTTTAGTGCCGAGTGCAGAGGTGGGCGTGGTGAAGCTAGATGCTGAGTGCAGATTCTGGTGACATAATTTCAGGCGTGGAGAAGGATGGGCGTGTCCGAGCCCCGGGCGAGGCAACCGGCCTTACAACAGGCCTTTCCCTCACCCTTCAGAGACAGCGTGACCCTGCCAGCACCTCGGCTGTGGATGATGGCTTCCAGAGCTGTGGGAGACAGTTTCAGTCGCTGAAGCCACCTAGGTTGTGGTACCCAGGAAGCTAACACCACAGGTGGGAGTTTCTGTAGGGCATGCTCTTAGGAGAGGAATTGCTGAGCCAGAGGGTGAAGTAGGCAGGATAAGCTCCCTGTTCCCCCGAAAATCCGTGTCCTGAGCCTACGAGCCCGTGCACATGTTAGGGGACGTGGCACGCCTCTTGAAGTCTTCTCCCATTTGGGGCTGTTCGTCTTCCTTATTGATCCACGGATATTCCTTACATGATCTTGACAGTAAACCTCTCAGTTATGTGCTGTGATTGTCTTCTACTTTGTAGGTTTTCTTTTTTCTTTTTCTTTTTTTTTTTTTTTTTTTTTTGAGACGGAGTCTTGCTCTGTCACAAGACTGGAGTGCAGTGGTGTGATCTCAGCTCACTGCAACCTCCACCTCCCAGGTTCAAGCGATTCTCCTGCCTCAGTCTCCCGAGTCACAGGGATTACAGGCGCCCAACACCACGCCCAGCTAATTTTTGTATTTTTTGTAGAGATGGGGCTTCACCACATTGGCCAGGCTGGTCTCAAGCCCCTGACCTCAAGCGATCCCCCTACGTCAGCCTCCCAGCTCAGCCTCCCAAAGTGCTGGGATTACGGGTGGGAGCCAATGCGTCTGGCCTGAATGTAAGTTTCTAATTTAAATGTGGATGACTCCGGCAACTTTTCCTTTTGTGCCCAATGTTCTTAGTGTCTTATTTAAGAAATTCAGAGGTAACAAGGCTCCATTCTGACCCCCCATTTACTTCCCACTAACACACACACTGTAGTCGAATTTTGATTTTTCCCATCTGAGTCTTTCACCCACGTGGGACTGATCTTGGAGTGGATGTGAAGGAAGACCCCCGTTCTGTGCCTGCTGTCCCGCTGTCCTGCGTCTGTCCTGCATAGCGCTAGTCCTGGGGGCCTGTTTCTGGCCTTCTGATCCGTTCCATTGGTCTGTCTGTCTTGGCCAAAACACTTTACTGTCTTAATTTTACAGCTTTAGAATAAATCTTGATACCCGGCGGGGCACCCCTTCCCCCTTCCGAACTCTTGTTCCATTGTTCTTCCAAATAAACTTTAGAATTCACCAGAATAGAAGTTTCTCCTCTTGCCCTTGCATGTGGACACACACATTTCTGCTGGGATTGGATGGGGTTTGAGGGAGTCCACAGAGCAGTTCGGAAGGAACCGGCATCCTGACAACATTGAGTCTCTGGCACTTGAACTCGCAGGTATTTATTTGTTTAGACTTTTTTTTTTTTTTTTTTTTTTTTTTTTTGAGACGGAGTTTCCCTCTTGTTACCCAGGCTGGAGTGCAATGGCACGATCTCGGCTCACCGCAACCTCCGCCTCCTGGGTTCAGGCAATTCTCCTGCCTCAGCCTCCCGAGTAGCTGGGATTACAGGCACGCGCCACCATGCCCAGCTAATGTTTTGTATTTTTAGTAGAGATGGGGTTTCACCATGTTGACCAGGATGGTCTCGATCTCTTGACCTCGTGATCTACCCGCCTCGGCCTCCCAAAGTGCTGGGATTACAGGCTTGAGCCACCGCGCCCGGCCCTGTTTAGACTTTCTTATAGAAAAAAAGCTTTTATCATGAACAATTGCAAAGTCACAGCAATAGGCAGAATGACACTACGAAGCCGCGGCGCCCGCCCCTGCTCAGCGGTGTTCAGCCTTGCAGTATTCTTCTGCCTCTACCCCTCTCTGCTTGTGGTTCTGTACTAGCCTGTTTCCAAGAAGGTCCCAGGCATGATACCCTTTCACGTGTAAAAACCTTCCTGTATGCCTCTAACAGATACAAACTTATTTTTAGCATAACAACAAAATCATCATCAACCCCAATACAATTCATAATTTTTCTTTTTTTTTTTTTTGAGATGGAGTCTCGCTCTGTCACGGGCTGGGGTGCAGTGGTGCAATCTCAGCTCACTGCAGCCTCTGCCCCCCCAGGTTCAAGCAGTTCTCCTGCCTTAGCCTCCCGAGTAGCTGGGATTATAGGTGCACAACACCACGCCTGGCTAATTTTTGTATTTTTAGTAGAGACGGGGTTTCACCACGTTGGCCAGGCTGGTCTCGAACTCCTGACCTCAAGTGATCCACCCACCTCAGCCTCCCAAAGTGCTGGGATGACAGGTGTGAGCCACCGCACCCAGCCCAAAGTAATGATTTCTTAATGGAAACTAATGCCAGTTTATGCTCACCTGCAGGAGGAAGGAGGTAACAAAAATGTCTTCTGCAGCTGGTTTGCTTGAAGCTTGAATCGAGATGCCGGCAACGTCCCCAGGTGGCTTGCGGCCGACTTGTCTCTCCAGGCTCTTTCCACTTAAAGGCCCGCCCCGCCCCCGCTTTCCCCACGCCTTTTATTTGTTGAAGAAAGTGGGTCATTTCTTCCATTTATTTTTCTGTCAGTTTCCTTTGATGTTGCCCGAGGGGCTTCGTCACGGCCTCCGTAGAGGTCTGGGGCTTTTGCTGTGTGTTCTTGAGTACTTCATGGCTTTTGATGTGATTGTAAATGGTGGATTTTCCAAATCTTATTTCCTCATTATTTCTTCTGATAAATAGAAATATACTTGATTTTTATTACCGAAGTTTTACCTAGCAACATTACTAAGTTGATTTAATTACGTGACTTATCTGTATATTTGTTTGGATCTTCTACGTATAGTCATTTATCTGAAATAATGACCATCTTCCCCTTCCACTCCGTATGTATGCCTTTTATTTCTTTTCTTATTTTTATTTTTATTTTTTTTGAGACAGAGTTTCCCTCTTGTTGCCCAGGCTGGAGCGTGATGTTGGCTCACCGAAACCTCCACCTCCCGAGTTCAAGTGATTCTTCTGCCTCAGCCTCCCAAGTAGCTGGGATCACAGGCGCCCGCCACCATACCTGGCTAATTTTTATATTTTTAGCAGAGACAGAGTTTCACCATGTTGGCCAGTCTGGTCTTGAACTCCTGACCTCAGGTGATCCGCCCGCCTCAGCCTCCCAAAGTGCTGTGATTACAGGCGTGAGCCGCCAAGCCCAGCCGCCTCTTATTTCCTTTACATCTGATGATTCATTCTGGCTGTGGATGTGATGAATATTGAGAAGAGGTTTCACTGAGCATCCTTGTTTTGTTCTCAGTCTTAAGGGAACGTTTTTAATGTTTAAGTGTGACGTTTGCTGTGGTGATTTTTGGTGTGTATACTCTGTCACATTAAAGACGTTCATTTCTTTTATTCTTTTTTCTTTTCTTTTTTTTTTTTTGAGACAGACTCTTGCTCTGTCACCCAGGCTGCAATGCAGTGGCGTGATCTCGGCTCACTGCAGCCTCTACCTCCCGAGTTTGAGTGATTCTCCTGCCTCAGCCTCCAGAGTAGCTGGGATTACAGGTGCCTGCCATCATGCCCAGCTAATTTTTGTATTTTTAGTAGAGACGGGTTTTCGCCATGTTGGCCAGGCCGGCCTTGAACTCCACATCTCAAGTGATCCGCCCACCTCAGCCTCCCAAAGTGCTGGGATGTCAGGGGTGAGCAACCACGCACGGCCTAAAGATGTTCATTTCTAAAACAATTTTTCTAAGTTTTTTTTTAAAAGGCATAAATGGGATGTTTAATTTTATCAGTACTGTTTTCCCGTCGTTTACTGAGTTGATCATATAATTTTCCTCCTTTGATCTGTTGACGTGGTGGGTAAATTGATTTCTAATGTTACATGAGCCCACCTTGGTCACGATATGTTGCCTGTGCATTGCTGGATTCGGGGCAGTAAGACTTTGGTCTGGATTCCCGAGTCTGTGTCTATGAGTGAGACTGGACTCTAGTTTTCATCGTCAGGCTGTGGTGTCCAAAGCTAAGGGAGCCCCATGAAGTCAGCCAGGGACTGGGTCTCTGCTTCTCTTTCCCGAGAGTCTGTGGAACTGGAATACTTGGCACCTGCACGTTTTGTTTTGTTTCTTATTCATTAGGGGTCAAGCACCGTGCTAACATGAGAAATTGAAAAGGTTGCAAAACAGTGATGGTTTAATGACTGTCACCACAGCTGAGGGCCTCACTGTCATTTCACAGGCTTTTCCCATTCATCTAACAGTTGACCCAAACTCATATGTTTTTTCTTTTTCTTTTTTTCGAGACGGAGTCTTGCTCTGTTCCCCAGGCTGGAATGCAATGGCACTGTCTCAGCTCGCTACAGCCTCCGCCTCCTGGTTCAAGCGATTCTCCTGCCTCAGCCTCCCAAGTAGCTGGGATCACAGGCGTGCACCACCTACCTGGCTAATTTTTGTATTTTTAGTAGAGATGGGTTTCACCATGTTGGCCAGGCTGGTCTCAAACTCCTGACCTCAAGTGACCCACCCGCCTCGGCCTCCCAAAGTGCTGGGATTACAGGCGTGAGCCACTGTGCCCAGCCGATATTTCAGGAGACCTTCTTTCTGTTATTGCTAGTCCACTTAGAAGCCCACAGGAGGACATACACTTAATTTGACTTTTTTCTCTGTTTCTTCGGATGTCTAAAGTAGCACCTGTAATGAATACTTTGACCAATGAATAATCTGAACAGTTAATGTTAAATGCAGGTCTGAAGTTGTCGAGTGTTCCTGGTGGATTGAGCACGTGGTTACAATGTGGCCCCACGGGTGTTCCCGCTTTTTGCCTAAGTATTTTGCCTATTTCCAGACAACTCCACTACCTTCCTACTTATGGTTTCTGCATTTCTTTCTGACTTTTAAAATGTAATGCTTCTTAGCCGGGTGCGGTGGCTCACGCCTGTAATTCCAGCACTTTGAGAGGCTGAGGCGGGCAGATCACTTGAGGTCAGAAGTTCGAGACCAGCCTGGCCAACATAGTGAAACCCTGTCTCTACCAAAAATACAAAACGTAACCAGGCATGGTGGCGGGTGCCTGTAATCCCAGCTATCCGGGAGGCTGAGGTACAAGAATTGCTTGGACCCGAGAGGCGGAGGTTGCACTGAGCCAAGACCACACCATTGCTCTCCAGCCTGGGTAACAGAGCGAGACTCTGTCCCCGCACAATAGCAAAAAAAGTTAGTTTGATTTTCCTCTTGTTTTTAGTTTTTAATGTAATTCGATAATGTACTTCCCTTTAGCTTGGTTATTTCATCTGTATTTTTACCTTTACTTGAAAGTTTCTTATTTTATCTGTTCTTCAACTTTTTTTTTTTTTTTTTTTTGGAATTGAATTTTTTTTTTTCCCCCAGGCTGCAGTGCGGTGGCACCATCTCGGCTCACTGCAACCTCCACCTCCTGGGTTCAAACGATTCTCCTGCTTCAGCCTCCTGAGTAGCTGGGATTACAGGTGTGTGCCACCACGCCCAGCAGTGGGGTCACCTTAAACCACATGTTCAATTCACCAGGAAGACTCAACAACTTCAAATCTGCATTTTTGTATTTTAGTAGAGATGGCGTTTCACCATGTTGGCCAGGCTGGTCTCAAACTCCTGCTCAGGTGATCCTCCTGCCTCAGCCTCCCAAAGTGCTGGGATTATAGGCGTGAGCTACTGCGCCTGGCTGATTCTCATATTTTGGGGGTTTTTTTTTAGTAGAGACAGGGTTTTGCTGTGTTGCCAGGCTGGTCTCAAACTCCTGACCTTAAGTGATCCACTCGCCTTGACCTCCCAAAGTGCTGGGATTACAGGCCTGAGCCACCAGGCCTGGCTCGTTCTTCAACATATTTACGAGAATTAAAGTACAGTTCTACCCAGCATTTCTGGATGATTTTCGGTGTGATGCCAGCACACTGGGCAGCCATGTTCACAGCGGAGCTCCCACTGCTTCTTCAGCGCCTTTTCATGGGCCTCTGGGTTCTCCCACCCCGCTGCTCCCACCGGAGAAGCCCCCGAAGCTGCCCGTTCCTGGACCTTTCACAGCTTCCCTACAGAGGGTCAGGCAGCGCCTCCACCTGCAGGACCAGCTACCCTCATCCCTCCACCTCCTGCTTCTCCCACTGGCCTTGCCCTTGTGGATTCACGTGTTGAAAACAGTAAATCTGCCCCTCCTGTTAATGAGGACTCGGGAGAGGTCAGAGGTGAACGCCTGTTGGAAGTGCCGTCTTTAACTGAGGCTCCAAGTGTCTGTGGTTTAGTGTGATCACCTTGACTGGAACTGTGTGTGTAATGACACCTTTTATACGGCTGTCATCTGCTGGGTGTCCAGCAAAATGAGGTCATGGGAGCCACAGGGAAATCACAAGCACAGAGCAGAATAGGTTTGACCATCTTCTAAATATTTTCTGAAAACGCCGCCATTCAGAGACTAGCAGGTTAATCAGTTCTTTCAAATGGGAAAAATATGGTTGGAATTTTACCAGTGCCTTTAAATTCTGCCTGTCAGGACTTTAAAATGCAATTGTTTCCTTGTAAGTTTAAAAAATTACTGGCATTGATACATTAATAATTTATTCAAGAAACATTGCTAGGCATTGAAAACATTTTTAGTGAATTATTCTGAAGCAATTGCTAAGTTGGGCAATGAAAAACAGTCCTCCACAATGTTACAGTTTTAGCATCTCATACATAGTGTCACCGTTTATGTACATTTCACCTGGAATTACGCATTATTTCACTGTGAAATAGTAGTGCTAACCTTCCCATTGTGTCTCCATGATAGGCACATTGACCTACAAGCTTTCTTTTCTTTTTATTTATTTATTTATTTTAAGATGGGGTTTCACCATGATGGCCAGGCTGGTCTTGAACTCCGGACCTCAGGTGATACACCCACCTCGGCCTCCCAAAGTGCTAGGATTACAGGCTTGAGCCACCGCGCCCGGCCCTATAAGCTTTCTTTTCTTTTTTGCTCTTTGGAGATGGAGTATTGCTTTGTTGCCCAGGCTGGACTGCAGTGGTACAATCACGGCTCACTGCAGCCTTGACCTCCTGGGTTCAAGTGACCCTCCCACCTCAGCCTCCTGAACAGGCGGAGCTACAGGTGTGCAGCGCCTCTCCTGCTACATTCTTTTACTTTTTTTTTTTTCCTAGAGATGTGGTCTCGCTGTGTTGCTCAGACTGGTCGCAAACTCCTAGCCTCAGGAGATCCTCCCACCTCAGGCCCCAATGTTGCTGGGAACAGGGATGCGCCACTGTGCCCTGCTGATTTATAAGCATTCGACATCAGCTCTTTTGTATATTAATCATGGTACAAGCACCGTGTGATTGATAGGCATTAAAACCAATCACATACTTAAGGTGTAATAGAAAATAGGGTTTCTTGGGCGGGTGCGATGATTCATGCCTGTAATTCCAACACTTTGGGAGGCCAAGGCAGGTGGATCACTTGATCTCAAAAGTTTGAGACCAGTCTGGGCAACATGGCGAAACCCCGTCTCTACAGAAAATACAAAAATTCGCTGGGTGTGGTGGTGCATGCTTGTAGTCCCAGCTACTTGGGAGGCTGAGGCAGAAGGATCAGGAATTCGAGGCTGCCGTGGGCTATGATAGCACCACTGTACTCCAGGCTGGGCAACTGAGTCAAACCCTGTCTCAAAAAAATAAAAGGAAGTTAGACATTAAATTTAATTTTCACCAGAAAAATTAAGGAACTAAAGAGTTTGTCATTTTAACATTGTTTCTTTTTTCTTTTTTTGAGACAGAGTGTCCCTCTGTCGCCCAGGCTGGAGTGCCGTGGCGTGATCTCGGCTCAATGCAATCTCTGTCTCCTGGGCTCAAGCAATCCTCCTGCCTCAGCCTCCCAAGTAGCTGGGACTACAGGTGCTGCCACCACACCTGGCTAGTTTTTGTATTTTTATTAGAGATTGGGTTTCACCGTGTTGGCCAGGATGGTCTCAGACTCCTGACCTCAAGTGATCCGCCCGCCTCAGCCTCCCAAAGTGCTGGGATTACAGGCGTGAGCCACCACGCCCGGCCTGTTTCTTAAGTGAAATCATTTAATTCCAACATGTGGACACATAAGATTCAGCACCTAGAGTTCCACACGAGCAACCTCCTAACATTCCCAACATGATAACCAAAGTGTAACGATAATGTTGAAATTATTTAAGAATTATTTTTGGCACCGGATGTAGTGGGTCAAGTTTATAATCCCAGCACTTTGGGAGGCTGAGGTGGGCGAATCCTGGCTGAGACCAGGAGTTCAAGACCAGCCTGGGCAACAGAGAGAGACCCTCTGTCTCCACCAATAATTTAAAAATTAGCAGCGCATGTTAGTGTATACGTGTGGTCTTAGCTACTTGCAAAGTGGAGGCAGGAAGGCTGCCGGAGCCCAGGAGTTTGAGGCTGCAGTGAGCTGTGACTGCAACAGAGTGAGACCCCATCACAAAAGAAAAAAGACGTTGCCCCACCGTGTTCCAGAACATCACTTTACGCTCCCACCGGCAACGCGCGCCGATGCCAGCCTTCCAGAGCCTCGCCAGTGCTGGCGGCCAGCAGCATGTTGGTCTCAGGCGTTCCAATCAGTCTTTAGTGGTGTCTCATTACGGCTTCGTCCGCATTTCCCTGAAGATGCTGATGTTACTCCGAGGGTCAGAGCCATATCAGCCATTTGTATATCTCTTTTTTTGTGGCTATTCCACATCTTTTGATTTCTTTTTCTTTTGTTCACTTTTGAGATGGCGTTTCGCTCCTGTCCCCAGGCTGGAGTGCAGTGGCGCAATCTCTGCTCACCTCCGCCTCCGGGTTTCGCGCCGTTTTCCTGCCTCAGCCTCCCGAGTAGGCGCGTGCCACCACACACGGCTAATTTTGTATTTAATTATTTCAATTTTGTATTTGCAATGGCAGTGTAAAGTGATACTCCGGAATGCTCTTGGGCAATTTCTTTTTCTTTTGTGGCAGGGTCTCACTCTGTTGCCCAGGCTGGAGTGCAGTGGCGCTATGGCAGCTCACTATAGCCTCCCCTTGTTGGCCAGGCTGGTTTGGAACTCCTGACCTCAGGTGATCCACCTGCCTCGGCCTCTCACAGTGCTGGGATTACAGGTGTGCACTACCACACCTGGCCTCTTTTGACCTTTTAAACTGGTGTTTGCACTTTGTGTGGTTGATGGGAGCTCTTTGTGTGCTCCAGATCCAAGACCTGCGTCAGATATGTGTGTGCTGCAAACATTCTTTCCCAATCTGTGCATTATTTTCTTAATATCTTCTTTAAGAGAAATTGCTCATTCATAGTTTCTTTTAATCTATTATTTTATTGATCTGTATTTTGTGATCATCTTTTGTAGCTAATCTCTATCTCCCAGCATGGACGATGACAGCGACCTGTTCCCTGAGGACGAGCTTTTGCATGATTTCACCCTTTTGGAAGATGGTAATAAAGCTTTTTTTTTTTTTTTTTTTTTTGAGACTGAGTCTTGCGCTGTTGCCAGGCAAGAGTGCAGTGGAGCAATCTCGGCACACTGCAACCTCTGCCTGCTGGGTTCAAGTGACTCTCCTGCCTCAGCCTCCTGAGTAGGTGGGACTACAGGTGCCCACCACCACACCCAGGTAATTTTGTATTTTAGTAGAGATGGGGTTTCACCATTGTTGGAAACAGATGCTCAGTGCCACAAAGGAAAATCAGCACTGAGACAAACGATCTTTCAGCAACGCAACTTTTACTTCCTGGACTGCAGGAAGGGTAACCTCGCTAGCTATCTTGCCAGAGAGTACAATGAACAAAGGAAGACAGACATATTTATCCCTCACGCATTTGGGGTCGTCCTTACTGCTGTGCCTGATCTCCGTTGGTTGGAGCCAGACCTCACAATCTAAACTAAAACCCGATTGGCCAACAACTTAAAACTTTTCTGAACAGGTAAAAGCAGTGGAGAGCTGGGACATGCCTGTGAGCACGTCCAGCACAGCTACCTTGGTTAAAGTACAAGGACACAGAATGTACTACGTGTCTGTAAGCATGGTAGGTCTAACAGCTACATAGGATATGGCTTCACAAAGTTATTGGCACACTTATTCTTTAACGAGAAAGGAAACTTTAAAGAGGAACTTTTCCACTTCCCACAACCACGTTAGCCAGGATGACCTCGATCTCTTGACCTTGTGATCCGCCTGCCTCGCCTCCCAACGTGCTGGGATTACAGACGTGAACCACCGTGCCCAGCCGATAAAGCTTCATTCGCAGTAACACAACTCTCAGCAACAAGAAAGAAAAATGACATGCTTCATAGTCCCCCTGTAACTCCCTTTACTCTGGGGGAGGAGAGCCTTTACACTCACATTTTTCTCTCAAAGAGGGAGCTTATATTATTGTCCTTATTTGAAAGAAAGACAAATTGTGGCTGAGATTTCGAAAGCAGCAGACCATAGTTTTCTAGTTTGCAACATCAGTATTGAGAAATCTGATGCCATTTTTATCCCAGTCCTTTGAATGTGACCTATTTTTGTTTTCTTTTCCTGGAAGCTTTTTTAAAAAATCTCTGATGATCTGAAATTTTTCTGAGACGTGCCTTGATTTGGTTCTAGTTCTGGGCTCCGGCAGGCCATCCTGATCTGGAAGCACGTTTCCTTCCCACCCCACTCCCCCCCCACCTCATTTTGGGTTCTGTTGTGTGCTGAGTCAGCGGCCCGTCTCCCGGCGCTGTGTGGCCTTCTCCACCCACTGTCTCCCTCTCCTGCTCCCCTTGTGACTGTGGCTTTCTGCCTTTTCCGTCATTTTTACTGAGATTTAATGAAGGGAAGAAACCCCGTGTTGAATTTGCTGTTTTGCTGGAAGTCCACTGTAGTCTTCTGAGACAGTGACCTTCAGCCTCTTTTGCCTGAGAACCCCTTTACATCCTTAAAAATCATTGAAAACCCAGAGAACATTTGCTTATGTTGCCTATATCTTTCAATACTTGCTGTGCCAAAAATTAAAGCTGAAAACATTTCAATACTTAGTCATTTAAAATAGCAATAACAAACCTATTAGCAGTAACTTCAAGAATCGGGTTCCCCAGAAGGCAGCTGGAGTCTCACAGCTATCTGCTGTGACGTCACACGTCCTGTGGCCTCTGAAAGACTCCACTGTACACTCATGGAAAGAGAAGACAGATGGCAAGCCAGTGTGATGATGAAGACAGTTTCACCTACAGGCTCTGAAAGACACTAAGGAACTCTCAGCGTTCCCTGGATTTTGCTTTGAGAACCATCAAGTTAGAGATTGTCAAGATTTATCCTAAAACTGGTGGGTGGATAGGTGGGGCGCGGTGGCTCGTGCCTGTAATCCCAATAATTTGGGAGGCTGAGGCAGGTGGATCACCTGAGGTCAGGAGTTCGAGATCAGCCTGGCTAACAGGGTGAAACCCTGTCTCTACTAAAAATACAAAAGTTAGCTGGGCATGGTGGTAGGTGCCTGTGGTCCCAGCTACTCGGGAGGCTGACACAGGAGAATTGCTTGAATCCAGGAGGCGGAGGTTGCAGTGAGCCAAGATTGCGCCACTGCACTCCAGCCTGGGCGACAGAGAAAGACGCCATCTCGAACAAACAAACAAACAAAAACCTGGCCGGGTGTGGTGGCTCACACCTGTAATCCCAGCACTTTGGAAGGCCAAGGTGGGTGGATCACTTGAAGTCAGGAGTTCAAGACCAGCCTGGCCATCATGGGGAAACCCTCTACTAAAAACATAAAAATTAGCCAGGGGTGGTGGAAGACGCCTCTAGTCTCAGTTACTCGGGAGGCTGAGGTGGGAGGATGCCTCGAACCCGGGAGGCGAAGGCTGCAGAGATCCAAGAGGGCGCCACCGCACTCCAGCCTGGGCAGCAGAGCAAGACTGTGTCAGACTCACGACTACGCCAAATGTCACGCTGAGGTCCAAAGGGAGTGGGCGGGTGAGCAGCAGGAGCACTCGGGGCCGCAGGCAGGTGAGCAGGGGTGTCCTCCGACGGCAGCTCCCGGCAGCTTTCTCTCACGCCGTCTGCCTGTCCCGGCTGCCTGGTCTGGCGGCTCCCTCGCCTGCCGCCTTCAGGGTAGCAGCTCCGCTCTTTCTCTGGGCACAGCTGAGCCGTGCTGTGCCCTGGCGCCCCCCGCCCCCGTTCGCCTCACAGACCAGCCCTGGCTCTCTGTTTCTCTCTCTCTCTGGGCACCAGCGCCCCAATCCCACGGAGTCCCCCAGGCTGCTCGCCTCTGCCCTGGGTTCCTTACACCCTGTCTCAAAAAAGAAAAAGGTTTATCCTCAAACTTCAGAAGCAAATGCTTGATCTGCTTTTTGTTTTTTTAACTCTTGCCTCGATTTCTAGAAAGACATGAATTAGAGGATCCGGGGTTTGACATCAGGTCTCTTCTGCAGGAAGCGGAGGATGACGCGGACCCAGAACACAGCAGGTGACTCCCGGGGCGGGTGCGGGTGGGGGCTGCTCCCTCCGTCCCTCCCTCCCACAGGCCGCAGCCCCGCAGGCCACACGAGGAAGGCGTTCCGAGGCTGCAGCCGGCATGGTGGCAGCTGGCGTCCTTTTCACCCTAAGCTCAGTGAAAGAACAAGATACCGGTGCTGACAAAATGAAGCGGAAAACAGCTGAGGACAGAATGCAGGCGTCTCACCTGCGACAGAACCTGAGCGCCCTGGATAAGATGCATGAGCAGCAAGTCCTCTTCATTGAGAAGACGAGGTGAGCGGGCCTGAGGCCACTGCGCCTGCCACCTCCTGCTGCCCCCCCAGGCCGTGACACGGGTGCCGCAGGGGTGGCCCTGTGCCTGTCGCCACCTTGGGAGACTGCCCGGGAGGGTCTCTCAGGGTCTCTGTGGAGGAGAAGCTCTGCAAGCCCCACCCAGGAGCTGGTGCCCAGCGCTCCCAGCCCTCTTCCCACAGAGAAGGCGGAAACAAGTGCCCTGCCCCCCAGCATCCCCCGAGTCACCGGCTGTCAAGCCTTTGCTGTAGTTTCTTCCTCTGTGTATGTGTGTGTCTATATTTAATATCTATGGGGTTTTTTGCTAAACTATTTTAAAGCAAATTACAGGTACGCTAATTCATGCCTAAATATTTCAGTGTCTCCTCAAAAATCAAAACATTCAGCTGGGAGGGTGGTGCCTGTGGTCCCAGCTACTCGGGAGGCTTGAGCCCAGGAGGTCAGGGCTGCAGGGAGCCTAGGTGGCAGAGCAAGGCCCTGTCTTTGAAAATAAAAAATTAAAAGACAAACGTTCTTCTGCATAGCTTGGGCCCCTAACATGGGTTCTTCACCTATGGAAATGACGATTTCCCTCAGATGCTCCTGGAGCGGCCCTGTGTCTTCCAAGTGACCATCACGGCCGGCCACAGGGGGTCACACCTGCCATCCCAACACTTTGGGAGGCCAAGGCGGGTGGATCACCTGAGGTCAGACGTTCAAGACCAGCCTGGCCAACACGGTGAAACCCTATCTCTACTAAAAATACAAAAGTTAGCTGGGCCTGGTGGCAGGCGCCTGTAATCCCAGCTACTCGGGAGGCTGAGGCCGGAGAATCACTTGAACCCGGGAGGCGGAGGTTGCAGTGAGCTGAGATCACACCACCACACTGCAGCCTGGGAGACAAGTGAGGCTCTGTGTTGAAAAAAAGCAAAAAAAAACAGAGCGACCCCCAGAGTTTGTGCTCTGGGCTTTGCTCCGTTGTTGGTAACTGAGGCCAGGGTCACCCCAGGGGCTAGTGTGTGAACCGGGGTTCCTTCCGGCCCACGCCCTACTGGCGATCCGGGCCTGCCTGGTCTGCACCCTGGAAGGCTGTGGAGAGCTGCAGCTGTGTCCCCTCCCGTGGCCCCCAGACCTCCCGCCACGTACCCGTCACACGCGGGAGCACACTTGTTTACGCAGACACGGGTCCCCCGCTCCTGCACCATCCTTGGCCCCGAGACCACCTCACCTTCAGGTGGGGCCACACTGCTGCCCCTGGGCAGGGTTTTCCAAAAACAGACAACAGGACCCTTCTTGTGTGGCTTGAAGGTGTTAGAGAGACTCCTGGCCTGGACAAGGAGGCCTCTGGGGCCTGGCCCTGCCTCCCCGGCCCCACTGCCACTTCGGAGGCTGGAGTTTCAGGGAAGCATCATCTGACCCTCGCTTCCTTGTTCCAGAGGGGAGCTGCGCGCCTGTCGGCAGAGGCAGGACCTGACCCGCAGGCAGCAGGAGGCCACGGCGGCCGAGATCGCCGCAGAGGGACAGGCCGGCAACGCGTAGGTGGCCCTCGCCACAGGGCAGGGAACAGGGCGTGAGATCAGGGCCAGAGGCTCCTTCCTTCACCGGAAGGGGAGCACAAGGCGCCTGCTATGTTCAGGCCAGTGAGGCGCCCCAGTGTGTGGCCATGACACACAAACACACAGAAGCACATGAGGTCGGCAAAGCCGGGGCTGGAGGGCACCGGGGCTGGGTCACTGGGAGGCAGGGCGCGTGGGTCCACGGTCAGGGGAACAGCAGAGCAAGGAGCAGCAGAGCAAGGCCGCCCAGGGCGGGGTGAGAGGTGAGAGGACCACATGGGTCCCATGCTCGCTCACAGCAGGAGGGCCTGGGGGAACTGACAGTCACTGCATCCCTGAGCGTGGCTCCGCTGCCTCAGCTCCGGCCTCACCTCCGACCCCGGGGACACAGGGCGCCTGCCGAGCTCAGCCCAGCCCAGCCCTTGGAAGGCCCCAGCAGGGTGCCCGTCCTGGAGTGGCTGGTGCAGCCGTGAGGAGCGGAGGCCCAGCAGCCAGGGCCGAGGGAACCGGCAGCTGCTCCTGGCTGGGGGGTAAGGGCTCCTGGCCACTGTGGGCTGGGGGCCTGAGGGTCGAGGAACAGATGGGGCTGCCCAGGCCTCTGCGGGGCTTTGACCTGCCACATTCCTGGACCGTGTAACTCGGGGTGTTCGGGTGACCGCCGTACCCAGCCAGCTGCTGAAAGCCCACCTCCTGCGCACACGGCTGGGACCTCCAGCTGGCTTCACGCTGTGCGGCTCTCGTGGGCACACTGTCCACTGCTCAGGAAGTGGTCTCTAGGAGCGTGGCTGGGCTGGCGCTGGATGTGCACTGGGGTGGATGACACCAGGAGGGGAGCAGGAGGGAGGGAGGGACCCAGGGCAGCCCCGACACGAGGGCCTGGGGCTCATCATGTGTGCCCACATGCCCAGTGGGAAGTGGGCATGGGGTGAGCCTCCCGCCGGCCCCACACTCCTCACCTGCTCCGTGGCCCAGCTCAAGACTTCCCTCCTGAGGGAGAGGAGGCCGAGGGGTGCCAGGCGAGCCTGGGTGGCCCCGGAGTGACCCAGGCCTGACGCACACCCGGCCTGTCCCTTCACCTCTGCAGGGCTGCCGTGGGCCGTCTGCAGGCCGTGTCCAGACGCCTGTTTGCGGAGCTGGAGAACGAGAGCAACCTGCAGTTGAGAACTGAGGCCATGCTGAAGGAGAGCGAGTGAGTCAGGGCAGAGCCGGGGCTGGCAGCAGGCGGGTCCTTCCCACCTGTGGGCAGAGAAGCAGATCTGGGGGTTTCTGTTCTGCACTCGACGGGCAAACACTGGGAGATGGAAAGAGGACTGAGCGAAAGCCGTGGTTGGAAGGAGTAGCCTTCACGCTGCATTCCTCAGTTTTCCTGGGTTTGTTTGTGTTCCTGGCAACTCCACAATCAGGTTCCTTTTCCTCCTTCCTGGTTTCTCGTGCTCTGCGCTTCCACAGAACGGCGAGCTGGGTTTGCAGAGGCCGGAGAGACAGCTGCCTCCTTGCCCTGAATACTTGCCTGTGGAGCTGGGGTTGGAGGCACCGAGTGGCCTCTGATGAGTTTAGCAAGAAGGGGTTTGGGAAGGTGCACGAATTGCCCAGAGTGACCGAGGGGACCCTGAGCTGACCTTAAGAAGGACTCCCAAACCACACAGCCCCCCAGCCCCGGGAGCTGCGGCCAGGTCCGTGACGTCCACAGCACTGACCCTGCAGGTGCCTGGGATGACCTGAGCCTTCCAGCCTGGGCAGGGCGGGGGAAACAGAGAGGGCTGAGTGCTGGCCTCAGGCCACACTGCCCACAAGAGTGCCCATCTCATACCGCCGGCCTCCTGGGTCCTAACATTTTGACCCCACCCCACTGAAGACAGCACTGGGCCCTGAGCCAATCTCTGACCCGAGCTAGCTGTGATGTGGTCGCGACTCAAGCTGGGATCCAGTGCCCTGCACCGTGGCCCACCTGTGTAGCAGCAGGAGGGGTGCAGCGGAGGCCACTGAACCCCGCTGCAGCTGAGCATGGAGGAGAGCACCGTCCCCGTGGTCCTCCTTTGACAACTGGCCGTGTTGTGCCCGCCTCTCACTGCTCAGCAGCACCTGCACCAGGGCTGGGGGCTCCACAGGGCTAATGAACCCTGTACGGTTCTCAGGCTAATGAACCATAGACAGTTTGTGGGGCTGATGAACCCTGGGAGGCCTCACTTTACGAGCTTGCTGTGATTGTCTACTTCTTTAAAAAAAAAAAAAAGTTTTCGGCTGTGCCCAGTGGCCCATGCCTATAACCCCAGCACTTCAGGAGGCCAAAGCAGGCGGATCACCTGAGGTCAGGACCAGCCTGGCCAACATGGCGAAACCCCATCTCTGCTAAAAATACAAAAATTAGCTGGGCATGGTGGTGCATGTCTGTAATCCCAGCTACTCGGGAGGCTGAGGCAGGAGAATCCCTGGAGCCAATGCAGAGGTTGCAGTGAGCCGGGATTGCACCACTGCACTTTATGATGAGCGACAGGGGCAGGAAGACTCTGTCTTTAAAAAAAAAAGGAGGGGACCGGGTGGGGTGGCTCACACCTGTAATCCCAGCACTTTGGGAGGCCGAGGCAGGTGGATCATCTGAGGTCAGGAGTTCAAGACCAGCCTGGGCAACATGGAGAAACTCGTCTCCACTGAAAATACAAAATTAGCCAGGCACGGTGGCTCATGCCTGTAATCCCAGCTACTTGGGAGGCTGAGGCAGGAGAATTGCTTGAACCTGGAAGGCGAAGGTTACAATGAGCCAGGATCGTGCCACTGCACTCCAGCCAGGGCAACGAGAGTGAAACTCCATCTCAAAAACAAAAAGTCTTATTTTGAAACAATTCCGAACTTATAGAAGAGCTGCAAAATGGCACTCAGACCCCTGTCCGGGAGCCGTCCCCGGAGCCCACGTGGGCATTGTGTGAGGGTGGCTCCCTCGCCTCCCACAATCAGGAAGAGCCTCAGTCCTTCTGGGACAGTCAGAGCTTGTGGTTCTGAGATCACAGCTGGGGCTGTCCCACGGGGTGCCCGTGCTCAATGCGTCCGGCGTGATGAGCTGTTCCCCTCAGTGTCCCCTCGTGGGACGCATGATGGCTGCCAGCTCTGCCATGGAGCCGCCGGCTTCTTCAGTGCGGTGATGCCGTTTCCCTGGAAACTGATGCGCAGCCTGAGGGGAGAAGCGCTGAGGCCAGGAAATCCCACGGCGCTGGCATCCGACGGTGTTTCCTGCCGGAACTGATTCCTGCTGTCGTGGCTTCTAAGGGGTGGTTTTCCAGTTCCACCATTCCTTCCTGTTACTTGGCTTTCCACCGTTAGGACAGCGTTCTCTCCTCCGTGTTTGCTTGCCGTGCAGGCTCGGGTTGCTGTGTCCCGGGGGCCATGACCCAGCCCATCGTGATTTGTCTGGGTGCCCTAGCCACCCCACGTTTGGTGGTGGCTTCCTTCCACATCCTGCGTTCGTGTCCCTGTCGCTCTGTGGGCATTTTCGGGCACAGTGAGAGGCTCAGGTTCCCCTTAATATTCCCTGCCCCTGCCTGGACCCAGCCCCTTGACCAGCAGTAGACGGAGGCGGGAAACACCGGCACAGCTCTGCCCACCTGCCTGCCTGGCTGTGTTGAAACCTCCCGTTCACATCTATAATTCCAATTGCAACCAAAGCCGCAGGTCTGTTCTCACCCACCTTCTCTGATGGCGAGAACCCTGCCTCCCACCGTCCTCGTTTCAGGCAGATAGCCGGCCCGTCCCTCCCCGCAGCCGGCCCCGGACTCCGGACTCTCCTTGCGCGGCCCCGAGCCCCCAGAACCCACCTGCTGCCCTCCTCCTGTGGGCCTGGCTGCTGCTGGCTGCCCGTGGACTTTGACTCAGCTTTATCTGGGTCTAATTTGCATGCAGCACAAAGCATCCGGAACGTTCCCCGCACGGCCTAAGTGGGCAGCCCCACCCCACCAGGCCACCTCTTGTCTGCTCTCCACCTGTGGGGTTAGGTCTTCTAGGACTTTGCCAGCGGACGCTTGCAGTGAGCTTCCCAGTGCCCGGCTCCCGGCTACAGCCTGACGCAGGGGCTCATGGATGGCCCCATGTGTCCACGGCTGGGCATCCTGTGTGCACCTGCGTATGTCCCTGTGCGTGTCCATGTCTGGGTGTCCTGTGTGGCCATGCATGTGTCAACAGCTGGGCGTCCTGTGTGTTCCCGTGTCTGTCCACGGCTGGGTGTCCTGCATGTCCCTGCATGTGTCCACAGCTAGGTGTCCCACAAGGCCCTGAGTGTGTCCCTATGTGTGTCCATGGCTGGGTGTCTCATGTGGCCCTGCATGTGGCCCTGTGTATGTCCGTGGCTGTGTCCCACATGTCCTTGCATGTGTCCCTGTGCGTGTCCGTGGCTGGGTGTCCCACATGGCCCTGCGTGTGTCCCTGTGTGTGTCCGTGGCTGGGTGTCCCACATGGCCCTGCATGTGTCCCTGTGCGTGTCCACGGCTTGGTGTCTCACGTGGCCCTGTGTCCACAGCTGGGTGTCATGTGTGGCCTCATGTCTGTCCATGGCTGGGTGTCCTGCTTGGGGAGCTGCCCACTATTCGTTTACTTCCCTGCTGGGAATGACTGTGCCAGTCCCCAAGGTTCCCTGGGTTCCAGGCATATTCCCGCTGGGTCCCATTGGAGGTAGCACCCCTCCCACTCACAGTCAAGGTCTCCGTGGCCAATGTGGAAACTCCTTTTGTTGTCTCTGGGTCCGGGGTGTAAGGAGCACCAGATGGCGAAGCGCAGTTTCAGCTTCCAGGCAATGGAATTGTTTCAGGGTCTCTCTTCCAGGCCTCCTCCCTCCGGAACGGGGGCGTCCTAAGCAATAGAGCCCAGTGCAGAGGGCACAGAAACAAAATAGCCATGGGTGTGTGAGAGGGGCATATTGGGGAGCACAGTCTCTGCTTCCAGGAATCCTCGGTTGTGGCTCTGGGACAAGAGGCTGGCACAAGGCTGGCCACTGCTTCGGGACAAAAGCTGCGTTCTGGGGATGGCGCCTAAACCTTGCTCAGTTCATGTCCCTGCTGCCACACTGTGAGTGTCATCTGCAGCCTCAGAACAAGCCACGCAGCCCTTAGCCACCTAAGGCAGCGGGTGTGATGGCCTCGGTTTCTGAGGGTTGGGGTCAGGGCGGCTCACAAGGTGCCAGCCACATGGGTGCCACCGAGGGCCCGCTGAGTGGGGAGACCTATTCCCATGCTCACTCACCCGGCCGCCGGCCGAAGCTCTGGGTGTGTGTGATAGGGACCTCCTCATGGGGCTGCGCCCTGAGTGGCCACCAAGTCCCCCAAGTGGCTGCCGTGCAGCCTAAGAGACAGAAATAGAAGCTGCATGTCGTCTGGAGGCGACGCTGTCACCGCTGCTGTGTCCAGGCTTGCCCGAGACCCTGTGTGGGGGGCTCCGGTGTGAACACCCAGGGGTCCCTGTTGTCATCTTGGAGACTGGATTCCGCATGGCTGCGTCTCACATGCAGCATCACCAGGACCAGCTGCTGTGCACGCAAGGAGCTGGAACATGCATGGGAAGCCGTGCGGTTTGCCCATCCCGCCTGCAAGATGATCGGCTTGCTGGAGGTCGCGTTGGATGAAACACGGGGCGTGAGCAGCTCAGAGAGCCGCGTGAGGTGGGACCTCACTCAGAGGGCAGAGCGGGGAAGCCACGTCCAGGGTGCGTGTCGCTGCTCAGCCGTGGTAGAAGACCCCAGAGTCTCAAAAGGAAATGGCACCCAATGGGGCTCAGTGGCACCTCCGCTGCTGGCAGCCCGGCCATCGCATGGCAGCAGCACCAGCCAGCCTGGGAGGGCAGCATTCCGGTGGCTGAGCGCTGCCGAGCCTCACCCCGTGACGTGCAGCCCTGTCCCCACCCAAATCTCACCTTGAATTGTAATAATCTCCATGTGTCAAGGTGAGGCCAGGTGGAGATAATTCAGTTATGGGGGCAGTTTCCCTCATACTGTTCTCATGGTAGGGAATAAGTCTCACGAGATGATTTTTATTTTGAGATGGAGTTCGTTCTTGTTGCCCAGGCTGGAGTGCAATGGCACGATCTCTGCTCTCCGCAACCTCCACCTCCCAGATTCAAGCCATTCTCCTGCCTCAGCCTCCCAAGTAGCTGGGATTGCAGGCGCCTGCCACCATGCCTGACTTATGTTTGTATTTTTACTAGAGACGGGGTTTCACCATGTTGGTCAGGCTGGTCTCAAACTGCTCACTTTGTGATCTGCCCACCTCGGCCTCCCAAAGTGCTGGATTACAGGCGTGAGCCACCGCGCCCGGCCGAGATGGATGGTTCCCCTGCACAGGCTGTTGCCTGCCACCATGTAAGACGTGGCTTTGCTCCGCATTCGCCTCCCCCTGTGGTTGTGAGGCCTCCCTTGCAATGGGGAACTGTGAGTCCACCAAACCTCTTTTCTTTATAAATTACCCAGTCTCAGCTGTGTCTTTATTAGCAGCGTGAGAACAGACTAGCACATGCCATCCTGACCCAAGCAGCCGTGGGGTGGCCGAGAACAAGGCTGGCTAAGCCACACACAGGTCTCCTGTCCACTTCCCTATGGAGGACTCTTTTGGGAGCAGCCTCATGGGACCCCAGCGTCCTCACACTCTAGGTCCACTCTGAGAAGTGCCACACCTGCCCTTCCCCAAACCACCCCAAGTGAGAGCTGCAGAGCTGTCCCCTCCTGAGGCATGGCAGGCACCCGCCTGCTCCTGAGACCTGCCTCCCGGCAAGGGAAGGGATGCGTTCCTGTGGTTCCCAGGGCCTCCCGAGCTGGGGTCTGCTTCTGTGGGGGGCACAGGCTGGCGGAAGGGTCTGTGGACTTGCCTCATGGGCATTTCCTGCCCAGCAGGCTCCAGGAACCCACCAAGGAGGCCCTAGAGATGGCCCTGCCCAGGCAAACCACCTCCCGGTCCAAATGCCTGTGCTGGGCTTGCGTGTGTTCCATTCCTGTGCCCAGGGGGCTGCTGCAGGTGCCTGAATCTGTGCTGGCGGCTTAGATACAGTCTCTCATTCACTCATCCTCCCACACATGGTAAGAGGGCACCCACTGCTTGCCAGACACCGTCCTAAGCCCATGAATGAAGCACCAGAGTCCTGCCTGGTGAAGCCTGCTTTGGTGGTGGGAGGCAGGCTGTGAGTGATCATGTGTTCTGCGCAGCCTCGTCACATGACCGCCGCCTTCTCACGCCCAGCTCAGCTCAAAGAGGAGGCTCCCGGCACGCCCCACTCAGCCGTGAGGGACCCCCAGCAGGCACAGTGGCCAGGACTGCTGTGAGGCTTCTCTGACTGCACCCATGTCCCGTCACTGCAGTGA
The DNA here is from genome assembly GCF_009761245.1 of Sapajus apella. NCBI lineage: Eukaryota > Metazoa > Chordata > Mammalia > Primates > Cebidae > Sapajus > Sapajus apella. The sequence goes on along the minus strand of NW_022437067.1, from coordinate 1,036,661 downwards.
CAAATCCCACAAACGTCACAGCTCAGCAGGGCGCGGATTTATGAGCTTGCAGCTCTAGAGGTTGTTGGCCTAAAGTCAAGGTGTGCGCAGCACTGGTTCCCCACGGAAGCCTCCACGGAGAATCCGTGTCCTCCCTTTTCAGCTCCAAAGCTGCCTGCATTCCTCCGTCTCCACAACCAGCCGGTCCCATCTCTCCAACCTTCATCGCTGCCTTTCCGACTGACCACACCAGCTCTTCCGATAAAGGGGACTTCAGTGGGGTGCCCATCTACTTCAGCTCGCGGGACTCCTAAATCAATTACTACTGCCAAAAACTCCTTCCACCCATCCACGCTGAGATACTCTGCCCTGCTGCCCGCCCTGGAACCAGCCCAACTCCCTCCCAGGTCCAGCAGCGCCCCAGGGCTCCACCTTCCCGGTGCAACTGGGAGCCCCTCATAGGCAGCATCCCTGCCCGGGTCCCCGCGCACTTCAGAGCTCACCTCGGTGCTTTCCAAGGGCGCAGGACTTTCCTCACTGGAGCCACAATGAAAGACATGTCTTCTGTATGTGGTCAGACTCTCAACAGCTGGATGCAGTGGCTCACGCCTGTAATCCCAACACTTTGGGAGGCCAAGGTGGACAGACTGCTTGAGCCCAGGAGTTTGAGATTAGCCTGGGAACATGGTGAAACCCCATCTCTACAAAAAATACCAAACTTAGCTGGGCATGGTGGCGTGCACCTATAGTCCCAGCTACTCAAGAGGCTGAGGTGGGAGGGTCAGTGAAGCCAGGAGGTTGAGGCTGCAGTGAGCTGAGACTGTGCCACTGCACTCCAGCCTGGGCAACAGAGTGAGACTCCAACTCAACAAACCTTCCAGCAGGTTCTCTCTCCAAACATTCGGATTCCTTCTTCTGCATGATTTTCTGGCGTCTCAGCTTTCTGCAGTGCAGGTGTCTCCTGGGTCCAGGTTTCCTTGACCAGCTGAGCGGATGACAGGAGCCACCCATGGTGGGTGGGTGAGCTGGCGGCACGGCCACCTCAGACGCCCAGGCCAGGCTCGGGCAGGCTCTTCCCTCTGTGGCCTGACAAGGTTGGATTTCATTCCCACACACCTTCCCCAGGTCCCGCCGTGTAGATTAGCTACCTTCTTCCCCTCTGGGATCCTTCTCTTCTCAGGTCACACTTTGTTCCTGCCCCTGGGAGCATCTGGGCCAGCGGGGATGGCAAGAGGGGCATGAGGAGAACTGGCGGCGCTGCAGGGAGGTGCTTCAGGGCCTTCAGGCATCAGAGCCCGCCTTTGAGGGCAGGGAGGGCTGCTTCCCTGCGGACGGATGGGCAGAGGGGGCTTGGCGGTTTGGGGCTCACATGGGTGCAGACCCCCTCAAATGTCCTCACTCCTGTCCTCAAAATCCCAGTCTTCCCCAATCCACCTCTGCTCTGCTCTGAATGCTGGCGCCCCTGAAATTCACGTGCCCCTGGAACTCAGCCCCATTGCTCATCAGTCTTTGTGTCCAGTAAAGAGATGCCTGACACTGGGTCACATAAAGAAAAGAGGTTGGCCGGGCGGTGGCTCAAGCCTGTAATCCCAGCACAGTGGGAGGCCGAGGCGAGTGGATCACGAGGTCAAGAGATCGAGACCATCCTGGTCAACATGGTGAAACCCCGTCTCTACTAAAAATACAAAA
>NW_022437067.1:1025213-1034893 GCF_009761245.1 Sapajus apella | reverse complement strand
TCCTATCTCTGTTTTCTTACCTCCTGTTTTCCTTTTGACATTCCATCCCCACCCACACGCCTTGCAGTGAAGTGTCGCTGGAGCTATGTCTGTAATTAAGAGATACACGCCCATAGGACCAGGCTGTGGGCAGCCTCTGGCCTCAAGGCCCCTCCCCTGGACAGGCAGGAAAACAGGCAGGAGACCATCTCCCCCCTGCCTCCCTCCAGGGCCCTGCACCATCCTGCTCCCTTCCCAGCTTCAGGCCATGCTTGGGCCCACTCCTGCCAGCAAAGTTTGGGAGCCGGCAGCCTCTTCTGCAGCTGTGTCCTCCCTGAGCCCTGAAGGGGGCCTCCTGAATAAAGCACCACCCCCAAAGCCAGTGGGCAGGGGCAGGGGCACAAATAAGGCCACAAGCCATAGATGTAGGTAAGTTACACAGCACGCTCCCAGGCCGGTCGTGGTGGCTCACGCCTGGAATCCCAGCACTTTGGGAGGTCAAGGCGGGCAGATCACCTGAGGTCAAGAGTTTGAGACGAGCCTGGCCAACATAGTGAAACCCCATCTCTACTAAAAATACAAAAATTAGCTGAGCATGGTGGTGGGCACCTATAATCCCAGCTACTTGGGAGGCTGAGGCAGGAGACTTGCTTGAACCCGGGAGGCAGAGGTTGCAGTGAGCTGAGATCGTGCCACTGCCATCCAGCCTGGCAGACAGAGCGAGACTCATCTCAAGAAGAAGAAGAGGAGATTTGATTGGCCAGGGCTCTGCAGGCAGTGCAGGGAACGCGGTGGCATCTGCTTCTGGGGAGGCCTCAGGAAGCCTCCAGTCATGGCAGAAGGCAAAGGAGGAGCCGTGTCTCCCGCGGCGGGAGGGGAAGCAAGATGATGGAGGTGCCACACACTCTCAAACAACCAGATCTTTCGTGAACTCGCTCATCACCATGGAGATAGCCCAGGCCTTTCATGAGGGAGCCGCCCCCACAACCCCAACACCTCCCACCAGGCCCACTTCCAACACTGGGGCTACAGTCCAACATGCAATGCAGGGGGCTCGCGTCCAGACCAAATCTGCCCTGGAGGCGACGGCATGAGGAGGTGGGGGCTCTGGGAGACTCGGCCGTGGGGGCGTTGCCCTCATGGAGGGGACAAGTGCCTGGTAAAAGGGACTGAGGGACCCTTCCATTCTTCTGGCACGTGAGGACACAGACAAGGCACCACCTTTGAGGAACGGGCTTTCACAGGACATGGAACCTGCTGGCACCTTGACCTTGGACTTCCCGGCCTGCAGAACTGTGAGGAATGAATTTCTGTTGCTGGTGAAGACTCAGTCCCAGGCATTTTGCTACAGCAGCAGGAATGCGCGTTGACGGTGCCTAAGACAGGACCCGCCTCTTACCTAAGAGAGCGAAAGCTGTGAGCTCACGTGGCCGCGAGCACTGAAGAGCCCGCAGGCTGGGGAAGCGACATTCGGTAGAACAGTGACTGAGCACTTTCCAGAACTGAGGGAAGCACGCATCCTCAGGTTGGTGAATTTCAAGAATCACGAGCGGGAGGAATAGAAATACCCCCACACGTGGAGGCGCCGTGCAGTCCCCCTGCCTCGGGAGAGGTGGACGCGGCACATGGCCGGACGCAAGTGACCCATGACCACTCGAAACGAGCTAATTGCTGAAAATGACCCCAACAAAGAGCACAGTGCACCCGGATTCTAAAATGCAGTGACAAAACCTGGATGCTGAGACCCAGAGGGCGGTGTGAGCAGCGGAAATAGGGCCAGTCTCAGGAGATCATTAAGAAAACTCTGGGCCGGGCGCGGTGGCTCACGCCTGTAATCCTAGCACTTCAGGAGGCCGAGATGGGTGGATCACCTGAGGTCAGGAGTTCAAGACCAGCCTGGCCATCATGGTGAAACCCCATCTTTTAAAAAAAAAAAAAAAGAAAGAAAGAAAACCCTGAAGAAAACATCAAAACTGAAATCCAGCCACACGCGAGGCACGCACACACACCACACTTGCCAAGTTGGAGTTTATATCCCAGGAGCCCCAAAAAAGGCTCAACGTTGGAAATTCTTAACATGAATGCGTTAAAAGAGAAAACCGTTGAGTATCTCAATCCAACATATAGTCATGATTTTTTAAAACAGATGTAAAGCAGACTTTATTCAAGGAGGGCCAAGGCGGTGGGGCCCCTGCCACGGCCTTGCAGGACTGGGCTCAGCTCCCCGCGAAAACCTTCTCACGAAAGAGGAAGTGGACATGTTCTTATAACATGGTCAGGGGTGTCTAGGAAAGGCCTGCAGCCCACGTCGTGTGGACTGCCAGAATCCAGGAGGGTGCCAGCTACGCTCCTGCGTCTGACTTTGTCCAGGGGTTCTGGTCCTCGCGTGGCCAGCCCCGGCCTGAGCCACATCTCCGGGTGGAATGTTTGGCATGTCTCCAGGAGCGGCTTCTCACATCCGTCCGCCAGGTGTCTCTGTCCAGGCCGCCTCCCCAGCGGCTCCGTGCTCCCACCTGGCCACTCATAGAAGGACACCGTTCACATCCTAAGAAGGAAACTTCCCGGCCTGAGCCCCCACTGCTCAGGCCCTCCTCCAACTAAAGATTCACCAGAAATTTCCCTGAGTTGTGCCAGGAATCAAGGGGCACCATATCATCTGTAGCCACCAAAGACACCACACTCACAATCCAGCACACGTGGCCCTGGGCAGGGCTGGCCGACTCCACACTCCACAGCCCCCACCCCAGGAACGTTTGAAGACTGAGGCATGGGCTTGGGTGCCGGTGAGTTCGTAGCGGGGATCCTCCAGCCCAGCCACGGAGTCACGGCTGTCCCTTCCCGAAGGCTTTCTCAGGCTGGGCAGGGCCCTCCCCAGGCCCACTGCAGCCAACAGACGAGGCCTCAGGCTGGCGGCGGCACGCGGGAGGGCAGGCCCAGCTCCAGCCGGGCTGGAATGACCCCGTGGTGATTGTCCTGACGTTGCAGGTGGGCGAGGCGGGCCTCAGTGTTGGGGTGACTCGGGGTGGAGAGGACTCCTAGAGGAGGGAGCTGACCCGTCCGTCGTGTCAGCACTTGGTGCCGGGACCCCCCAGGATGACCCCAGGCCCGACTCCAGCCCCTTTACCTCTCGTCTAAAGGAACACCATGTGGCACATCGAGATCCAGGAGGGGCAGCTAGAGGCTTTCCGGATGGCGAACCACGAGGAGGCAGAGGCTGTGGGGCGGCAGCTCCAGGTCCACACGGCTGAGCAGCTCTGCAGGGAGCAGGAAGCCCTGGGGAAGGTCGAGCGGAACCACCTGCTGAGGGTCCGGTAAGCGGCACCCAGACCCGCCTGTGCCCTGAAGCTCCTGCCAGCCCCTCCGCCTTCTCCCCCAGGGGTCTCCAGAACCAGCCTCGCCCTCCACATCTGCCTGGTTCCACCTCTACCCCTCCCTGCCTCCTCCCAGCTTGCTTCTCTGCCAGGCCCTTGAGTCCCTCCCAGGTGTTAGGTACCCCCGTGCACCTGCCCAGAGCCCCATCCCTCCTGAGATGCCACGGCCACCATACAGTCACCAGAGCTGGCCACCAAAGCCAGCCACTAAAGCTGGCCACTAAAGCCAGCCACAAAAGCCGTGCTCCAGCGAGACTGCCCCTCTCCTTTCCCTCCTGCAGCCCCATCCTCTTCCCAGCCAGGCCATTCTCTGGGCTCCATCCCACCTCTGGCTGCTCCTTTGCACCCCTCCCCCAGTCCCCACCCCCGGCCGTGGAGCACTCAGGCCCGTTCCCCACACATCCGCTGTGCAGCCAGGGTCCAGCCACCTACGAGGCCAGTCCCCAGGTACTCCACAGGCCATCAAGCCAGCTGTCCCAGCCTGCCGTGAGCCTCTCTCCTTGGGACCCCTGCCAGCCTCCATCCTATCCCTCATCTCATTCCGTCCCTTCAGCTGCCCAGGCCACAAACCCCTGTGGAATCCAGGCCCTGGCTGCAGACATTCACAAGGTCCGCAGCCCCTGCCTCCTCCCTCCCCACAGCACGGCTGCGCCTGCCCCGTCCTCCTCCCAGACCCCGGCCCAGCCCGGATCAAATCTTGCCTTCGGTGGCTCCCTGGCACAGGAACCCCAGTGGTGTGGAGAGTTTGACATCCATGTGGCCCACGGCACCAGCTCTCCAGGGACCCTCGCTTCTCCCAAGGGAGGCTGTGCAGGATGGCTGAGCAGGGCCCACAGCATCTCTGGGACACGTGCTCCGGCTGTGCGGGGCCTGGGGGGCAGACGGTGTGTGCAATGCTGAGTTTCCCCCTGACGGCCCTCCGGCCCCACAGGAAGTCCCTGCACACCCAGAAGGAGCATGGGCTCAGGCACCAGAAGCTGCTGGACGATGCCCGGAAGAACCACAGGGTCGCCGTGCGGTTCCTGAAGGCCTCCCTGGGAAGGTAGGGCTTCCTCTCCTGGCGTTGTCCTTCCCTTCAGTGCTCTTAGGGAGAAACCCAAGAATTCGAGTCACTTGCTTTTGTCTTGAAATTCCCCGATTTTATTATTATTATTTTGAGATGGAGTTTTGCTCTGTCGCCCAGGCTGGAATGCAGTGGCACAATCTCAGCTCACTGCTCCGCCTCCCAGGTTCTCCAGCCTCAGCCTCCCTAGTAGGTGTAGGGGTGCTGGCCCCGCAGGGCCGTGGGGTGTCCCTTATGCTGTGCTGAGATGCAGGATCCAAGAATTAAAGAGACAGGACACTGAAGAACTGGAGAAGAGCATCTGGACTTGGGGGCCAAGCCACCTGTGAGCAGGGACAGGCGAGGCCCTGAACGCCCAGAAGTGTCTGTATTTATTAGGTACAATCAGATGTAAGGGTCGTGAGTGAGGTCATCATCTATAGGCTTAGTGATAGGGCATACGTAATCACCTGAGTCACAAGCGAGGGAGCCACCCCATTGTCACCTGGGCAGAAAGGTGGGCCGTGCGCAGTAGCAGAGGGTCGTGTACAGAAAAGGGGTCCACCCCCATTAGGTGACCGAGGCAAGGAGGTGGGCTGTGTGCAGCAGGTGTCGTGCGCAACACTTCTTACCTGGGGGCTGGAGGCTTCGAAGGGTTTCTAATAGAAGGATGCTGTAAGCCAGTGCAGTGGGAGCTGACAGACGTGTGCTCTTCTCTAAGATATTTATGGGAGGATGATTTGAGCCAGCACAGAAGGGAGAAAAGACTGACAGGGTGCACAGCCGCCGCGACTGGTCACACCAGGGGGGTTCTTCTCCCTCGGTTACTTCCAGGATCTCAGGCCTGAGGCCGACTTTCCACAGGAACTGGATGCAAGGTGCTACAACTCCTTTATCAGGAGGAGAGGCTCCTGCTCCAGGCCTGCCATACGGCGTTTGCCCTTTCAGGCAGGGACGCCACCGCCTGGGTCTCTGGTTCTCGTCCTGGTCTGGCTGTTCTCCCATGTACTGCGTCTGTTCTGTGACTGCTCCAGGCATTCCTCCTAGTACAAACTACTATACGGTTGTATGGAAGGAGTCTATAAATCAGCACTAAATGTGTCGGTACAGCTCCGACTACGATACCTGTATGATTATATAGGAAGATTACATGGTACTACGTATGATTGTATATATAAGCTAGTATATAGTAAGCAGTGAGTTATATGATTATATAGAAAGATTATATGGGACTAAGTACGATCATATATATAAGCTAGATATGAGTAAGCCGTCGGTGAGTTATGCTTCAGGCACTAATTGTGCCGGGGGTCTGCACAGTTCCCCTTCCTCCATGCCCATGGAGGGTGTTACCCACAGCTGTGATTACAGGCATCCACCACCACATCCAGCTAATTTTTGTATTTTTAGTAGAGACGGGGTTTCACTATGGGCCATGCTGGTCTTGAACTCATGACCTCAGGTGATCCACCTGCCTCAGCCTCCCAAAGTGCTGGGATTGCAGGTGTGAGCTACCATGCCTGGCCCCCTGATTTTATTATTAAATCACCACTTTATCATCAAAAACCAGGAAATCTGTATTTTTAGTGCAGAGTTGCGGTTTCTTTTCTGAAGAGGACAGTGAGATGCCTGGGCGTGTTCCCGCCGGGTCCTGGTGGCTGGCCTTCCACAGCTGCACCTTCTGCCCGTCCCAGCTCTTGTGTTGTCACCGTTGATTATGTTCTGATGGAAATGGCAGCACCGAGGCTCCCGTAACGACACCCCACACAGCATCACTATGTCACTTCCTCCGTTAAAAATGTGGCCAGCTGTGGTGGCCCACGCCTCTGATCCCAGCACTTTGGGAGGCTGAGGCGGGAGGATCGCTTGAGCCTGGGTGGTCGAGACTGCAGAGAACTGTGATCACATCACTGCACTCCAGCCTAAATGACAGAGTGAGACCGCCTCAAAAAATTTTCAATGTCCTTCCTCAGAATCCGGGAGCAAGAGAAGAAGGAGGAACTGGAGTGCCAGGAGCACCTGAGGCGACGCATGGACGCTGTGGTGGCGCTGAAGGGCAGCATCTCCGCCAGCCGGGTAGGCCCCGCAGCCCCACCCATCTCTCCCGCGGCTCCCTGCCATGTCCGTCTCTGGGGTCCTGCTCCTTGGGAGCCAGGCCCATGACCCTGGACATCCAGGGCTGACCTGCACTCTTGGTGGCCCCTGGAGGTTTCCTGAGTCTGTGCCACAGTTCGGTGTGGCTCAGGGCCAGGTGCTGGCATCAGGCAGCAGCGGGCAGCCCAGCCCTGCTCTCACGGGGCCTGGTCTTGTGGGAGGAGACTGACATTCCCACAAGGCACATGGAGAGCCGGGGCAGCTCGAGGCCATGCCCTGGGGCCAAGGCTGGGGGTCCAGGCCGGGAAAATGGAGGGCAGAGTGGGAACAGCATCTGCAAAGGCTCAGAGGTGAGCAAAGGCAAGCAGGTGACGTGCAGAGACAGCCACAGCCCCATGCTCGGGATGTGCAATTTGCCAGTTGTCTACCATGGCTTCTACGGGCATTGACATTGGATTAAGGACACCTGTTCAAAGGAAAGGCCCAGTGTGTGTGTGTGTGTGTGTGTGTGTGTGTGTGCGCGCGCATACATGCAGGTACACATGTGTGTGCGTGTGTATGCAGGTGTGCATCTGTGAGCATGTGCATGTGCACGTGTGTGCATGTGTCAGCGTGTGTGTGTGTATGCAGGTGTGCAGAGTGTAGCATGTGCACATGTGCATGTATGAGCATGTGCATGTGTGTGCAGCTGTGCACGGGCGCACGTGCGTGTGTGTACAGGTGCGTGTGTGTGCAGGTGTGCATGTGTGAGCATGTGTGTGTGCACAGTGTGCAGGTGTGCAGGTGAGCATGAGCATGTGTCCGCGTGTGTTGGCGCTGTCACCTCAGTGCTTTCTATTTCCAAGGACACGCTGCGGAAGTTCCACGCATGGGGCCGTGCCAAGGCACAGCTGGCAGAGCAGAGGGCCCAGGCTGAGAAGAAGGCAATTCTGGCTCAGGGCGGGGACGCGTTCAGGCACCTTGTCCACCAGCGCCGTCGCCGGGAGCTGGAGGCCCAGAAGAGGTGAGGGTCATGGAGAAGTGCCGCTGGGAGGTGCCCGCCCAGTCAGCGGGAGCGGGGAGGGCCAAGGGGAACTCACAACGAGCAAAGCTGTGCCCTCTCCCAGGGCCCCCACTCAGGCAGCTGTGGGGCATGGGAACAGGGGCTCCAGGCCGCCACCCTTGCCCTGCCTGGGCCTGACTCGGGCTGGCCGGCCCTGCCCCTACCCTAGTCCACGTCAGCCCTCGGCCCCTTCTCCCCTCCTGGACTCTGAAACCCTGGCCCCTCTGGAGAGCTTGCACCTCCTGTCCTGGCTTCTCAGGAGAAGGGACTGGCAGGCTCTTTCCCAGCCCACCCAGAAGTCTCCAGGGAGCACCAGGCCCCCAGCCTGGGGACATTTCCACGCCCCTCCAGGGAACCTGGAACTGCTCAGCCTTCCTTGCTCACTCTGTCTGGGGCCGTCCACCTGGCTTCCTGGTGCCACTGCCTTGGACCCCCCCCAGCCCCTCTGGCCACCCTCCCACCATGACACTGCTTCTGGCTTCACTCTCTGGTCTCCCCAAAACCAGGGCCCATGCTGCCCTCTCAGACCCCCACTGTCAGACCCCACTGTGGGAACGGCTTCCTGAGATCCAGACCCTCCGGCCGGGTTCCTACAAGTCCCCTCCCTCCCACTCAGTCTGGCCTTTCCCAGCCCTGCCCATAACACTCCCTGGTGACCTCCGTGCAGACACAACCCTGTCCCAGGCTTTGCCGGAAGCTGCTCTCATCCCGGGAGCCTGGCCCTTTCTTCCCATCCTGGCCTCCCATGCACGGCTCCGGCCAGTCACTGCTTCAGATCTGCCTGGGCAGGGCTCCTGGCCCTTTCGCTGGTCGAGGCGTCCTCCTCTGGGTGCCACAGAGCCCTGAGGGCATCCTCTCCACCCCCCCCCAGTCATGATTGAGGTTTTCCACCACCCATCAGCCTGCCCACCTGGGAGGGGGTCCTGGCAGCGGCTCCACCACCTGCACGTTCCTTAGCCTGGCGCAGGTCTGGCACGTAGGAGGCACCCAGGAGGTGTGGCTGCAGGGAGTGGATGAGTGTCCTCAGCCTGGTGCCACCCTCAGTGGCAGCCCCACACCAGCCTAGAAACAAGGGCTGGGGAGAAGCCCTGGGGGCAGTCAAGGCTGCTCAGGGACTGGGCTGCTAAGGCGGGCAGGGCAGGGCAGGACAGGGCTGGGCTGGGCTGAGCTGGGGTTTAAGCCTGGATCCTCTGCTCTGGCCTCTGCCCATCTGCTCCCCACGGAACCTGCGTTCACCCCAGGACCCGGAAGTTCCCACCCCAATAGCCCTGCTAGGGAGGACCGGAGACCCCAGGAGAGTGCTAGGGAGGGGCCGCTGGGCACCATGTCACCTGGGGCAAGACTCAGGCCGGGGGCCTATCGCGCGTGTCTGACTCCCCATAGGGCCTTTGAGGAGGGGCAGAAGCTCAGAAAGCAGGAGATCGTCAGTCGGATTCTGAAAGAGGAGGCTGAGGAGGAAAAGAGGAAGAAACAGCGTCCCCCCACCAGTGCCACGCGCCAGCCAACCCTGAGGGACAAGACCTGGAAATACATCTCTGACTTTTGCGAGAAGACCACAGCCCCAGCCAACACGGACACACTGGTGAGCACGACGCCTGCCGGGGACTGAAGCCGCACACCTGCGGAGGGAGGCGGGGCCTCAGGGCGCGGGTGTGGGCAGGCGTCCTCTGAGGACCTCAGCACCACAGCCACCCTCTGAGTGGCGGCCACTCAGCTCAGGGGAAAGGGGACAAGACCCACCACAGACCCACCGCACGAGGGAGACCCACGGCTGCAGGGTCCCCCCAGGGGTCCGGTGTCCTCCGAGTCTCAGTGCCCCCACCAGGCCCCGCGTCGCCCTCGGCAGTGCTGCTGCTCACCAGGCGGGGTCCACCTTGCCTGGCCCTGTAGAGAGCCGGCTGCCAGGGAGAGGCGCGTGGCGTTCAGAACGCACGCCAGGGGTCACCCTGCAGCAAAGACTCCTGATAGCACCCAGGGACAGCTTTCCTGTCACTCATTCATTCACTCATTCATTCATTCCGTCACTCACTCCTTCCCTCACTCACTCACTCATTCACTCATTCACTCATTCCGTCACTCACTCATTCCCTCACTCACTCATTCAGTCAGTCATTCACTCATTCATTCATTCCGGCACTCACTCATTCCCTCA
>NW_022437067.1:993934-1010213 GCF_009761245.1 Sapajus apella | reverse complement strand
CGGACACCGCGGCTTGTCCACCCACTGCTCTATCTGTTGTTGCTGATCCACTTCAAAGTACATTGGCAAAACCGTAACAACACTCAGCCGAGCACGGTGGCTCACACCTATATCCCAGCACTTTGGGAGGCCGAGGTGGGCAGATCATGAGGTTAGAAGATCAAGACCAGCCTGGCCAACATGGTGAAACCCCATCTCTACTAAAAATACAAAAGCTAGCTGGGTATGGTGGCGTGTGCCTGTAATCCCAGCTACTCTCAAGGCTGAGGCATGAGAATTGCTTCAACCCAGGAGGCAGAAGTTGCAGTGAGCCAAGATCACACCACTGCACTCCAGCCACAGAGTGAGACTCCATCTCAAAAAAAAAAAAAATTGTAGTGTTCAACACTCCACCCTTAGACACGTCAGCGTGCATCTCCAGTAAACCAGGGACCCACTCATCATTGAGTAATTAGCTTGCACCCGACCTGCCACGTGGCAAATGGCTCCTGGCTCAGCTGTGAGCGTGAGGCCCTGCGGCCGACCCCATCCAGGCCAGACTCCAGGGCGGCGGCTACGGCAGCACGAGCATCTCCCGGAGGCTGGTGGGGACGTCGCATCTCCTAAGAACTCATGGGCTAAGGCAGGTCCTACGGCCAGGGCCTGCGACGGGGGAGCAGGGAGAGGAGCAACGAGTGGGGCAGGGGAAGGGCAGAGACCAAGCTCTGTGTCCGCCCAGCAAGATCGGCAGGCGCCCTCACGGTCACCCGTGACCCAGGCCACACTGCCCCCAAGCCACCTTTTTTTTTTTTAATTTATTAATTTATTTATTTTAAAGACAGGGTTTCACCTTGTTGGTCAGGCGGGTCTTGAACTCCTGACCTCAGGTGATCCGCCCGCCTTGGCCTCCAAAGTGCTTGGATTGCAGGCGTGAGCCACCGCGCCCGGCCTCCGAGCCACCTTTGATGAGCACCCGAGTAACCCTCCATCTTCCTTCTTCACTGCTGTTGCTGTGGGGAGGGGCGGGGATGACAGTCACTGTTGGCGGCTTTTTTCTCTCTGCTTCTTCGTGGACTCGCTGATGCTTACGTGTTTGGTGTGTTCCAGTCACTTCAGTGTCCCTTCCTCTTGGCACTCAAGTGGCCTCGCCATGGCCCTGGCAGCTGCAGCCCCGCTTGGGCTCCTGCAGGGACTGCCGCCGCCCTAGGGCGCCCCAGCAACCCCTTGCCCCGTGGCCTCTGCCTTCTCCTCCGAGCGGTGACGGTCGGTCGGGGCGGCACTCCGCTGTGCAGGCTGGTGGTGAACCAAGACTCAGGCCCAGGACGTGGAGCCCCAGGGCCGGAGGCACCAAGGAGTCCTGCCCCGCAGACGGCTGGGCCTCGGCTCCTTCCTGCTCAGCCTGGGAGCGCAGCAGGAGTCTGGTGCTGGCCGGTTCCGCTCCGGATCCACATCAGGGAGCACGTGTGTGGCGTGGCCCCGGGTGTCCGGCCAAGCAGCCCGGCCTCTCCCGACCCTTCGGCTCCCCTGTGCAAGGCCTTGCTTCTCCAGGGGAGCGTCCTGGTCAGGGGCTGTAAAAACCCACTGGGCAAGGTGGCTCACGCCTGGAATCCCAGCACTTTGGGAGGCTGGGGCGGGTGGACCAAAAGGTCACAAAATTTAGACCATCCTGGCCAACATGGTGAAACCCCAACTCTACTAAAAATAGAAAAAAAAAATTAGCCGGGCATAGTGGCAGACATCTGTAGTCCCAGCTACTCAGGGGGCTGAGGCAGGAGGATCACTTGAACCCAGGAGGTGGAGGTTGCAGTGAGCTGAGGTCACAGCATTGCACTCCAGCCTGGGCAACAGAGTGAGACTCTGTCTCAAACAAACAAACAAACAAGCCGGGCGTGGTGGCTCACGCCTGTAATCCAAGCACTTTGGAGGCCAAGGCGGGAGGATCACCTGAGGTCGGGAGTTCAAGACCAGCCTGACAAACACGGTGAAACCCCGTCTTTATTTTTTATTTATTTATTTATTTATTTATTTTTTGAGACGGAGTTTCACTCATGTTACCCAGGCTGGAGTGCAATGGCGCGATCTCGGCTCACCGCAACCTCCGCCTCCTGGGTTCAGGCAATTCTCCTGCCTCAGCCTCCTGAGTAGCTGGGATTACAGGCACGCACCACCATGCCCAGCTAATTTTTTGTAATTTTGGTAGAGACGGGGTTTCACCATGTTGACCAGGATGGTCTTGATCTCTTGACCTCGTGATCCACCCGCCTCGGCCTCCCAAAGTGCTGGGATTACAGGCTTGAGCCACCGCGCCCGGCCATACCCCGTCTTTAATTAAAAAAACAAACAAACAAAACAGTAAAACCCCCGTCTGAGCAAGGGGCGAATAGGACCCCGGCGGTGCAGGAGGGAGGGAGGCGGCCTCCTTTGTCTGGATCCCGGCCACTCTCTGCCAACCACATCCATTTGCATTGGCAGCCCCCAGTCCTGCTTCTGGAGCAGGAGCACAGAGTAGGGAGTCCCCGGACCCCCAAACTCAGAGCCCAGAAAAGCCTTTCGAGGGGGGCCCTTGGGCAGAGCCGAGGTTCAGCCCCAGCCTGCGTCCTTAGCCAGTGACCCACACTTCTGTGGCTCGTGGCCCACGGCAGGTGTGGTGAGGCACCGCCACGGAGGGCGTGCTCCCGTTCTGGAAGGACGTGCCCTGGGTACGTGCATCCCAAGCATGGCTGATCTCTCCCAGGAGTGACACCGTTGCTCAGGACCTCCAAAGCCCCGTGCCCAATCTCCTTGTCCGGGCCCTGCGTCCTCCCAGTGAACCCGGTCACTCTCGGAAGCGGGTTCCCGCTTGATGTTCTTAAAACCAGACCCGCGTGTGCACCTGGTCACAAGCGACACGTCTGACTTCTGGACTGAACTGCACACCGGGCTGTGCAGTGCCTGGCACACACAAATGCTGGCCACAGCCTTGCCTGGAGCCACGCGCAGGCCTCACACTCCCTGTGGCCTGGCATGTGGCCCTGGGTTCACTCTGTGTCCTCTGGCAGCTGTCCCTTGACAAGGAGCTCATCGACTTCGGCAGCTACGTGGTGGGAGAGACCACGTCTCGGACCATCACGCTGACCAACGTCGGGGGCTTGGGCACGAGTTTCAAGATCCTGCCAGCTTCAGAGCCCTGCGAGGTGGACAACTCCCATTCCATCCTGAAATTAGTGAGTGTGCGCTCGGCCAAGGGGGAGTGTGGGGCCCCATCCCCCAAATGTAGTCCCATGTGGGTGAACAGGGGTGATGATATGAGGGTGTCTGCAGTGGGCCTGGGAGGACATGAGGAGTGCCGGGTCTCCTCAAACCAGCCTAAGCAGGAGAGGCAAGCTTCCGTAGGACACCTGCGGTCACCTGGCCTCAGGAGCGGTGGCAGCAGGACACCCCCTTTCTCAGGCATGCAGTGGCAGGGGCGCTGGCCAGCAGCTCCAGGCCTGAGGGCCCCAGGAGACCCAGCCTCCCCTGATAGGCCTCTGAAGCCCCAGGTGTGGGGGTGGGAGGGCTGGACAGGTGCACTCCATGGCTGTAGCTGCACCTGTTCCAAATGTGAGTGTGTCTTGTCCTGTCACAGGCAGGGGTGGCCCAGGGCTCAGGCAGAGGGAAGGCTCAGCCTCCAGCCAGCCAGGGAGAAAGGCGGGTCGGACCAAGAGGAAGACATGGCTCCACACTCTCAGACTGGGGCAGCGCAACCCTGCCCACCCGGCCTAGAGGGAGGGAGGGAGGCTGAGGGGTGACCCTGAGCCTCTGGGCGAGCTGCTACTGTGACCCACAACCAGGAAGGGTGAGACGGGGTGGGGTCAGCAAGGAGGCAGCTGAGGGGCCACACTGGAGCCAGGCCCCAGGCCCCCATGCCTGTCCCGGGAGTCCTGGCCGCTGAACAGGAAAAGGAGGTGGGAAACATCGAAGCTGGACGCTACGTTTCCCTCCCTAGAGCAGCCTCCTGATCTACGAGGAGAAAAGTGTGTACGACAAAGCCGCCACCAGCATCTCTGAGCAGCCGCTGGAGGGCAACGAGTTCTCCCAGGTGGACCTGCAGAGCCGGAGGGCGGCGGAGAAGCTGGACCAGTTGCAGGGGGAGGCAGAGCCCGAAGGTGAGCCGGCAGTGAGGGCCCCAGGCCAGCACTCCAGGGCCCTGAGAGGCCAGGGGAGGGCTGGAAAGTAGAGAACCTTCCCAGGCCTTCGATGGTAAGTGATGGTCAAGCAAGAAAACGTTCATATGTGCCACTAAGTGTTGTTTTGGAGCGGATCGAAATGTGCACTCACGTTGACGCTAACAAGGCGTTGATGCTCGAAGGCATCCTCCAGCACTGGCCCAGCAGGCGGCCCGCGGGTGGGAAGAGGCTCCTTGGTGCTCTCTGGACGGGCTGCACTTCGGGGGCTTCTGTCTACCTCTGCAGCTGTGTTAGATTCGCACCAGCGGGAAGGGGTGCCGAGATACGGGAGGGCCCTGCCGCCCCTGCGCCGCCCACCCTCCACCCCTCCGCTGCCGGGAAGCGCTCGCGTCTGCTCCTCACCTCTCTGGAAAGTTTTCCAACGAGTGGAGATCTGGGAACCGCCGGCTCCTCCTGTGTGTCTGTGGCCTGCGTGTTCCTCGCCCTGGAGCTGGCCGGTTCACCGCGGCGTACGCCAGTCGCCCTTCCTGTCCTCACCCCGTGCGTGCGGCATTTCCTG
Source organism: Sapajus apella (assembly GCF_009761245.1). Lineage (NCBI taxonomy): Eukaryota > Metazoa > Chordata > Mammalia > Primates > Cebidae > Sapajus > Sapajus apella. The sequence goes on along the minus strand of NW_022437067.1, from coordinate 1,005,530 downwards.
TCCTGAGCGAGCCTCAGGTTCAAGATCCTCCTCCCTCCAGCGCACGCTTGGGAGCATTTGTGGTGCACACTGCTGCGTGCACGGCCACACTGCACCCCGCTCCAGCCCGTGTGTGAGTTCCCGTGGCGTGTGAGTTCCCACGGGGCATGTGCTGGGGTTTCCCACCTGCATCACAGGGCGTAGCCAGCCTCGCTGGCACTAGCTTATATCAAAGTGAGTTCTTTTTCAATCCATTTTATTGAGACAGGGTCTCGCTGTGCCGCCCAGGCTGGAGTGCAGTGGTGCAGTCACAGCTCACTGCAGCCTCGACCTCACGGGCTCAAGCAATCCTCCTGCCTCAGCTCCTAGTGCCTGAGACGACAGGCACACGCCACCACACCTAGCTAGTTTTTATATTTTTTGTAGAGACAGGGTTTCTCCATGTCTCCCAGACTGGTCTTGAACTCCTGAACTCACCCTGTCTGCCCACCTCAGCCTCCCAAAGTGCTGGATTACAAGCGTGAGCCACCTCACCCAGCCCACCAAGTTCTTTGTTGACCAGGCTGGTCTCAAACTCCTGACCTCAGGCGATACCCTCGTCTCGGCCTCCCAAAGTGCTAGGATTACAGGCATGAGCCACCGCACCTGGCCATCAAGCAGAGTCTCTGAACTGTGGGAACTAGCCATTGGAAGACTTCATTAAAATGTGGAGTCTCCCAGAACTAACTATGGATCAATGCAATTCCAACCAAAATTCCAGGAAGATTTTTAACAGAAATTGACAAGCTTATTGTAACATTTATATGGAAATCCAAAGGACCTAAAGTGACCAAAACAACTTTAAAAAAAAAAAAAATTTCCATGCCTGTAATCCCAGCACTTTGGGAGGCTGAGGTGGGTGGATCACGAGGTCAAGATATCAAGACCATCCTGGCCAACACAGTGAAACTCCACCTCTACGAAAAATACAAAACTTAGCTGCTCAGGAGACAGAGGCAGGAGAATCGCTTGAACCAGGAGGTCGGAGGCTGCAGTGAGCTGAGATCGCGCCACTGCACTCCAGCCTGGCGACAGAGCGAGACCCTGGCTCAAAAGAAAAACACGTCAAGGACTTGCACTACCTGATTTTGAGGTCACTATAAAGTACAGTGACAAGCAATGTGGTGCTAGACAGAGAGACCCAATGGAACAAGAGAGTCCACAAATAGACACACAATGTTAGCCACCTGGTTTTGGACAGAGGGGGCAAAGATAATTGCTTGGAGAAAGAACGATCTTTTCAACAAGTGAGGCCATGGCAGTTGGAGAAGCATAAGTCCCCGGACGCAGCCTGGCTCTGTGTCGCCACCCAGATTCCATCTCAAACTAACCCCACGCGTGGAGAGAGGGCTCTGTAATGCTCAGGTGTCAAGGGAGGAAAGTGGTTGAATTGTGGGAGCGGCTTCCCCCATGCTGGTCTCGTGCTAGTGAGTCGATTCTCATGAGATCTGATGATTTTATAAAGCGAAAAGCCTGACGCTAGCAAGCGCTGGTGAGGAGCAGCTGGAACCCTGATGCCGCCCCCGGGAGCGCAGAATGGGAAACGTTCAGCAGCAGAGCCGGACGCCCAGCAAGCCCGCTCCTCGGTATCCAGCAAGAGAAGCAAAAAGAGATTCACGTGAAAACCGGCATGTGAATGTTTGTAGCGGGCTTATTTGCAATCGGCGAAAACCAAAGACCCTAATATCCCACACCTGGGGAGTGGACAGAGACACTGTGGGGTCCCTGCCACGCGGCGCCTCTGAGCAGCAAACAGGCGTGGACCTTTGAGAGGGGCAGTGGCGTGGGCTGGTCTCCAGTGCATCCTGCAAAAGGAAGGAACTCAGACACAAAGACTGCAAGCTCTGTGACTCCATCTTTGTGACATTCTGGAAAATAAATATTTTTCCTAAAAAAGGCAAAACTATAGAGACAGAAAATAGATGACCGGACCGGGAGTGGTGGCTCACGCCTGTAATCCAAGCACTTTGGAGGCCAAAGCGGGCAGATCACCTGAGGTCGGGAGTTCAGGACCAGCCTGACCAACATGGTGAAACCGAGTCTTTTTTTTTTTTTTGAGACGGAGTTTCGCTCTTGTTACCCAGGCTGGAGTGCAATGGCGCGATCTCGGCTCACCGCAACCTCCGCCTCCTGGGCTCAGGCAATTCTCCTGCCTCAGCCTCCTGAGTAGCTGGGACTACAGGCACGCGCCACCATGCCCAGCTAATTTTTTGTAGTTTTTAGTAGAGACGGGGTTTCACCATGTTGACCAGGATGGTCTCGATCTCTTGACCTCGTGATCCACCCGCCTCGGCCTCCCAAAGTGCTGGGATTACAGGCGTGAGCCACCGCGCCCGGCCAGAAACCCAGTCTTTAAAAAAAAAAAAAATAGATGACCGGTTGCTGGGGCAGGGGGAGGGGCTGACTAGAAGGGGGCCCAGGATGTGTGGGGGGAGGGGACTGCTCAGTGTCTTGATTGCCGTGATGCATGTGCAAGCACGTGCATTTGTCGAAACTGCAGAAAGTTACACTAAGAAGAGTCCATTTTACTATATGCAACTTATTCCTTAAAAAAAAAATAGAGAAAAATCACTCACACAGAAAGAACAGAAAGTACTACAGTTGGCCAGGCACAGTGGCTCACGCCTGTAATCCCAGCACTTTGGGAGGCCAAGCGGATCACTTGAGGTCAGGAGTTGGAGACCAGCCTGGCCAACATGGCAAAACCCCGTCTCTACTAAAAATACAGAAAATTTGCCAGACATGGTGGCGGGCACCTGTAATCCCGGCTACTTGGGAGGCTGAGGCACTTGAATCGCTTGAACCCGGGAGGCAGAGATTGTGGCGAGCCGAGATCACGCCACTGCACTCCAGCCTGGGTGAGGGAGGAAGACTCTGTCTCCAAAAAAAAAAAAAAAAAAGAAAGAAAGTATTGCAGTGTTGCATGATTCAGATACAGGTATTATCAGACATCAAAAATCAAATAAGTATGCTTAATACATTGAAAAATACTACATGGTGAGACCTCATCGCTACAAAAAAAAATTAGCCAGTCGGGCCGGGCGCGGTGGCTCATGCCTGTAATCCTAGCACTTTGGGAGGCCGAGGTGGGTGGATCACCTGAGGTCAGGAGTTCAAGACCAGCCTGGCCATCATGGTGAAACACCATCTTTAAAAATAAAGAAAGAAAGAAAAGAAAAAAAAATTAGCCAGTCATGGTGACATGCATGTACAGTCCCAGCTGCTCAGGAGCCTGAGCTGGAAGGATCACTTGAGCCTGGGAAGTTGAGGCTGTACTGAGCCATGATCACGCCACTGCGTGGTAGCCTGAGTACCAGTGAGATCCTGCCGAAAGAAAAAAAGGAAGAAAGAAAAGAAAATACTAGAAAAGGAGGCCAGGCCGTGGTAGCCCATGCCTGTAATCCCAACACTTTGGAAGGCCAACGCAGGAGCATTGCTTGAGCCCAGATGTTTGGGATCAGCCTAAGCAACGTAATAAGACCCTGTCTACAAAAACAGAAACAAAAAAAATTAATTAGCCAAGCATGGTGGTACACACCTGTAGTCACTTGAAACCAGGCGGTCAAAGCTACAGGGAGCAGTGATTGGACCGCTGCCCTTCAGCCTGGGCAACAGAGCGAGGCCTCGTCTCTAAAAACAAAATAGCTGCTGACCCCAGAGTCTGACCACCTGGGCAGTGGTGACTCCCAAGGCAGCCACAGTGGAGGGCAGCTGACCCAGCCATGCCCCTTCCACAGTCAGAACGGGGGGCCGTTGGCCGGGCGCGGTGGCTCACACCTGTAATCACAGCCCTTTGGGAGGCCAAGGCTTGAGGTCAGGAGTTCGAGACCAGCCTGGCCAACACAGTGAAACCCCATCTCTACTAAAAATACAAAAATTAGCTGGGCATGATGGCGGGTGCCTGTGATCCCGGACACTCTGGAGGCCGAGGCAGGAGAATCACTTGAACCCGGGAGGTGGAGGTTGCAGTGAGCCAAGATCGCACATTGCATTCCAGTCTGGAGGACAGAACAAGACTCCGTCTCAAAAAAAAAAGAACCAGGGGCCCTGCAGCCTTTACAGCTCCAGACCCCAGCAGTGATGCCTGCTTCAGAGTCGTCGTCTGCTCCTGAAGAGCCCTGGGCTTAGTCCGTACCCTAAGCCCAGGACCTGCTCTGGCATGCTCACCAGGGCTCCCCATGGTGACCTGGCCTGGCCAGCAGCCCAGCTGCTCTGACCCCACCTGGCAGTGCAACAGAGGCCAAAGGAGAACGCCCACCTGCACGTGGCTTCTCGAATGACGTCTGTTCAGGTGCAAAGTCAGCAAAAAGTGCTGTTCAGACTTGCGAGGGAGCTGCTCTGCTACCAGGACCTTGCTGACCAATGGCCGGCCAGTGCCCCCAGAACCCAGCGGCAGAAACCAGGCCGGGCCCCCAGAACCCAGCGGCAGAAACCAGGCCAGTGCCCCCAGAACCCAGCAGCAGAAACCAGGTCGGTGCCCCCAGAACCCAGCGGCAGAAACCAGGCCGGTGCCCCCAGAGCCCAGCGGCAGAAACCAGGCCGATGCCCCCAGAGCCCAGCGGCACGTGGCGACCAGGAGCCCGCCATGGGGAGGCGCTGACTGGACATGCCAGCAGCTCGTGCCTGTAGTGAACACACACCTGCAGCTGTGGGAACTTAGGTGACCAGTTACGATCGTGAGAGAATAAAAATCCCCAAAAGATGATATTGTTAGAATTTTTTGGACTTAGCTGTCCTTCCCACTCCAGCATTTAATACCCTCGCCCTGGGGCTGGCAGGTTGTGAGGAAATGGAGCTCTTTGGGAGAGGGCTTCCTGAGCCCTCCTGGCACGCTGGGGACTGGCTGCACCCTCTCTGGGCCTTGGTCCCCCAAGGGACCTCATGGACGGTTCCACCGTGTTCAGGAAGGACAGAGCCCATGGTATGGGTTTGGGGGTGGTGACCATGTCCCAAGGGGGCCTGGGCTGCGCTGCCTCCCCCGACAACCCTCACCTCTGGATGCCCCTTCTCTTCTAGAAGCAGAGAGATTAACCACGACAATACCGCCCAGCGAAGAACAGACGGAGATAACACTGGGGGAGGTCAGCCGGCCCAGCCTGCTTAGGCCTTAATATACCTGCAGCAAGCCGAGACACCACCCGCCTTCCCCCAGCCCCAGCTGCACCCCAACCCACTGGCCCTCACCCCGAGGTCGCCTTTCCATCTGACCAGAGATAGGCCAGGCTCTGCCCACCGGGGACTTGCAGACCCCAGGCGTCTTGTACTGTCAGCTGGCGTGGGGGCCACCCCCTCCCCAAGCCGGGCAGTGCAGGAACAGAGCCACAGAGTGTTTCCCGGGTGTGGGGCACTGGGTGAAACGGGATAGACACTGGCAGTGGCCTCCCTGGCTGAGACACATAAGCTCCTGAGCAGGGGAGGGTGTGGGGGAAATTCAGGCTGCCTCCAGCTCCCCTGGCTGAGATCCCACGACAGTAAGTCCTCCAAGGGCTGGGCCAGGCCCAGGACCTGTGTGGCCAAGTGGCCTCCCTGGGACCCGGGTCCCACCACCTTCCAGCCTTGCAACTGTGCGCCATTGTGAGGGCTGGGAGGGGATCCTGAAAGCCATGAAGCCTGGCTGACCCCTTGGCATCTCCTCCGTGCAGATAACACAGGGGGACATTGGCCCCTTCAGCTCCATCAGGGTGCCCATCATCTTCACCCCAATGGTCCCAGGAGACATCCAAGCCAGGTTCAAGGTCACGTTTAAGAACCACCAGTGCCCAACGGTGAGTACTCTGCTGCCACGCCACACGCATCACCCCAGGGGGCCCCTCCCTCCGCAGCCTGGTGCAGGGGCTGCCCTTGGCCACAAGGTCACCATTTGCCCATGCTTGGATGGCCAGTTGGTGGCATGGATGGCTGGCACCACAGTTCACAACACACACACATGAGTGCGCACACATGCACGCTGGCATACACATGTAGGCACAGGGACACAGACATATGCCCATCCAAAAACATGCATGTTACACACATGCACTCACAGAGTCCTTACACACACATGCACAGAGTCCTTACATGAGCACATTTACACAGAGCCCTTACACACACATGTACACATGCACACTTACAAAGCCCTTACACACACATGCACACACAGAACCCTTACATGCTCACATCTACACAGAGCCCTTACACACATGTGCACATGCACACACACAGAGACCTTACACACACATGCACACACAAAGCCCTTACATACACATGTACACATGCACACACACAAAGTCCTTACACATGCACACACAGAGCCCTTACACACACATGTACACAGAGCCCTTACACACACATGTACACATAGAGCCCTTACATGCTTACATGTACACACAGCCCTTACACACACATGTGCACATGCACACACTCAGAGACCTTACACGCACATTTCTTTTTTGAGTCAGGATCTCGTTCTGTCACTCAGCCTGCAGTGCAGTGGCAGGATGACAGCTCACTTCAGCCTCTAACTCCAGAGCTCAAGTGATCCTCCTGCCTCAGCCTCCCAAGTAGCTGGGTATTACAGATGTGTGCCACCGTGTCTGGCTAACTTTTGTGTTTTTAGTAGAGACCAGATTTTGCCATGTTGGCCAGGCTGGTCTCGAACTCTTGACGTCAAGTGATCCACCTGCCTTGGCCTCCCAAAGTGTTGGGATTACAGGCGTGAGCCACTGCGCCTGGCCATAGGCGACAACTTTCTATGTTTAAAAATTCCTCTGCACCCCCTACATACCCGCTCTGCCCCTTGGGCTGGGGCGGTCGCCTGTCCCAGGCGGAGGCTTCTGGCATCCTTGAAAGTGTCCAGAGTCCTCGGCTCACCCCACAGCACCAGGACAGCACCACTGCGTAGGCGGCTTCCTGCTGGGCTACTGCGCTTCCCCGGCCCGGGCTTGGCAGCCCTCCCAAAGCCTCACTCATCCTCTCCATCCTCCCGAGGCCCCAGGAGTCAGTGCTTGGGGCGAAGCAGATCTCACGATCTCGGCTGACTGCAACCTCTGCCTCCTGGATTCAAGCGGTTCTTGCGCCTCAGTGTTCCACGTAGCTGGGACCACAAGCACATGCCACAATGCCTGGCTAGTTTTCGTATTGTTTTTAGAGATGGGGGTCTTGCCATGCTGCCCAGGCTGGTCTCAAACTCCTGGGCTCAAGCAGTCCTCCCACTTTGGCCTCCCAAAGTGCAGAATTACAAGTGTGAGCCACCGTGCTCGGTCAGAAAAAGGTTTTTTCTAAACACCTAAACATGTTAATTGGTATGAAGCTGAGTGGTAGGTCCTTGGTGATCCAGTATTCTGTTCTAGTAATATTTGAATATTCTGAAAATAAAAAGAGGCCAGGAGGCCGGGCGCGGTGGCTCACGCCTGTAATCCCAGCACTGTGGGAGGCTGAGGCAGGCAGATCACGAGGTCAAGAGATCGAGACCATCCTGGTCAACATGGTGAAACCCCATCTCTACTAAAAATACAAAAAATTATCTGGGCGTGGTGGCGCGTGCCTGTAATCCCAGCTACTCAGGAGGTTGAGGCAGGAGAATTGCCTGAACCCAGGAGGCGGAGGTTGCGGTGAGCCGAGATCGCGCCATTGCACTCCAGCCTGGGTAACAAGAGTGAAACTCCGTCTCAAAAAAAAAAAAGAGGCCAGGAACGGTGGCTCACGCCTGTAATCCCAGCACTTTGAGAGGCCGAGGCAGGCAGATCACGAGGTCAGGAGATGGAGAACATCCTGGCCAACATGGTGAAACCCCGTCTCTACTAAAATACAAAAAAATTAACTGGGTGTGGTGGCACACACCTGTAGTCCCAGCTACTCGGGAGGCTGAGGCAGGGGAATCACTTGAACCCGGGAAGTGGAGGTTGCAGTGAGCCAAGATCACGCCACTGCACTCCAGCTGGGCAACAGAGCAAGACTCTGTCTCAAAAAGAAAAAAGAAAAGAAAGAAAAAGAATATTTGGCCAGGCATGGTGGCTCAAACCTATAGTCCCAGCACTTTGGGAGTTCAAGGTGGGTGGACTCCCTGCGGTCAGGAGTTCAAGACCAGCCTGGCCAACAAGGCGAAACCGTGTCTCTACTAAAAATACAAAAATTAGCCCGGTGTGGTGGCGGGTGCCGGTAGTCCCAGCTACTTGGGAGGCTGAGGCAGGAGAATTGCTTGAACACAGGAGACAGAGGTTGCAGTGAGCCAAGATTGCACCACTGCACTCCAGCCTGGGCGACGGAGCAAGGCTGTCTCAAAAAAAAAAAACATTTTAAATGGTATGAAATGTGCCACAGCAGCCCAAAGAGTCAGAGAAGCTGAAGCCCATGAAACCTTCCTGCTGGGAGCTGTGTCAGTGCTCACTGATGCCGCCTGCTTTGCCCAAGGAACTACCTGTTGCTGAGCTCATGTGTCCACATTCAGCTGCATTTTAGGGTCATGGGCATGGCCATCGATGTGCCAGTCTGGGTGTCAAGGCCCAGCGTGGACCTAAAGATCTGCATGTATGACCGGCTCTACCAGGACTCTGTACTCGTGCACACGCGGTGAGCCCCCGCCCGCCCCTGCACATTGGGTGAGCCCCCCGCCCACCCCTGCACACGCGGTGAGCCACTGCCAGCCTGGGCACAGAGGGTGAGCCCCCTACCCACGTGTACAAGCCGTGAGCCCCCCGGTGACACAGTGCCTGGGGTGGCCACGACTGCTGCCCAGGCCCTGAACGTCACCCTCTGTAGCAAGGCAGTGCTCAGCAGACGTGGTTGGGCAGAGTGACCTTGGTGGGGGTGACCCAGGGTCACCTGGGAGGTGCCAGTGTCATCATGGGGGCCGTCTCAGGGGGAGGCAGGAGGGTCAGAGTCAGGCGGATGTGGAGACACCACACGGCTGGCTTCCAAGACAGCGGAAGGGCCCCAAGGCCAGGACACTACAGCTTCTGGAGACTGTGAAAGGAGAGAATAAGCCTCTCCCCAGAGCCGCAGAAGGCACAGCACTGCCACAGCTGGGCCTTAGCTCTGTGGGCTCCATCTTGGCCTCTGACCTCCAGGATGCGGAGAGAAGGAATGCGCCTCTTTGATTTGGGGTCCTCCACTGGGGCAAGTCCTTTCCGCAGCCATGGGAAATGCACTGCCCGCCTGGGCCCGGCCAGTGTCCTCAGCCCCTCATGCACACAGGCAGGGTGAGCGGCCGCAGGAGACCCAGAGCCAGAGGAGGAAGCTTCCACGTGCAGAGTGCGGCGAGGGCTCCAGACACCAGAGCAAGCAGCCTGCCCTGAGGAGCCACGCCGGCGGGAAAGGCAGACAGAGGCGAGGCTGGGCTTGCAGGGTCTCCAAGATGGAGCCCCAGTGCTCTAGCACCAGGAGCATGGCACGGATGCGGAGGCCCCCGGCCCCGGCCCCAGCCCCAGGGGCAGCCACTGCCAAGGGTGACCTGGGTAGGAACAGCTCCCGCAGCACCTCCCTCCTGCTGTCTGACTCCTGTGGGCCCCTGCACAGGCCAGGAATGTGCAGCCTGCAGGTGGCGGGGAGCCAATGCAGGTGTCAGCGTCATGGCTGCTGTGAAGTCTGCTCACCTCTGGCATCTGTCCTGCCACAGCCTCTTGATGGCCTTGGAAACATGACAGAAAGGGCCCTGGTGTATCTGTCCGGCACTGGGTGCTGGGTGGGGCCCAGCTCTGTGGGTGGTCTCTGGCTGTGGCTCTGTGGGTGGCCTCCAGGGCTGTGGTTGTGGCTCTGTGGGTGGCCTCGGGGGCTGTCGTTGTGGCTCTGTGGGTGGCCTCTGGGGCTGTGACTATGGCTCTGTGGGTGGCCTCTGGGTCTGTGATTGCAGCTCTGTTGGTGGCCTCCGGGGCTGTGGCCTCTGGGGCTGTGGCTGCGGCTCTGTGGGTGGTCTCTGGGGTTGGGGCTGTGGCTCTGTGGGTGGCCTCTGGGCCTATGGTTGTGGCTCTGTGGGTGGCCTCCAGGGCTGTGGTTGTGGCTCTGTGGGTGGCCTCTGGGGCTGTGGCTGCGGCTCTGTGGGTGAACTCCGGGGCTGTGGTTGTGGCTCTGTGGGTGGCCTCTGGCGCTGTGGTTGCAGCTCTGTGAGTGGTCTCCGGCTGTGGTTTCATGACCTCAGTGTAGCCACGTGCTGGTTTGCACAGACTCTGGCCCTGCAAGGGAACTGGAAGGCAGAGCAGCGTCTGCTGCACAGGGAGGGCAGGGTCTCTGAGCACCTGGGTGCCCGCCTCACATGGGGCCCCAGCAGTAAGGGTGCAGCGGTCAGCGTGCTGGGACACACTGTGAGTGCCTCTGGATAGGGGTCTGAGGTCAGAGGCAGGTGTGAGGTGGACGGAGACGGGGCTACCACAGCATGGGTGGCTGTCACGTCGAAGCATAAGAGGGAGAAGAGATTTCCGCTGCCGCACCCTTCACATCCTCCCTCGTGGATTGCCTGGGGTGGCTGTGGTAGCATGGCCACACCACTGTGCCTAGCAGAGGCTCAAAGACAGGGAGGGGCGGGGCCTTCACTGTGGGAACAGGGAGGTCCCGGTGGTCCTGAGGTGGCTGTTGGCTTGAGAGAGCCGGAGGCGGAGACCAGATGCAGGGCCTGCCGGTGACTGCTGGGCACCTCGGCTCTCTTGGGCTGGTCTTGACTTGGAAGCTGCCATCATCACTGAGGCCTGTGGCCGTCCCAGGCCCCCACGTGCCCCATGCTTGAGCTGCAGGCTGTGGGGACACCCTGCGCAGGAGGCAGGCAGAGCCTTGAGGGAGGCGGTTGCACCCCTCGTGTGCCCTCCAGGGCCCTGCCCCCAGGGGCTGCCTGGCAGGTGCTCTCCCCGGAAAGCACTCCAGCTCCTTAGAGCCGATTAGGGCCATGCTTCCGTTTCACTGTGGTTATTTTTAAGAATTCCTCATCAGATTTCATTTCAGAAAATATAGCCCTTACAAAGCAGGGCTTTGGAGACTGATTGTCGAGGAGCACGTGCGTGGCTTGTGGGGGGGCTCTGGGCACCTGTCGGGGGCTTTGGTATTAGGAATGTTTTCGTAACTCCAAGCATTGAGCAGGCACAGTCACAGCTGTGGCGCCTGACCCAGTGCCCTGCGGTGCGTCCACAGATCGAAAGCTGCTCTGCGCCTGAGGTTCGAGGTGTGCACGGAGCTGAGGGCCCACCTGGAGCTCCTCCCTGAGACGGGCTACATCCAAGCACAGTCCTCCTACTCCGTGCAGCTCAAGTTCCTGCCCCGGTAGGTGCTGGGACCCTGGGGCCAGGGCAGGAGGGCGTGGGAGGATGTGGGCTCCAGCGCCCCTCGCCACTGGCCGCTCCATTCTTATTGCTGCTGGGGTCATCAGCCTCCGGGGATGTGTTCTGGGACAGAGGCCAAACACCGGGGCGGTGGGGGGGCACAGAGGCCAAACACCAGGGCAGGGGCGGAGACAGAGGCCGAACACCAGGGCCGGGACGGGGGGACAGAAGCCAAACACCAGGGCGAGGGGGGCGTGGACAGAGACCAAACACCAGGGCGGTGGGGGGACACAGAGGCCAAACACCAGGGCCGGGGCGGAGACAGAGGCCGAACACCAGGGCCGGGGCAGGGGGACAGA
>NW_022437067.1:982729-983934 GCF_009761245.1 Sapajus apella | reverse complement strand
CAGAGCGAGATTCTGTCTCAAAAAAAAAAAAAAAAAAATTGAGTACTGATAATAACCAACAGTATCTCCACTCAAAAATAATTTTAGTGGCCGGGCGCGGTGGCTCAAGCCTGTAATCCCAGCACTTTGGGAGACCGAGGCGGGTGGATCACGAGGTCAAGAGATCGAGACCATCCTGGTCAACACGGTGAAACCCCGTCTCTACTAAAACTACAAAAAGTTAGCTGGGCATGGTGGCGCGTGCCTGTAATCCCAGCTACTCAGGAGGCTGAGGCAGGAGAATTGCCTGAACCCAGGAGGCGGAGGTTGCGGTGAGCCGAGATCGCGCCATTGCACTCCAGCCTGGGTAACAAGAGCGAAACTCCGTCTCAAAAAAAAAATAAAAATAAAAAATAATTTTAGTGAGCAATGGGCACCGTAGCTCACACCCGTAATCCCAGCACTTTGAGAGGCTGAAGTGGGAGGATCACTTGAATCCAGGAATTTGAGGCCCACCTGGGCAACACCCCACCAAGTACATTTTTTTATTTTTATTTTTTTTAAAGACAGGGTTTCACCATGTTGGTCAGGCTGGTTTTGAACTCCTGACCTCAGGTGATCCGCCCGCCTTGGCCTCCAAAGTGCTTGGATTGCAGGCGTGAGCCGCCGCGCCTTTTTATGAATTTTTTTAAGCATTTAGAGCCTGTGGTCACAGAACATAAAAATATACGTTTGAATATTACAACAAATGAATGTTACGGACAAATATGATAGTATTATCCTTTTCAGCATAAAATGTAAAATAGGCATTGAAGGAAAATGTGAAATTTCCAATGGTTCAAATACCCAGGTACCTGGTCTTTTTTTAATGGATGTGGTAGGGATCAACCAGGGACGCCTGTGCTCACATTTAGAGATATCCTTTTTAAAATGTCAATAAATATTTAACAAAATAAGCTAGAGGCTGGGCACAGTGGCTCACGCCTGTAATCCCAGCACTTTGGGAGGCCGAGGCAGATGGAACACAAGGTCAGGAGTTTGAGACCAGCCTGGCCAATACGGTAAAACCTCATCTCCACTAAAAATACAAAAATTAGCTGGGCATGGTGGTGCGTGCCTGTAATCCCAGCTACTCAGGAGGCTGAGGCAGGAGAATTGCCTGAACCTGGGAGGCGGAGGTTGCAGTGAGCCGAGATCGTGCCATTGCACTCCAGCCTGGGCGACAG
>NW_022437067.1:968581-982629 GCF_009761245.1 Sapajus apella | reverse complement strand
TTGTGACTAATTTTTAGCTACCCAGGACACAGTGGAACGCATCTGTAGTCCCAGCTACTCGGGAGGCTGAGGCAGGAGGACCCCTTGAGCCCAGGAGTTGGAGGCTGCAGTGAACTGTGATGGCACCACTGCACTCCAGCCGGGGCAACAGAGCGAGACCCCATCTCTCTTTATAAATGAATAAATACGTTTAAAAAATTTTAGCTACCCACCTGAAATGTGCACAGGGACGTGCTGTATTTTCAAGATGTGTTAACAGGGCAGTGACCCCACGGGCAGTGGGAACGTGCCTGTCCCTGTGAGCCTCACTCAGGGCCTGTCCTCCACCCAGCAGCCCCTGCTGCTGCTGCAGAGGGACCCGCCCCCCTGCCCCCCACACGAGGCTGAGGGCTTCCCTCACGGGTGTTTGCAGGTGCTTCAAGCTGTCTTGCCGGGCTGTGGGCGTCCACCCGCCCCTGGAGCTGTCCCACTACCAGATCAAGTTTGCGGCCACGGCCCTGTATGACACCGCGGTGGCCAAGCTGTACGTCATCAACTCCCACCTGAGCATGAGCTCACTGACCCACTCCAAGCCCCGCATTGGCTCAGAGGACGCCTCTCCTGTGGGGCCCACGTCTTTCGAGTTCCTGCTGCCCCCAGACTCGCCTATCACCATCTCACCCTCGGTGGGGACCGTGTGGCCAGGAAAGGTGGGTGTGGGCCCCACACGCAGGCTGGGAGCCAGGGGCTCCACAAAACCTGCGTTTGCCCCCAGGGTGTCTGGCTCTGCCCACCCTTAACCACTGGGCTCCAACCTGGCGAGCAGCGGTGGGAGTTCTGACCCTCATCAGACCCAAGCAAGGCCCACGGAGCCTCCGTGGCCTCCGTGGATGTGGTCCGGGCCACCCACATGGGAGGAGGCCACAGTGCCCTTGGCCAGCCTGAGCCCAAGAGGCAGGAGCTCCCCAGGCTGCTGGCCTGGCTGGCACCCATGCAGGGCTCCCAGGTTGAGACTGGGGAGGGCTGTGCAGCCCCTTGGACCAGGGGACCTCGCAGGCAGACGAGGAGCAGAGGGGTCAGCCACTCCCAGCCAGCACACCGCCTTCCTGCAGAGCACAAAGCCCTGGGCCTGGCAGGGCCTTCGGGTGACCCTGAGGGCTGCCAGGGGCCTAGTGAGGAAGGGCATGTGGCTCTCACCCCATATGCAGCTCTCCGTCCCCCCAACCCCTTCCCCTCCCCACTGTTCTCCCCCCACTCTCCCCCTCCCCCATCTTCTTCCCTCCCTCCCTTCCTCTCCCCCCAACACCGTGTCACCCCCTACCCCCCATTGCACACCATCTGTGGGCTCTGTCATGGTGGGACCCTTCCATGGGGAGCCATTTCCAAAACGGAGGCACGCTGGAAAGGCTGGTGTGCACAGGGGCCAAGTTGGAGTGCGGGACTCACCCCGAAACTCAGTGAGGAAAAGACGGGCTCAGCTGTCACTGCCGCCCCACGGGACCCCCGCCCTGCATGGCCAGAAGGCTTGGCGCTCAGGCCTGCAGCCCACCCACCTTCTTGGGGGACAGAGGTCAGGGAAGGCCTTCCCAAAGGCAAGCAGCCTGAAATCTCAAGGAGGCGGTGACCTTGCGGGGATCCCCGGGGCTGAGGAAGGCATCGTGCCAGCAGGGGCTCCCGGGGTGGAGGGAGGTGGCAGCCCGGTCCCACGCTTGTCTCTCTTCAGAGGTGCCTGGTCCAGGTGGCCTTCCGGCCCGTGCTGCCCGAGAAGCTGATCCGCCAGGAAGCTCTCCCACTCCTGAACAAAGAAATGGAGCCCAAATTCGTGCGTGCGGCCTGGGAGAGGAGGGATGTGGGTGGGGGAAGGGAAGGCCTTGTGGGCAGCATGGGGGGGACTTTGCTGCCTGTTGCAGGAGCAAACCCCACCGTCCCCGAGTCCCTGAGGGCCCAGGCTGCGCGCCAGGTGTGCAGGGGAGACTTTTTCCAAGCGCTGTGTGTGTCAGGCTGCATCCGAGAGGTTAAAACGCTTGTTCACCAAGACCTTTTCTCCTCTCTGGAAGCCACCAACAGGCGGGAGCAGGAAAGGGGGGGCTCAGGAGGTGGGGTCACCCAGGGGTGCGGCGGATGCAATGCAGGCCCCTCCCACCACCTGGAGCCCCGGGAGGCGCACCCGAAATGCTGCTGCAGCAGAGTGTTCTGCAGGGTCCACCCCACAGCGCCGCCAGCCATGTGAGGGGCAGCGCTCCCTTGGCCTTCTGCGGTGAAGACAAGGAAAGGCACCAGGGCAGGGACCCCGGCTCTGGCCGCCTCTTCACTCCCTTGTGCCTCGGTTTATCCTCTGGCGAAGGCGGGTGCTGCCGTCTGTGAGCCCCTCTGTCGGGGTCTGTGTGCTGCTCCCCATGCGCCCCTCCGCACTGGCTACTGTCTTCCTGGGCACCCGCTCGGTTTTTGGGTCCCCGTTCAATCCAAACCAGGGCTCCCACGGTTCCTGCACAGGCCGTGGAGGAGCCACAGGGCACAGCTGGGGTGCCTTTGGGGCCCTGCACAGCCCCACAGCCAGCCGCTCCCCCACAGTTCCGAAAGGACCCGGCTGCCCAGAGGAAGGGCCTGCAGAGACTGTCATTCTCCCTTCTGCGAGTGCAGAATCGCGACAAGCTATTCAGAGTCTCTGTCCCCCACGTCCTGGAGCTGCAGAAGCGGGAGCTGAAGCCCAGGTGTGTCCAGGAGGGGCTGCCCATCTCCTTCCCTCCAGGCCCCTCTGGTGGGACCCACTGCGGCCCCTGTGGACGGTTCCCCCCCAGGCTGCCCGGAATGACCCATGTGGATGGAAAGACTGACGGCTTCAGACACAGCCGGATCTAGGCGCTGCCCTCCTGGGATCTGCCCACCCCATGCCCCCAGGCCTGGCACCTATGCACACTGCCTCACTCCACGGGTGGGGAGCAAAGCCAGTGCCCCCCACTCAGCCTCCCTGGGTGCAGAATGAGCCCTGGGAAAGCTCTGGTGGGTGCCCGTGGCCCCAGGAGGGAACATGGCTCTCTAGCCACGGGCCAAAGGACCTGCCCCAAACCCCAGTCCCCAAGCACCTGGCTGACAAGGACCTGGAGTGGGTGACAAGTCCCCCACAGGAGCCAGAGAAGGGTGGAAAAGCCAGCTTGTCAGATACAGCCTGGGAGGCTGAGGCAGAGCCTCAGGGGTCGGGCCAGGGCAGGAGTGCACATCGCTGGCTTCCTTCCAGTTCCGACGAGTACCAGGCCGCCCGAGCCACCCTGGCCAGAGCGTTCCAGGCGAAGTTTGACACATTTGTGGTTCCCTGTGTTGTTGCCAGTGGCTACATCAACGACAAGGGATCGGAGCCCCTGAGCTTCAGGTGCGGGGAGCTCTGCCCGGAGCGGGGTGCTCTGCCCGGAGCGGGGTGTGGTTGGCCACAAACGTGCTACTGCAGCCGCTCTCTGCTACGGCCCAACTCTGGGGCCTGGGCAGGCAGGGGGCCGACCACCCTGCCCTCAGCCTGCCCTTCCCGCCCCCAGCCCCCACAACACCCTCTACCTGGAGCTGTGGTGCCCCAGTGTGGCACCGTCTGTCGTGGTGACGTCCCATAAAGGCAAAACCATCTTTAACTTCGGCGATGTCGCTGTGGGTGAGTTGCTTGGCCCCACGCACACCTCCACCCCAGGGCCAGACACGCCCATGCCTTCCTCGGCCCCATGCCCTGCCCCTGGACCCGGGTGCTCCCGGGCGCCTGGGCCTGCGCCATGATGTTCCCCGCCCTATTTCAGGGCACCGCAGCGTCCAGAAGGTCTCCATCCAGAACGTCTCACCCGAGGACCTGGCTGTGTCCTTGTCAACCTGGCCTGGGCAGCCTGCGGGGTGGGAGTGGGGGCTGGGGAGGGCGTGGCAGAGCCCGAAGGCACCCGTGTCCCTTCCTTGACGCGGACCCTCAGCTGGACTTCTCACTGCTGAACCCCAACGGCCCCTTCGTCCTGCTGAACCCCTCCAGCCGCCTGCGCGCGGGCGAGACCCAGGTCCTGGTGCTGTCCTTCTCTCCCCACGAGAGCATCCTGGTGAGTCCCAGGCCCACCCCAGCCACACTGCGGCCCGTGGCTCCCCACGCTGCAGGACAAAGGCCCTGGCCAGGGCGCGCCGCCTGTGCTCAGGCCCGGGACTGACCAAGCCTTGGTCTGCAAGCAGCCTGGCCCCCAGGGCCCGGCGAGAGCCAGCGAGTGAGCGGAACTGATGGAGCCTCCGCCCGGCCCCACGCTCTCAGCCCCGGCACCGAGAACCCACTGCCCCTGAGGCAGAGCTCCCCTCGTGCCTCCAGCAGACGTCTGCCCCTGGCTCAGGGGGATGGTCTCTTTAGGCTCAAGAAACACTGGACATCATCACCAAGAGAGGCACGCTCACCCTCACCCTCCTGGGCACTGGGGTGGCGTCCATGGTCACGTGCTCCATCGAAGGCGACGTCCTCAACATGGGCTATGTGATTGCCAGAGAGTCTGTGTCCTCCAGCTTCAAGGTGAGGCACATGAGGGCCCTGGTGCCGCCTCCGACCTCCCAGTAGGGGCTTCCACCAGGCAGGTCTCAGGCCACCAGTCAGAGTGACCAGTGGGTCGAGGAGCCCGTAGGGACACCGGCTGCCCCCTCTGCCGCCCTCTCATGAGAGAACACGGCCCTGTTTCTGGGAAGGCTGCAGATGTCCCCTCGTCGCCCCCACCTCCCTGTCCTCCTTGGTGCTCCTTGTCCCTCCTCCTCGGCCCCTGCACAGAGCCTCCCACCACCCCCTGCCCTGCTTCTTGAACTCTCACTCCTTTGGAGATCAACTCCAAAGGCCACCCAGGGGCGCGGGTTTGCCGACCTCTGCAGCACGCCACACTGCCTCGTGGGCTGTCATTCCTTCGTCCCATCCGAGGGACGCCCGCTTCTCTGCCTGGCTCAGGAGGGTCCTGGAGGCACAGCCCAACACGGGGGTTGCATGGAGGAAGGGTGTTCTCAGGAGAGGGGGTGAGGGCAGGGAGGACAGCGGCTGGAACTCGGGTTCAATTAAGCCGGAATCTCGCCTAAGCAAGCTTCGGGTGCACTGGAGGGCACGTGGCACCGCAGAGCCGCCCACGCACCCCGGGCACCGCAGAGCCGTGCATGCGCCCCGGGCAGGGAAGCCGGGTCCTGTCCTGCTGAAGGCTGATGACAGGCTGGACTGGACGACTGGCCATTGGCACACAGCTCAGTAACCGCCATGTGTGCCGGTGTCGTCAGCCGCCTGGGTCCCCACGTGGGTGGGCAGCGGCCAAGTCCTAGGCACTGTCCACAGGAAGGGGGAGCGGCCCTGCTGCTGGGCCAGACTGGAGGGCGGTGACCACAGCCTGCACTCTGCAGCTACAGAACAACTCCGTGCTCCCCGTCACCTTCTCCATGCACCTGGACAGCCTCTCCAGGACCCGGGCCGAGGACCAGCAGCAGCTGCCGCAGTTCCTCAGCTCTTCCTCCCAGAGGACAGAGGTGGTCGGTGAGCTGGGGGCGGGGAGGAGATATTGGGTCTATGGGAGGAGGAGGGGGCGCAGGGCTGTTGGGGGCACCGGGCGGGATGGGGCACTGCGGGGACGGGCAGGGCGCAGAGCTCTGTGGAGCAGGGCTTGGGGACAGATGGCGACCACAGGTGGGAAAGGCCGAACTGCACCCCCCACCCACAGGGACGCAGAACCTCAGTGGCCAGAGCGTGTTCAGTGTGGTCCCGGTCAAGGGCGTCATGGACCCCGGGAAGACGCAGGACTTCACTGTCACCTTCAGCCCGGACCACGAGAGCCTCTACTTCTCCGACCGGCTCCAGGTCGTGCTCTTTGAAAAGGTGCGGCTCTGGCTGGGAGCCCGGCCCCTGCCCCACCCAGGGCCTGACCTCTCCCTGCACTGCCCACTGTGGAGGCCCGAGGGCACCATGCCTGGGGGACCCAGCGCCACGTTGAAGGTCGTCGGTGGTCCCCAGCCCATCCCTGCCTCCTTCCCCTGAGCCAGCCCAGCTCTTACCAGCAGGGCCCCTGCCTCAGACCTTCGGGGACAAGGCCACCGCACTTCTCGTCCCCAGAAAATCTCCCACCAGATCCTGCTGAAGGGTGCTGCCCGTGAGCACATGATGTTCGTGGAGGGCGGAGACCCCCTGGATGTGCCTGTGGAGTCTCTGACGGCAATCCCCATATTTGAACCCAAGCACAGAGAAGGTGAGTGCCTCCCCAGGGAGGGAACAGACGGAGGGCCTCCCAGGGCCCCTCACCTGTAGATGGGGGAGCAGGGCAGGGATTCCAGCCTTCTAGCCCAGAGCCAGGCAGGACAGCCCCTGCTAACCAGAGTCCAGGAGTCCAGCTGCAGCCTCCCCCAGGCCTCAGCCTGACCCCGAAGCACTCCCCTGGCCACACCCCTCCAGCCAGCTCCCGGCCAGGCCCTCCCTCTCCAGAAGCCGAGGAGCTGAGGCCCATCCTGGTGACTCTGGACTACATGCAGTTGGACCCGGACACGCCGGCCCCCCCCGCCACCCGAGAGCTGCAGGTGGGCTGTATCCGGACCAGCCAGCTGTCTCCGAAGAAGGTGACCACAGCACTGCCCCTGGGGACACCAGGCGGCTTCCTTGGCCTCCCCTGCCCTGGGTAGCCCTGACCCTCCTGGCCCTGCCACAGGAAGGGGGCACTGACCACAGGAAGCTGACAAGCTCACGGGGCTTGCCCCCACAGCCGGCTTGTCCGGGGCTTCCTGTGGCAGCTGTGGGGTGGGCAGCCTGCTGCTGGGAGCTGGGAGGGGGCGTGGAGCTGGGCGCCCCTGCTGCTCCTCTCACTGCTGCTGGCAGCCGTGCTGCTCGCCAGCCTACAGGAGCCCATGCCCCACAGACCGTGGAGTTCAGCCTGGACAGCGCCGCGTCCCTGCAGCACAAGGGCTTCTCCATTGAGCCTTCCAGGGGCTCCGTGGAGCGTGGCCAGACCAAGACCATCAGCATCTCCTGGGTGCCACCTGCGGACTTTGACGTAGGTGCCTTCGGGCTGCAGGCCAGGGAGCCCTGGGAACACCTGAGGCTGGGTGGGCTGACACCCTCCCAGGGGAAGAGGTGGCTGTGGAGGGCCCGGGGGAGTGAGGTGGGCCAGGCAGCGGGAAGACAGATGTCCCCTGGGTGCCCATGGCTGAGGGCCCCTTCTCTCTGCCCCTCCTGTTCCAGCCCGACCACCCACTTATGGTGTCAGCCCTGCTGCAGCTAAGGGGGGATGTGAAGGAGACCTACAAGGTCATCTTTGTAGCCCAGGTGGTGACCTAAGCCTCTGCACGGAGCACCCTCGGGCCCCCCGCGCACCCTCAAAGCCCTCCCCAGCTGAGGGCCAGGCCATATGAGCCTAGACCTGGACATCCCCTGCCAGGCACATTCCCATGGGCTGCCCTCCACCTGGCACTGCCACGGCCACTTCCTGCTGCCCTGGACCCAGCAAGCCCAGGGACATCCAAGAGCACCCCCTCCCGAGACTCCACACTCAGAGCCAGCTGTAAGGCCAGGCCAGCCCATAGCCATCCTGGCCAGAGCCCCTCAGAGCCCCCTGCCCACAAGGAGACCTCGCCCCACAGCCTGTCAATAAACTTTCTGTAGGTCACAGGTGCAGCCTGCGTGTGGGTGCTGGTGGGTTATTCCCTGGGGTGAGTGCAGAATGGGAGGTGGGGACAGAGCCCTGGGGAAGCAGCCCCTCCCCTCACAGCCATGAAACCCGCTCTGCATGGCTAGGGCCTCTTGGAGCAGGGCCATCCTGCAGGACGTCTGTGGGAAGGCCACCCTGGCCCAAATTCAAGGAGAGCCCCCAAGCCTGGCACCCCGAGCAGCAGCAGGCAGCCCAGGGGACTGGGGTGCAGCCAGAGCTGAGACTGACTCAGAGCCAAGAGGCCCTGGGTGGTGGGGAGGGCAGGCCCGGGAACCTCCAGACTCCTCCCAAGTTCCAGGACCCCGGATGATGACCCCAAGCAAGGGTGAGCAGACGGTGGGGACCCAGCCCAGCCATGCCCTGCCCGCAGCCCAGCAGGGGTCAGGTGAGGCCCAGCTCCCGCCTTTACGTTCCCACTTGTCTCAAGTGTGGGCTCAGCTTTCTGGGCTCTGACCCACCCTTCGACAGAGAAGACCCCTCCCAGCCCGGGAGATGCTCCTGCAGCTCAGAGTGGCACTTGCACCCCACTCCTGCCTCTGGAGCATGGCTTGTTGGATACCGACCCCAGAGAGCCCGCCCAGCCTGGCCCTCCTGTCACAGTGCAGCACGCACACGTTGCCACCCAACTGGCAGCCACCAGGAGAGCGTACGAAGCCTTCCCTGGACTGGCAGGGAGAGCAGGTGGTGCTTCTGGGAGTTTTACTGGACACAGTCCTCAGGGACGCCAGTCTCGAGCCGCCCGCCCTCACCCCAGCCCCCCAGGGCCCATGGTGCCTAGGAACCTACCACTGCCCCAAACTTCGAGCCAGCGACATCAACCCTGCAGTGGCATTTTGCAGGATTTCTGTCCAATGGGTCCTTTGCTGCCCTTCCTGGGGCTGACCTGCCATGGCTCAAGCTTGCGCCACACCAGCTGGGAGGGGAAGGCCGGCTCCGCCAGGTCCAGGCCAGGCCCAGGCCTCAGGAGGAAGTGCTCCCTGGGGGGTACTGTTTCCTGGGCAGGGCCCTCTCTTCTAAACCCTGAGCCGACTCTCCTGCCAGGCCCCTGGTACTGAGTGACGAGGTTCTGCGTGGCGGACCTGTGTGGGGGTCCTTCATGGGAGCCGAGTATTCACCTTCCAGAACTCTGGGCTGTGGCCTCAGGCTGCGCCTGTGCACATGCTCTCCCCCGGCCCCTCCCGTGCTGGGCCTCCACAACCAGCAGGAAGAATGGCCAGGGGCCACCCTCAGCCAGGGTCACGGGAGCTGGGCTGTAGGGCTGACGGCCCACAGGGTCGTGGGGTGAGCCTTATGCTGTGCTGAGGTGCAGGATCCGAGAAATAAAGAGACAGGACACAGAAGTACAAGGAAAACGCAGCTGGGCTCGGGGGGCCACGCCACCTATAAGCGGAGTCAGGCGAGGCCCCGAATGTCCAGAAGCGTGAGTACTTATTGTGTATAGGTTAGGGGGCAGGGCAGTGAGTGAAGTCATCTTTAAGGATAGTGATAGGGTCATGAGCAATAAAACATGAGGTCCACACCCATTAGGTCACCTAGGCCAGGAGGTGGACAGTGCGCAGCAAGGGCCCGTTCCCATGAAGGCAAGGGCTGTGTGCAGTAAGGGGTCCACCCCCCAGTAGGTCACTGAGGCTTGAAGGTGGGCCGTGCGCAGTGAAGAGGGTGCAGTGTGCAATACTCCTGTCTATGGGCAAACTACTTCTAAGAAGATTTATGGGAGGATGCTTTAAGTCACACAGCAGTGACAGAGCTGTCAGGGTTACCGCCACCTTCTGGCAGCTTCCAATGGGTTCTATGGGAAGATGCTTTCCAAGCAGCACAGTAGCAAGAGCTGATAAAGTTCACAGTCACCAAGGTGGATTGCCGGTCCGAGGGCACTTTCCACAAGAACTGGAGCAAGGTCCCACAACTCCTTTATCAGGAGGAGTGGCTCTCACCCCAAGCCTGCCATACAGCGGGTATCTTTACGATACTGAACGCTGCCGCCTGGGCCATGGGTTCTTGTCCTGGTATAACTGTTTTCCCTTAATTCATGCTCTGCACTGTATCTGCTCCAGGCATTCCTCCGATTATAAGCTGCTTATTCCTTAATTCATGCTCTGTACTGTGTCCACTCTAGGCATTCCTCCAATTATGAACTAAGATACAATTATAGGTAAATATGTAGGGAAATATTCTTTAGGCACTCATACTATCAACTATTATATGATTATATATAGAGGATTATATAAAGGGATTCTTCAAGCCCTCTTTTTTTTTTTTTTTAAGATGGGGTTCACCATGTTGGTCAGGCTGGTTTTGAACTCCCAACCTCAGGTGATCCACCCGCCTTGGCCTCCAAAGTGCTTGGATTACAGGCATGAGCCACCACACCTGGCCCCCAATCCCTAATTCTATAAACTAAATATGATTATATAAAGGATTACAGGTATCGATCGACTTATGACCTATGCAACTTACGACCATTTGACTTTATGACCACAATCGCTAGCCACGACTGCACCGCGTCTGGCAGCGCAAACGTTGCCCAGCTGGGCGTACGACAGTGCGGACCAGCTTCCGGCAGCACTACCATCTCCGCGTGCATATAGCCTACTAACTTATGACCAAATCGTGTTACTACCGGTCTGTCGGAACCAACCGTGGTCTTAAGTCGAGCACTAGCTGTATATAAAAGGAAATTGCCGAGTCGTAACACTATTTTATAGAGATATTCCTCAAGCCCTAACTGTGCCAGGGTTCTGCTTAGCCCTCATTCCTCGGTGCCTATATGGGAGGTTACCCACACTGGGCAGGCAGGACGGGCCCTTGAGGGCCGTGGCACAGGCCCTGGGAGGTGCAAGGCAGCTTCGGGCAGAGCCTAGCAGTGGCGGGAGTGAGGCGGTGAAGGGCAGGTGTGGGCAGAAGATCCACTCAGAGGAGGCCCTGCCCTCCAGGGTCACTGCCCTTGTCGGCGTGGGGACACTGAGCAGCACCCACACGTGGAACATGTTCTGATTAAGGGGTGGGTGCTCCTCCTGCAGCAAGATGGACCCTGCCCCTTGCGGTGCTGACCATCTCACTTCACCTGACTACCAGACAGACAGTGTGCTGCTGGTCCCGTGGGGAGCAGAGGGCAGCAAGAGCCTAACAGGGGCCCTGGCCTGGCAGCAGAGGGATAAAGGGTCAGGGGTCCCCTGAAAGAAATGGCCCCTGGCACAGTGAGCAGCAGGCATTGCAGGCTGAGGGAATGGGAATGGAAGCCACATTCCCAGGTGGGGCATGATCCCCAAGGCCAAGGGCTATGGGAAAGTGGTCTGCACCCAGCGCCTGAACGGCCCAGAGACAGGGCCGGGCTCCCGCCTCGAGGGCCAGCCCAGGCAGTGCCTGCCGCGCAGGTGCACAGTGTCCAATCACCGCGTCCGGGACGCCCAGCGTCCTGGTGGCGAGACCCTCCAGTTCACCTGGAGCCTGCCTGCGAGACTGGACCCCAGGAACCACACCCAAGGGAGCCACGACTTTCTGGGCCAACTCCTGAGGGTCCCCGGGCCACGCCCAGACCAGCGGCAAAGCAGGACGGGCCCGGCCGGGGTGGGGGCGCCTGCCCGGGCTCAGGGCGAACCCCGCCCACTATCGCCTCGCGGGTGGAGCTGCGAGTTCGGCTTGCGATGGGCCACGGGCGCGCCCTCGGAACACGTTGGGCGTGGTCAAGTGGGAGGGGCTTGCGTTGGGCGGGGCGTGGTGGGCGGGGCTTACGTTGGGCGCGTGGCCAGTGGGCGGGGTTTGCATTGAGAGGAGGCCTAGCGACTGGGGGAGTCTTGCGGGCGACGCCTCCTGTGGGCGGGGCCTGTGGCAAAGGAGCTCGCACAGAGCGAGGTCTGGCGGGCGGGGTTTACGCTGCGTGGGGCGTCCTGTAAGCCTGGGGCGTCCTGTCAGCGGGGGGCGTCCTGCAGGCGTGTGCCCCTGTGGGAAGGGCCGGTAGCGAGCGGGGCCCGGTGGGCGGGATTTACGCTGCGTGGGGCGTCCAACAGGCGTGTACTCCTGTGGGCGGGGCTTACGTTCATGGGGCGTGCTCTCCTGTGGGCGGGGCCTGCGGCGAGTCAGGCCGGGTCGCTGGGACTTACGCTGAGGGGGCGTTCTGTGGGCGTGGCCTGCGGTGGGTGTGGCCTGTGGTGGGTGTGGCCTGTGGTGGGCGGGACCCCATAAAGCCTCGCCGCCGGGCGCTGCTCCAACCTCCGCAGAGCATGGCTGTAGGGCCGCTGGCTGCCCGCGGGCTCCAGCTGCTGCTGCTCCTACCGCTGCCGCAGGTGGGTCGGGCCGCGCCCTCTCTCGGTTCGGCCACCGTGGGGCGGGTCCGTGCTCGGACCACGCCCCTCCCGGGCTCACACCTGTCCCCGCAGGTGGCGCTGGGCTTCGCGGACGGCAGCTGCGACCCCTCGGGCCAGTAAGTCGGGGCGGGAGGGAGCCGGGGCCTGGCCCCACCCTTGGGGAGGCGCGGGCGGCGTGGTCAGCGGGCGCGTGCCCCGCCTGCTCCAGGTGCCGCCGTCCCCGCAGGTGCCCGCCCCAGGCCCGCTGGAGCAGCCTGTGGCACGTGGGGTAAGTGGAGGCCGCGGCTGAGCCGTGCGTCCGACGGTTCTGGGGCAGGGGTCACCGAGGCCACGCCCGCCAGGCCCTAACCTCAACAGGCTGCCTCCCTCCTGGCGGGAACTGGCCTCGAGCAAGCAGTACTTACCTCCCACTCCTCCCGCCTGGCCTCCACGGGAAGCCCCCACGATCCCGGTCAGCAGTGGGGCAGCCGCTGAGGGCAGCACGTCCTGGGAGTGAGCCCAAGGCTCCCTGGCCAGCCTGGGACAGACAGCCAGGGCAGGCCCAGCAGCCAGAGGCCAGGCTCTGGCCACAGCAGCCTCCGACGCGGAGAGACGTTCTCTGCTTTTTATTCTGTTAACCTGTCTTGGGTGGTTGTGCCACAACCTTCTCCGGGTGCAGGTGCCCGGCGGCCGAGGGTCAGTCCAGTGGTGGGGACTTGCTGTCCTAGGCTGGTCCTGCTGGCAGTCCTCCTGCTGCTGCTGTGCGGGGTCACAGCTGGCTGTGTCCGCTTCTGCTGCCTCCGGAAGCAGGTACAGGCCCGGCCACATCTGGCAACAGCACGGCAGCCCTGCGACCTGGCGGTTATCCCTATGGACAGTGACAGCCCTGTACACAGCACTGTGACCTGTGAGTGCCTAGGGGCCCGCCTGGTGGAGGTGGAGATGTCGGGGTAAATGCCAAGCCTGCCTCCACAAACCCAGTCTGGTTCCCTGCAGCCTACAGCTCCATGCAGTACCCAGTGGGCACGTGGCTGCCCCTGCCCTTCGGGGAGCTGGACCCCGACTCCATGGCTCCTCCTGCCTACACCCTGTACGCCCCGGAGGCTCCACCCTCCTACGATGAAGCTGTCAAGATGGCCAAGCCCAGAGAGGAAGGGCCGGCACCCTCCCAGAAACCCAATCCTCCCCTTGGGGCCTCAGGCTTAGAGACCACTCCAATGCCCCAGGAATCAGGCCCCAGTACCCAACACCCACCCTGTAGCCCTGGTGCTCCTTGAAAGAGGTAGGAGAACAGACCAGAGCTCAGAGAACTGGCACTTGGAGCCAAGGGCCCGCAGCCCACCCCACCATCCAGAACATTGCTGTGGCCCAGCCTTGGTACTGTGTTACGCCGCCAGCTAGCCCAGCCGGCCTCGTGGCGTCACCCCCGAGGCAGGCTGCTGCTTTCAGCCTCGGCCCCTGGCCCAGCCCCAGCAGGCTCTCAGCCTGGAGGAAGCCCCCTGGGCCTGAGCCTCAGGTGGGAGCTCAGGACCAGCTGTGACATCTGCATCTTCTTGGAGAGAGAATAAAGTTTGTATTTAAAGTTTGTATTTAAATGGGCTCTGCCTATGTGGGAAGGACTCTGGGACTCCAGAGCTCTGGGAGGAACCCTTGGGCAGCCAACCCCCAGTGCCCGCAGGCAGGGCGAGCATGTGGTTCCCGGTCTGTACTTCGTCCAGCCTTCAGGCTGCCATTCCTAGCCCTGAGCTGGGCAATGAGTGGTGTCAGGTGTCATGGCAGAAGTGACTGGGGCTGTGTTCCCCTGGCCAGGCCAGGAAAACTCCTCCAGCCCCATGCCTTTGCGCATTGTCCCCCATCCCCGACTGGGACAGTGAGGCACACAGGTCAAGCTGGAACATTTATTTTACACAGAGCTGGGGCAGTGGGTGGACAGGCGGCAGGGGCGGCGGCCTTCCCGGGCAGGCCTCCCACGGCTGCAGCAGCTGCGCCTACTGGACCAGCTTGAAGGACTCTCCGGTCATCATGGCCACGAACTCTGGGGTCAGAGGGGCAGGTCAGCAGCTTGCCCCGGCCCGGCCGGCAGCCCCCGGGGCTGGAGCCCACTCACCCTCGGCCGGCAGCCCCGGGCTGG